>NW_004955468.1:7736550-7814872 GCF_000276665.1 Chinchilla lanigera | reverse complement strand
GGCCGCCTCACCCCGCTGCCCGCTCCGTGCCCCCAGGTCTGAGGTCGGAGCCCGAGCCCTGCGCCATGCCAAGGGAAAGGAAGGAGAGGTGAGTGGCCCGGCTGCCTCGGGGAGGGGACGGGTGCGCTCTGGTGGGGGAGGGGCGGGCCGAGATTTGGGGAGCGCTCACCCCTACCTCTGCCGCCACGACTCTGCAGAGATGCCAAGGAGCAGGACACCATGAAAGAGGAAGGTGGCACCGACGTCTCCGTGCGCTCCAGGAAAAGGAAGGCAAACGTGGCCGTTGTGAGTACAAAGAGGACAGGTTGAGCATTTTGCCCCCTTCCATCCTAGGCTGGGTACCAGACTTGGGTCTGCCCACACGTGGATCGACTGGGGCCGGCTTGCGGGGGGGCATCCCTTTGGCAGAAACGGCGCACATGTTCTAATGAACTTTTCCCTCTTTTCTCTCTCTGTTTTTGTCTTTGGTGTGTTTCCTTGGGGTGGGTTTGTATGTTAGTTTCTGCAGGACCCTGACGAAGAAGTTGCCAAAATTGACAGGACTTCCAGAGGCCAATGTGGCAGTCAGGTAAGTCAACTAACTGGTGGACTGGACCTGCATGGAGGGCCTCCTGCTCTTCTGGGCCCCGGTGGGTTCATACTCTCTCCTCCGCTGCTGAAGACGTAGGTAGGGTTAGTTTTCCTCTTAACTGGAGTCCCAGTCCATATGGCCAGGCGCCATGTCTGTCCTGCACGCTGGCCTCCGCAGCTTTGGGATTCCAGGAAGGGCCGTGTTCTTTTTTTTTTTTTTTTTTTGGTTTTTCTCCAGTACCGGGAACCGAACTCACGACCTTGCGTTTGCCAGGCAGGCACTTTGCCGCTGAGCTAAATCCCCAGCCCCAGGGCCGTGTTCTTGACTGGCGCCCTCTGAAGTCACAGATACGTTCTGATGATTTGGGAGAACCACAGAGCACATCTCTCCTCTCCCCTTGCCTGTGAGGAAACTGAGACTCTGGAAGAAAGCAACCCAGAGTCCTGTGCTAGCCGGAGGCAGAGCTGGCTTACAGGCTTTCCAGTGGCTGGTGAAGTGAGGGTAGAATCTCTGCGTTGCCCCGAACTCAGCCGTGTTTTTTTGTCGTGGTGCTTAAGAACTACTTTCCATTGCCTGTAGATTTTTTGGTTTTTTTTTTTTTTTTAGACAGGATCTCGCCATGCAGTTCAGGTTGTCCTTGAACTATGTACCTCAGGCAGGCCTCCAACTAAAGGCAATCCTCCTTCCTCAGCCTCCCAAATGCTGAGACTACAGGCATGCGCCACCACACCCGGCTTGCCCTTGCCTTTAGGTCAAGCTTACCCTTTGTGGTCCTAGCCCAGTGATGGCAAACCTTTTAGAGCTTCCGTTGATACAAACAGCCCACTGCAATACCTGTGCCATAGGTTGGGCCACCACTGTTCTAGCCCATCTGACAATTTCCTACCCTGGCTAAGTGTGGTGGCACCCTTATAATGTCAGCACTTGGCAGCGTAAGGTAGGAGGATCACCATAAGTCTGAGGCCAACCTGGGCTACACAGTGAATTCAAGGCCAGCCTATACTATAGCCTCTGTTTCTAAAAATAAATGTATATAAGATTTGATCTAAGCCGGGCGTGATGGCACAGGTCAGTAATCCCAGCACTGTGGGAGGCTGAGGCAGGAGGATTTTGAGTTTGAGTCTAGGCTGTCTGTAAGTTAGCAACCTAGGGAGACCCTATCTTTAAAAGAAAAAAGAAAAAAAAAAAAACTCCAGCCAATTACCTACCTTTCTATTTGGGTTCAACATGGCCTCAGCAAGGGTATTAATGGGACAATCCACAATATGGGTATCTCAACACTTGTTTATTCATTACGCCATTTCTCTTGCCCCTTAAGGAATTCCTGCCAAAGTTCTTGCATGTAGCATGATATCATTATAGTATCAGAAGTTCCTTACAGAGTCAGTCTCTATTATCTCTTTACCTCCAGAAATGGCTGGAGACTGTAGTTAGGGCTCCAGTAGGGGAAGCAGCCTCTCTCCAAACTAGTTGTTTTGGCCTGCCTCTATCACAGATAAAAAATGAGCAGGAAGGGACTGGGGATTTAGCTCAGCGGCAAAAGCGCCTGCCTGGCAAGCGCAAGGTCGTGAGTTCGGTTCCCGGTACCTGAGGAAAAAAAAAAAAAAAAAAATGAGCAGGAGCAGTGTTCGACCTGAGTGTAGTGGCCCCCTGGGTTAGCAAGGACAGCACATCACTTTGTGGAGCTGTGAGCGGCAGCCACGGCAATTGCTGTAAAAGAGGGACAGGCTTTAAAGCAGTGGCCACCTTGTATAATATAGCAGATGTCACTGTCCAGAGGGGCCTAGTAACGAGCATTTTTGAGGAGGACGCGTTGAATACTGAATAAGGGGTTCGTTTCCCTCTCTGTTAAGAAATGTTTCACTGCAGGAAAGACAATAAGACACTGAATCCCAAGTTCTTTCTTTTGTCTTTCCCTTAAAAAAGACTTAAATCAAGCAAGTTGATTTTATGGATATTATGAAATGGGTCCCTGCTTTGTACAATTGCAGATTATTTATTTTCCCAGCTGTGTTTTGAACAGCAGTTTCCAACTGAAGATGAAATGAAGCTGTCCGCAGTGACTTCTTGGAGTTTTAGATTCCTCTTCTCAGGGATAACCTAAGTAGTGCTTTGAGTGTCTAGAGCAGGACTGGCTTTGTGTCTGGGCCACAGAGAGGTGATAGCTGTGGTGCATGGCTAGTGTATTTCTCACGAGAAGGCATTTTCATGGCTGTCCAGAGATAAATAACAACAGGTTTCTGCACACCTTGTAGGCTAGAGCTTGAAAATTATCCACCTATTTATGAGGTGATATTTTTGTTCTTCCCCTGTGAAGATTCATGAAACAAGATTTTGCAGGTACAACAGTTTTTTTTTTTTGTTAATTACACAGAATTTTTCTCTGAAGTTACAGTTCATCCCTGACCAACTTTTTGGTAGGAATCATCATGCTAAGTTCAGTGTAACTGCTTTGAGACCACAGAACTTCTGATGATTCTTAATCTGAGGCCATTCTTAATGGAAAGAATGCCCTGTTACTTAAAATCCACTTCTCATGTCCATTTTGTTGTCTGATTTTCACAAGAGACCCAGCATTTTTATCTGAAGCAGAATCCTAGACTGTTAAATGTCTCTCCGAAAATTTTGTGTAAGGAAGAACAGTGTCATAAGGAGTCAGAGATGGTTAGCAATAGTTAAAGTTGGTCTCTTGCCATTATCTCTTTCCTTCATCGATAAAGTCAAACATACCTTGGTTCCTTTCAAACTTGGTATATACCAAGGTAAAGAGCATAGATTATTCTGCCTCATCCACTGGTTCCTTAAAAAGCCTACTTTGGAAACCATTTTTCTGCTGTGGTTCACCTAATTTGTCTAGGAACTGGAGGTTGGGAAGGGCTGCCAGTTTATCTCCAAAGGCTTGCTCTCACACATGCCAGCCATCTGGCCTTGGAGGGTGGCACCCTTGTGCCTCCAAAGCTAGAATTCATTCTTGAACGAGGAGCAACTTAGAGCACTTGTAATGTGAACCTTTTTGAGTCAAGGAAATGCTACCAGCACATGATACTAGAACTGAAAGGAAGTTGCCTTTCTTGCACAGCTTTTGGCAGGAGCTGTCGTGGATAATTTGCATGCCCAATTCTTTGTACAGTGAGTGGAGAAGAGCCCTTTCCAGCTCTGCTTTTTTCACTGGGTGAGGTGATTGGGGTTCCTTTAAGGTGGCCCTGTATATTTTGTCTGGGAAGGGGCTCATGTAGCTGGAGAATCCTTGTTCATTTATGCTCATTTGAGGCCAACCTGGTTAACATTAATGGTCTCTGATTAAGAAAAAAAATGACAAGAGTTCTATGGTCTGCTTCAAGACCACAGAACTTTTGATGATTCTTAATCTGAGGCCATTCTTAATGGATAGAATGCCCTGATACCTAAAATCTACTTCCCATGTCCATTTTTTTGTCTAATTTTCACAAGAGACCCCGCATTTTTATCTGAAGCAGAATTCTAGACTATTAAATGCCTCGGAAAACTTTATATAAGGAAGAACAGTGTCGTAAGGACTCAGAGATGGTTAGCAATAGTCCAAATTGGACTCCCAGGGCTTCCATACTAGCAGTATTACTATCTGCTTAGCAGTTCTTTCAGTCTTTTTTTTTTTTTTTTTTTTTTTATCTTTTTGAGACAGGGTCTCGCTATGAAGTTCAGGCTGGCCTTGAGCTCACTTTGTAGCACAGGCTGTTCTTGAACTTGGAACAATATCCCTGCCTCAGCCTCCAAATGCTGGGATTACAGGCATATGCCGCCATGCCTGGCTTTCAGTCATTATTTTATAGCAGAAATTATCCTAAATGGCAAAATAACCTTAGTCTTTCTCAAATATAGAAAATTAAATAAAAGTAAGTCTCTGCAGTCTTTCAGATAAAAGCATATTTTGATTTATTTTTTTTTTGAGACAAGGTCTCGCTATGCAGTTCAGACTGGTCTTGAGCTCACTTTGTAGCCCAGACTGACCTTGAACTTGCCAGAATTCTCCTGCCTCAGCCTCCCAAGTGCTGGGATTACAGGTGTGCGCCACCACACTCGGTTTTATTTTGATTTTTAAAGATACCGTAGCTCATTTATCAGATATGTAAGTCTTGTTCTGTAAGGCTAGGCTCTAGGGTAGGATTCAAAGGTCTTCAGGAGTGTCTGTCTCTATGGACTTCTTAATATGACCTGTGACCACTGCTTGATTTAGTTTTAACTAGGTGGCTATGCTTGCTGTTTTGAGTTAGGGAAAACAAAAGGTCCCCACTGTGTGACGTATTTGGCTAGTCTTTTTCGTAATGTATGAGCTGTTTGCATTTTATCTTACCTTTCCCATGTCTCTTGCTGTTCAAGCACCTCACCTGAAAGCGATGATGTGGAGGATAAAATGCTAAAGATTTCCTAGTTTTCTTAGAAATGTACTGCATAGATTACTAAGCTAGTGACAGAAATGAAAGGAAAGCCAAGAGTCATTACTGCATGTGGCTTTTACTTATCCATGCCATCTTCATCTTTAGGCAAGAAAAAGGAGGCCTGGAGATCACTCCCTGGTATGGAGATATTTTTACAGTACTTCTGATCTACAAGTTAGTGAGTGTACAACTAGCTGCTTTACATCAAACCTTGTAAAATGTGTTTTTCATTCACAGTCTTGCGACAATAATACAGTATGTGCAAACCCCTCCTTGATGCCCACACCTGCTAAAGAAGACGGTGAGCCAGAATATCCAATTTCTACATTCGTGCCTCGGAAATCAGCCCCGCCACCCAGGGCCTCGCCGCTGCCCGTACTGAAGTAAGCGCTGACTCTGCCGCGTGGCTACTTGCTCTCAGTCCGTCTCCTCAGGCCTTGTTACACAGATGGGGTTTTTGTTTTTTGCTTGTTTTTAATAGCTGGGCCAATAGAGAGGAGGTTTGGAAAATCATGTTAAACAAGGAAGAGACATACATACGCGATGAGCACTTTTTGCAGCGACATCCTCTTCTACAGCCTAAAATGCGAGCAATTCTTCTGGATTGGTTAATGGAGGTGAGTTCAAGTTTTTTCATTCATTGAAGGATTGACCATTTCTAGATTCTTCTATGCTGTTACGATCTCATTCATGTGTGTGTTTTGGTTGATACCTTCTGTATCTCTGAAGCTGCATGGTGTGTTTACTATAGTGGTCTTTCTAATGTTTTTAATTAGTTTGTTTTTTGGGGGAGTCTTTGAGACACTAGGTAGCTCACACTGTCCTTGAACTCAAAGTAGTCCTTCTGTCTCAGTCTCCCAAGTACTGGGATTATAGGAATGTGCCACCATGCCCAGGTTTACTTATACATTTTTTTGGTTTCTTGAGAGGGTCTCACTATGTGGTTCAGGCTGGCCTTGAATTTACTGTAACTCACGCTGACCTCAGACTCTTGGTGATCCTCTTCCTGCTTCAGCCTCCTGAGTGCTAGGATTATAGGCGTGCCTAACCACCCCTGACTACTTGCATTCTTAGAAGAATTTTCTAAATTTCTTTGCTCCTAAAATATTTTAAAGTTGGCATCTAATTTTTTCCATCAAAGGTTGCAGAAGGCTGGGCGTAGTGGTGCACACGTGTAATCCACCTGTAATCCCAGCACTCACGAGGCTGAGGCAGGAGGACTATCACATGTTCAAGGCCAGCCTAGGCAACATAGTAAGACCAAAGCCTGAATTAAAAAGTGAGACCCTGTCACAAAAAAACAAACAAAAAAAATTCTAATAAATTATAAATATTGCTATTTGAGCTTTGTTTCCTTAATTGCTTTTTTTTTTTTTTTGGTTTTTCTCCAGTACTGGGAACTGAACTCACGACCTTGCGCTTGCTAGGCAGGCGCTTTTGCCGCTGAGCTAAATCCCCAGCCCCCTTTTTTTTTTGTCTTTTTGAGACAGGGTCTCGCTATACAGTTCCGGCTGGCCTTGAGCTCACTTTGTAGCCCAGGCTGGTTTCGAACTCGCAACAATCCTCCTGCCTCAGCCTCCCGAGTGCTGGGATTACAGGCATGCGCCACCACGCCCGGCTCTTAATTGCTTTAATGTGTCCACTGGAATGGACATATCTGCTATTTGATAACAATTATCATAAATTGTAAAAGTATATAAACAAGTGTATCAAGTGAAATTTTATTGGCAGTAGACTTCTTATTGGGATGAACTGTATGTGACTTACAGTGCCTTGATTAAGGGCAGTTTTCTAGATACCCTAAAACTTGGGTGGGCCAGAAGTGAGTTTTTCTTTTGAGAAGTGGAAGGACAATTTCAACAGATCCATTTCATGAAAGAGTATATGTAGAAGTTGAGTGTTCAGCTACTCCATAAAAGTGGACAGTACTGGCTGGGCGTGGTGGCGCACACCTGTAATCCCAGCACTCGGGAGGCTGAGGCAGGAGGATCGCTGTGAGTTCAAGGCTAGTTTCGACTACATGGTGACTTCAAGGCTGGCCTAAACCACACAACAAGACCATTTTATTTTATTTTATTTTATTTTTTGTCTTTTTTGAGACAGGGTATCGCTATGCAGTTCAGGCAGGACTTGAGCTCACTTTGTAGCTCAGGCTGGTGTCAAACTTGCAGCAGTACTCCTGTCTCAGCCTCCCGAGTACTGGGATTATAAGCATGTGTCACCATACCCAGTGAGGCTCTATTTTATGTAATGTGGTCGATGCCTTTATACTTTGAAGGAACACTGGCTAGGTTTTTTTTTAAGGAATATTTTTATAAATAGCTACATATAGCTTAATCTGGACTTTGGAGACTGTGGTGATTGATGGGGTTTTCTAGTAGAATTTTGTGTTTGGTTTCTCTGGCTCCTTTTCTGCTTGCTGACCCCATGAATTACACTGACTGGGTACATCCTGTTCAAGGGGTAGGGGGCGGAAGTGCGGTAGTGAGAGCTGCATGTGTACAGCCAGACTTTTGATGGTAGTACTGAGTTGACTTGTTTTCCTGGGCTTTTTCAACCCCATCATGCATACGCTTATTTTATCAAATCCTCAGCAGTCTTGAGTCCTAAAAGTTACAGAATTTGGAATCCCTGAAAGAAATGGGCTTGTCCTACAACCCAGCTCTCTGGGTCTTTTTAATGCTTTTTAACAAAGCTTTTGGCTCTTATGGTGTAGTGTTCAGGGCATGTTATAGTTTTTATTTATCTACTTATTTTTGTCTTTTTGAGACAGGGTCTCGCTCTGCAGTTCAGACTGGCCTTGAGCTCACTTTGTAGCCCAGATTAGTCTCAAACTTGGAACAGTCCTCCTGCCTCAGCTTCCCAAATATTGGGATTACAGGCATGCGCCACCATGCCCAGAAAGTCTTTAAATAAATGTGTATTCCAGCTTTTCAACTTTCTCACTGGCATTGCTCAGTTGTAAGGAAATTTGCTAGTTCTTTCCTTAAGTTTTAATAAAACTTACAAAGGAAAGGAAACATTGAGAAAATTTAAAAATTTGGATTTATTTATTGTATAAAAATGCTGCTTTCACCAGGCTTTGAAACCTCTCTTCTCTGGCCTATGAACATTTGTTCTTATTACTGTATAGATCATAGAACATTTAATCCTTATGTCTGAATTTTGGTTTTTCATTGTGCATGTGTGTAGGTCAGCCCAGGGACCCATCTTCTCAGAAAAGTAGTTACCTTTCTTAACTCTCTTTATGTGATTATTTATTTTTTCCTTCAAGTAACTTGTTCTTTTTCTGTTTTTTTTTTGTGTTTTTTTTTACCAGGAATCGAACTCAGGACCTCCGGCTTAGCCAGGCAAGCACTTATGCCACTGAGCTATATCATACCCGGCTCTGAGTAACTTGTTCTAAAACATACTAAATATTTTTTTTCAGGTGTGTGAAGTCTATAAACTTCACAGGGAGACATTTTACTTGGCACAAGATTTCTTTGATCGGTATATGGCAACACAAGAAAATATTGTAAAAACACTTTTACAGCTTATCGGGATTTCATCTTTATTTATTGCTGCCAAACTTGAGGTAAATAATTTTCAAATATTTGTGACATAACATGTGCTGTTTCTTGAGCTCTATTGAGATAGGGAAGAGGTCAGCTATTTGTTTATGATGCATATCATATATATATATATTTCCCCAGTTTTTTGAGACATGGTCTTGCTATGTAGCTCAGGCTGACTTAGAACTGACTGTAGTCCATTGTGTCTGGCCTTGAACTCATAGTGATCCTTCTGCCTCAGCCTCCCAAGTGCTGGGGTTACAGTCATATGCCACCACACCTGGTTCATCTGTTTTTCTCTGTTAAAATATATCCAGAAGAGCTGGGAACTAACCAGATGAGAGATGAGGGAGGAATGAGTAGATAGGACATTTAAATTAGTTAACATTAAATGAAAAACAACTTCAAAGGTTAATTTGATATAATTATAAAAGAAATGTGTTGTCCAACTTTCAAATATATTGTTAAAGGTATTGAGAAGGGGGAAACTTTTCAAACATATGAGGAAAAGTTACGTATATCTGTGTATTCATTTACATATTCTGCTAACATATGTCCTGTATTGATTTCATCACTGCATCCTGTTTCCTTCCAGAATGCCGGAAGTAGTAATTTTGGATGCATATTACAAGTTTGAAGCATTAGAGAGTGGATTTTTACTGATATTTTCCTTTTATTTCTTTGTAGGAAATCTATCCTCCCAAGTTGCACCAGTTTGCTTACGTTACGGATGGGGCTTGCTCAGGAGATGAAATTCTCACCATGGAATTAGTGATTATGCAGGTCCGTTACAAGTTAGTTTCCAGTCGTGTTTTAAACACACATATAATGTTCTCCCCACACAAAGTGCGGGTGTATCTGCTAGGTCTTCTCCAGCTGGACATGTTGTGGGATGGAACACAGCTGCATTCTGAGCTTCTTTTCACAACTGTTGCTCTCTGTCCTGTTTTCCTGTAGGCTCTGAAGTGGCGTTTAAGTCCCCTGACCATTGTGTCCTGGCTGAATGTGTACATGCAGGTTGCATATCTGAACGACGTGTATGAAGTGCTGCTGCCGCAGTATCCGCAGCACATCTTTATACAGGTCGCAGAGGTAAGTGGCTCCATTGCCCCTGTGGGCTTCCGCTTTCCTGGTAGAGCGAGGAACCCCAGAAGAAACGTGTCAGCCTGTGTTCTTTTCTACATAGCTTTTAGATCTCTGTGTTCTGGATGTTGGCTGCTTAGAATTTCCTTATGGTGTCCTTGCTGCTTCTGCCTTATATCATTTCACTTCATCTGAAATGATGCAGAAAGTTTCAGGTAAGTTGACTTTCTGATGAGTTCCTAAACAAGGTGCCTTAATTTACAGACCATGCAGAGTCTCACATCCTGCCTATAATTTCTTATCATTGCAGGGTATCAGTGGTGCGATATAGAGAAGTGTGTCAAATGGATGATTCCATTTGCCATGGTTATAAGGGAGGCAGGAAATTCCAAAGTAAAGCACTTCCGGGGAGTGCCTATTGAAGATTCCCACAACATACAGACTCACATCAACAGCTTGGATTTGCTGGTATTTACTGTTCTTGTTTCATTCTTTGTTGTCCAGACAGATCCTTACTAAAATTCCCCCAATTGGGTGTGGTGCACCCCCTGTAGTCCCAGAACTCTGGAAGGCTGAGGCAGGAGGATTGCTGTCAATTCAAGGCCAGCCTGAATTATGTAATGAGACTTTTTTTTTTTTAAGTGTGGTACTGGGTTTGAACCAATAGCCTTCACACCGATCTGTATCTCCAGCCTTCCTTTATTTTTTATTTTGAGTCAGAGTCTCACTAAGTTGCCCACATAGGGCTTGAGCTTGCAATCCTAGAAAAACTCTAATTCTTTTAATTCCTTGGAAAAGGAAACTTCCGGTCTATAGATGCCATATCTTCCTATTGCATAAGATTGTGCTTTTTTAAAATTTTTTTTTCAAGGCTGTGCTTTTAGATTGGTTTTTGCTATTTTCTCCCTTTGCTTCTGTAGAAAAACCATATAATAAATAAAATGAAGGATGAGTTCTTCTGTTTTAACCACTCCCCTTTTTTCTAATCAACAGGACAAAGCCCAAGCAAAGAAAGCCATATTGTTGGAAGAGAGTAGGCTTTCTCCTGTCCCATCCGGAGTGCTTACCCCGCCGCAGAGCAGTAAGAAGCAGAGCAGTGAGCCAGACACGGCGTGACCACACCAGCCTTCTCCGCCACAGACAGTTGTGTGGAAGTGCCTGCCCCTCGCTCTCTGTGTGCTGCAGCGGAGGCCTGTGCTAGCTTTTACAGATATTTAAGTGGAAGAGTGTCTCTCCTGTGACAAGTTTTTCTGTGGATGGCTTTGGACAGGGAGAAATATTTTTATTAAATGCTTAGTTTTTTTAAATAAGTGGGTCAAGTACACCAGCCACCTCCCGAACACCAACGCGTGCTCCAGATGCTGCTAAGGAAGGTGATACTTGGCTTGATCAACTTCACAGAAATGAGAAAGGCTTCGAGTGGAGGAGCGCCCGTGCTTCGCTGATCTCCACGCGGGTGCTCTGAGTTGCGTGGTGTTGGGTGACGCACGCGGTCAAGCCCTCACTGGGGTGCAGAGCCCACGACAGCGGGGCAGGGCTGCACTTCAGACACTGTCATCGGCAGTGGACCATGCCTTTCATGAACTCTTGCAAGTGCTGCTATATCTATCCCTGTTGAATAAAGATAATACTGTCTTTGAGACAGCTGTTTTTATGAGGTATATCTGGTAATTTAAATTAGAAGCCAACTTTTGGAGTGGTTACATCAAGTTCTCTTTTTTGTTTTTATGCTTCTGGAAGGTGAGGTCTTTCAAGGAAATACATTGAAAATAAAACTTTGGAGTGAGCTACTGGTGTAGCACCCTGGTCTCCTGAGCTAGGGGGAGTCCCTATCTAAATTTTAAAGACAAGATACAGGTCTGTGAAGGTTCTGGGTTCAATCCCCAGTACAACCAAAAGAAAAATATTTTTTTTCTGAGAGAGGCTTTGAATTGTGGCTTCTCCCATGGTGACCCCCACAAGTCATTGCTCACGCCAGGGTCATTAGCCATCGGGGGCTGTGGTGGTAAAGTCATTTCCACACCTAGGAGTATTCTTGAGGGTTGTTTACTCCATAGAAGGAAAACGCACATTTTAACCTATAGATGAATTGTAAGAGAATTTGTTAGCATAGCAGGCTAAAGGTGGGCTTTCATACAAAGCAAAACTTGCAGCTCAAGGCCAGGATTGTAGGGTACAGCCTGTTCCTCAACTGGCAGGGGAATCACCAATGGCCTTGGTAACAGACATTATCCCCTTGAAAGCCTATTGTATCCTGCCAATAGCACTTCTTGTTGGGCAGCGTTGAAGTGGCCTTGCTGGGCATGCCCAGCAAGTGGTGCATGCCTGTAACCTCAGCTCTCAGGGAGGTCTGGGCAGGAGGATGTTAAGTTTGAGCCTGGCTGGGCAGTGCTTCAAAAATTTAAAGGCTGGGGATAGGGCTAGGGATGTACTCAGTGCAAAGGCCCTGAGTTTAATACCATTCATTTGGGGAGTTTTTTGAGACAGTCTCATGTAGTTCAGACTGGCCTTGAACTCACAGTGATCCTTCTGTGTCAGCCTCCCAAGTGCTGGGATTATAGGCACATGCCACCACATCTGGTTTAGCAGTGCCTTTTCAGTGGTGATCATTTGTAAGTGACTTGGCAGAATCCTAAAAGTGGTTACAGTTTTCATTTTCCATGAAAAATAGCACTGAAGAAGCCAGGTGTGGTGGCCGTACACCTGTAATTCCAGCACTCCAGAGGCTGAGGCAGGAGGATCACCTCAGTTGGAGCCCAGCCTAGGTTACATAGTTCAAGGCCAGCCTAAACTAGTGAGCCCCTGTCTGAAACAACAAAACAAAAAAACTGAAGAGATAGGTGGAGTCCCTTTCAAAATTTTAAAGACAAGATACAGGTCTGTGAAGGTTCTGGGTTCAATTCCCAGTACAACCAAAATAAAAGTATTTTTCTCTATTTCCAAAGTTTTACAAATTTGAGAGCTTGATAAATGTGTGGTAATATGGCTCTGGTAGCTCAGCTGATGTAAATTTTCATTTAACAAACCATCTTGTCGAGGGTGTTACTAAACAAGAATGCTTGGTACGTGAATTGTTGGGATGCTGCATTTCTGGAAGTCAGGATCTTCATAGGCAGCTTGTAATCATCTGTGGTAGTAAAAGGTAAATTGCAGATGGGAGATAAAATCCATAGTAATTAATTTCTGTACCTCTGTCAGAAACTTAGCTGCTAGTGAGAATCAGGTCTCCCCTTTGGGGTGCTCCCATTTGCTAGTGAGCAGTTGGGGGCTAGCATTGGCCTTCCCTGGCTGGCTCTACCACCCTCCTTGCCAAATCACTTCTGTTGTGCTGTAACCAGCTGAGGTGATGAGGTCGAGCGGCATCAGAGGTACAGTGGCAGGTGTACCTGGCGAGCAGAGGCTCTGAAGCAAAGACAGAAGGGCCAGAGGAGAAGGTGCAGGCCCTCGGTCGGGCTTTGTCACAGTTTGGATCTCAGAGGTCTCCTAGAAGCTGATTGTTAAAAGACTGGGTCCCCAGTGCAGAAGTATTTAGAGGTGGGTCCCTTGTGGGGTGATTGCACCATGCAGGCTCTGACTTCTGAGTGCATTAATCCACTGTAGGGTTCATAGCTTGATGCGCTTGGGGAAAGGAGCCCCGTTAGGAAAGCAGTCTCCCTCCTTGCCTGCACTGCCATGCACTTCCTGCCACAATATCCAGCCTTGAGTCGCTAAAGGTTCATCTCAGGTATATGATATCAGACGTTCTTGTGTTGGAGATGAAGGGTAACATGAGCCCACCCTGGAAAAGGACTGGATTGTGGTAGAACAGACCACACCCTGCTATCTCTCCCGGCTCACAGAAGTCACTGCCTCGATCTCACCAGAGTTGCTACCGTTTCTCTGCACACTTGTGCCCAGTGGGATAAACACTGGTCTTTAGGTTTTAGGTGGTGTAGAAGGCTTTCCCTTCCCTCTTTCCTCCTGTTTCTCAAAAGACATTTCACACCAAGTAGATAGATAAATGCCACCGGGACTCATGTGGGCCGCCAGCTGCCGTGGCAGAGGGGAAGCTGCAGAGCCCTTTTAAGAGTCGGAACACAGTGCCTGATACACTTCTGTCCTCTAGCTCAGACACAAACGAGATTGGAGTTTATTTGGGCAAAATTAGGCTCTAGCTCAGAGCAGGGATGGAACGAGAAATCAAATCTGATAATGTCTAGTCATATTTACCCAACCGTGCATTTTCCTACCACATGTTCAACATTTTGAAATTCAAATCACATTTATACCTTGGACATTGTTAGAAGACTATTTTTATCCCTGCAGTAATCATCTAATTTGCTGATTACAGGTCTCAAATTGCCACAGAGAACTCAATTTTTGAAAGAATTGTCCTATTTGATCAAATACGTTATTCAAGCAATGCAGTCATTTGTTCCACAAGGTTACCTGCCAGGCAGAGTTAACCAGGAGTAATAGCATTAGAAGCCTATACTTAAAATCAAGCATTAGCTAATCTGCCTGTGACAATAGAGTCTTAAATATAATTTGCTGCAGATACTTCAGTTCCTGCACTGACAGACAATTGCATTTTGTAGTCAATGAGCATAGATTTTTCCTACCTCGTCCTAATTCCAAATTTAACTCCAGAAGATTCTAATGTGCTCAGTTTCACTGGCTTACCAGATACTATATCCCAGGTGCCTCTGCTGAGAGGGTAGCACTGTCCTTTATTAAATAAATACTTCGCTAAACCACCCCCTTTTAAAATCATTTTCCTGATCAATGCCAATTCTAAAACCCTAGCATCTGCAGGGAGGTTCGCATCTAACACCGACTTTTCCCAGTTTGATGTCCGAGATGCCCTCTTACCAAGCCCCTACTGTGCGCTGGGCATTACCAGCCCTGGAGACAAAGGCACAGAGTGGGTGAGGGGCCCAGGTGAGCACACAGGAAAGACAGGTAAACAACTGGTATCTCTTAAGGGTTCAGTATGAACAGGCGGTCCCAGGGAGCAGATAAAATGCTCACCACTGGGGTAGAGGAAGAAGATGAGGCAGAAGAGATGCAGAGACCATGTCACAAAGAGGTCTGGCACATCACGGAAGATGGGTGTGGTCTCCCCAGCGGCAGGAAGCCGGGCTGGTAAAGCAGAAAAGGGTGGCAGTGGCCCGCTCAGAGCCAGTTTGCAGGGAGAGGCTGAGGAAACAAGTGCAGAGCTGGCTTCGCCATGCCGTCAGAAATGACTGCGCAGCCCACGAGGGATAAGAAGGAAGGCAAGGGGCCATCTGTAAGGGCCAGCTGTGCCAACACGAGATGGCCCTCCAGCGTGACTGCCTGAAACTCTTCCGAGGCCACGCCCGGGCACAGGCCACGCTGAACCTTGAACCTCTTGCAGGGGTCCAGCCTGTCTCTGGCCCGCACTGATGCCATGTCTTCACTGGGCTGGGCCCCAGCTCTGCGACTTAACTTCTCCAAGCACAGCATCCTCCTCTGTGGAATGACGACCAAGGATGAAAGGACCATTTACCCCATGAAATGGAGGGAGAAAGAAAGTGAGACAGCTTGAAGATGTTTGGCACGGGGCTTGAGACATTAAGAAGAAAGAAGAAATGGCAGCTGCTGTCCGTTATGGCCGCCCCCAAATGCGGTGAGGTTACTGTGCCCTGCGGTGATCTGGAACAAACTCCTGCGCAGGGCTCACAACTGAAGGCAAGTCCTCTCCTGTGGGCAGATTCTGAGGGGACAGTGCTAAGGGAAGCCTCCTGTGTGCCCCGCACAGCCCAGCTGAAAGCCCTGGGCAGCCTGGGGCGACTTAGCTCTGATGCGCCCTGGGCCCCCGGCCCCTCCCTCCTGCACCCTCTTCTCCAGGAGAAGAGCCGTCTCCTCCCCTTCTTGAGCAGCCCCACTGAATGCATCATCTGTAGCTGCTGTCACTCCCGCTGTAGCACCTTCCAGCTGCACTTCTGCCCTCACTGAGGCCACCTAAGACCTCTGCTATTGTGTGCATCTAGAAGTTTCCACAAAGGCCATGTGTTCAAGGCCTGGTCTCCAGCCTGGCACTGCTGAGACGGTGGAAGCTTCAAGACATTGAGCCTGGAGGGAGGGTTTAAGTCATTGGGTGTGGGCCCTTGAAGAGGCCAGGGGGGCGAGAGTCCTTTCCTCTTCTTTTCTTTCACTACCGCATTGTCAGGGAAGCGGCTCTGCTCCACCACACACTTCTGCCACTCACCAGAGGTGGAAAAGCCTGTGCCCGAGCCCGCTCACCACTCTGAAGCCTTCACCACCTCCTCTGTACCTCTCTAACCTCCATATTGCATCCCTATCCCAAGCTCCTCTGGCTACCCACCTGCATGCACATGGCCGGAAGGGCCGTCCGCCTTCCATCTCTTCCCTATAGCACGCACTCCGCCATCCTGCCTTGTTAACACCAGCCCGAAAATGGGAAGTTCCTGCAGCATGATACACACACACACAAGAACTATGCAACTCACAGGTCATCAGAGAAACACAGACCAAAACAGTGAGATCTGTTCGTGCCCATCAGGGTGTCAGAAGTCTTAAAGTGTAGAGGATAGTACAAAGGGATACCTGTGGATCCATCACCCAGTTCTGCCACATTGGCTTCCGACCATTTTATTTTAAGGAATGCACCATGACTGGCAAATTGAAGGCCCACAGGTGTCCCTTCCCAATCTCATGGTCCTTTGTCGCTCCTCAGAAGAAAATAGTTGGGTATAACTCCCAACTTATTCTGCAGATTTTTATCACTTATATCTGGATTGGTAAGCAATAAATAGAATTATAGCAAATATTGCTCTGGGTGTGTAAAAAATTACACAAATCCAAACCTTATATATCATAATGGAATTTGCTATTTTCTTTCTTTCTTTCTTTTTGTCTTTTGTTTTTTGAGACAGGGTCTCACTATGCAGCTCAGGCGGGTCTTGAGCTCACTTTGTAGCCCAGACTGGCCTCGAACTCACAATGATCCTCCTGTCTCAGCGTCCCGAGTGCTGGGATTACAGGCATGTGCCACCACACCCAGCAGTCAAGCTGGCTTTTAACTCACTATGTAGCCCAGGCTGGCCTCAAACTCATGGTAATTTTCCTGCCTCAGCCTCCTGAGTGCTGGGGTTACAGGCATGTGCCACCAGACGTGGCATTTGCTGTTTTCTTCTCACATTATTTTCAAGATTTATCTGTGTTGTACTTGTATGGTGACGCTCACTCATACTGAACCATGGTAGACTCTTGCTTCGTGTGAACATACCACAATACCCACATTCCTCAATACACATATTCCAGCCTGGTATGCAAAGAAGCTTTCCTTTTCTTCACCATCACACATGGTGCTGTGGTTGACATCTTGTGCACATGTGTGCCACCCACATGCGTTCCTCTGGGGCACACTGCTAGGTGAGGAATTGCTGGGTCAAAGGGCATGTGCTTTGCCTCCTTCTCCAAATTACACCAATTTACACTCCCAGCTGGGCAAGGCGAGTTCCCACCTCTCACATTTGTTCCTGCCTTTGGTATTGCCAACTTTTCTTCCTATTAAAATAGCTATTTTTTTAAAACGTCACTGGTTTTACTCTAGTTACGAATGTAAAGCTTGTTAGTTACAGTAAAGTAGAATACTATAAATGTGCGCAGCACAGAAAGTGAGAATCCCCCAAAGACGCCATTCTTGACAGTGTTGGTATTAAAATAGTTACCCTGCTCCAGACTTTTCCCCTACACACACTTACATATGAATAAATGAAAATATTTGCTGTTTTTCTACAGGGATGTTTGATTCAACTGAATCATCTGTAAGTGGTTTAAAATGCACATGCAATAGACAGGTTTGGTGGCAGGTGACTGCGGTCCTCATTGTTAAGGAGGCTGAGGCAGGAGGCTTGAGCCTATGTATTCAGGGTCAGCTTGGGCAACAAGCAAAGCTCTGTCTCAAAAATAAAATAAGTAAAGTACATATAAAAGTCACTCTCTTTGTGCTCTTATTTCTCAGTAATTATCTGCCAATTAACCTGTCACAAAATAGGTGCTCATTAAATATTTGCTCTGTGTAGGAATAGGATTGATTCTTACATAGTCATTTTCATTATGTTTTTTACTTTTTCATTCCCAGAAGAATACAGATTATCTTCTACTTGCAAAGGGCCAAAAGTAAGACTTTAGAAGGAACGACACAAGCCCTGGTTCTGGTCCTTTCCAGAGCAAAGGAGCTGCACACCAATGGATTCCAATTCGTGCCAAGAAGTACTCCATCACACCATCAGAAAGGGGCTGGAATGGACCTCCCTACACTTTTTTTTTTTAATCTTTTTGAGACAGAGTCTCACTATGCAGTTCAGGCTGGCCTTGAGCTCACTTTGTAGCTCAGGCTGGTCTCGAACTTGCAGCGATCCTCCTGCCTCAGCCTCCCAAGTGCTGGGATTACAGGCATGCACCACCATGCCTGAATTCTCTTTTTTGAAACAGGGTCTCCCTATGTTGCCCAGGCTGGCTCTTAACTCAAGATCTTCCTGCCTCACCTTTCCAAGTGCTGGGACTACACCTATGCATGACCACCCCTAACTCATCCCTTTTAAGAAAAACCAAAAAGTCCAATGCTAATATGTTATAGCAGTCACAACGTGGGCCATCCAGAAAAGGCTCTGCAAGCTTCTTACTGAGTACCTAAGCAAAGGCTCTCTTAGCATAGACAAGCAATGAACATTCAGTGTCTGTCTGATGGTGACTTGGTCTGCAGTGCTCCCCAGAAGTCCTATATCTTCTATTCTTCCTCCAGGCTCTGGAAATTCATACATCAGGCTAAAGCACAGGCCATATATCAGGGCCTGAGAGCCAGGTAAGTGTGCTACCGAGTTTTGTTGGGTTTATGATGCCAAGGGCTTTTCCATCCCCTTTACCCAGTACTTAAAACCCACTCGGCTATGGCTCCCAGCTCTGCAGAGCATGCAGCCTGCACTGTGCCAGAGTCCTCCTCACCTCCTACTATGCACCACCACGCGTGATCTCAGGGGCCGTTGCTGTTCATCCTCCATGCACCTGGTGCGCCTTCTTGGAGTAGACAGATCTCTTGTCTCTGTGTCCTTCAAAGGGAAGAAAACAGTATAGGTCCAAAGAGCAGAGTACTTCAAGAAAAAATGGCAAAGAGAGCCTACTTCTCTCCACACATGCAGACTAACTGACCATGGCTAATATTCAGTACAAAATATCTCACTGTCCAAAGACATGTTCTGCCTGTCTCCCAAAGACTCCCAATTTGCTGGGCTTGGATTTACGCAAGGGTCTCAGTTTTAACACCATTCAGCTTGTTGCTTACTTGCTCTGGGGCCTTCGTTTCCTCAGCAGTCCAGGTGGGCTGCAAGCCTTCAGTCTTAGCCCAGGTTAGAGGCAAGGAGGCCACAGCACATTCTCCCAGCATGCACCAGGGAGCGAGTCCAGCCTCTCAGAGGTGACACGTTGCTTTCTGTTTCTCCTCAAGCCCTTGTCCTCCTGAGGGTGATGAAAGACTGGGTTGGGTGCTTTCAGGTTTATAGTCACACTCAGGGACTCCTCCCCTGCTTCCTTTTATGCAAAGACAGTTTCATTTCTCTAGATGTCAGGCTGGCTGGGAGGTGAGGGTGAGTGTGCAGGATGCAAGGCAGAAATCAAGCTGGTGAGCAAGTGCGCCTCACCCTTCCCCGGCCCTCCTGGCTTCCAGGATATCCCAAGGGTGACTTCTGACCCCAGTCCACCTAAGGCGTGTCAAGGCCAGAGTGGGGCAGGTGAGATTCCAGGGTGGCTCCCTGAAAACGGTCCCCTGACACCTACTGCAGGCAGGGGCATGGGAGGTCCCGAGCTGCCCTGCAGGTGGCCTGAGGAAGAACACTCTGTGGGAGGGACCTTGGGCCTCCCTCACAATCCCACCCCACCCACGGGGCAGGTTGGTGGCTCATGGAGTGCACTGTACACTGCCCTGCTAGAAAACCCTCTCTTAATTCTGCCCCTGTGATATGGATGGAGAAAACTGAAGCGCTGGAAGACAAATCATGGCTGGAAAAGATGGGTTTCCAGATCCTGGGGGATGATTTCTGCTCTGTTCATTTCAGCAACGTTCAGCGACGTCCGGGACAGCTGAAAGGGGTGGCTCATCTGCAGGAGGAGATAGATGGGGACGTCAATAAGGAATTCGTGGAAGCACAAAAGGCTGGTGGGGTGGGGCTTATTAATTATATTTCTTTTCTCTTCATAACAATGGCCTGTCAGTAATCGACTCTGAACGTGCCAATTGATGGTAATGATTTCATCCTTTTGTTTCTGTTGGAAACAAAAAAACAAAGTCTGTCTGCCCAAGCTAGGCAGCCCCAGCACGAGCCTAGAGCCTAGCAAGGCCCTGGAAGCCAGTGTCTGAGCCTCGTTGCCTGTCATTTTTGTACCCTCACTCTCCCTGGTGATGTGAGCAGCAGTCCTGCCTAGCAGTGCCTGCTCACCAAATCCGCAGCCACTGCCCTGCCCTCCACCCTGCCGTGCTATGATCCCACACACAGGCACTGTGACACTGGGATTGAGCTTCATCTTTTTGGTCTTTTTGGGACAGGGTTTCACTGTATAATTCAGGCTGGCCTTCTACTTTGTAGCCCAGGCTGGCCTCAAACTTGCAGCAATCCTCCCGCCTCAGCCTCCTGAGTGCTGGGATTACAGGTATGCACCACCACACCTGGCTGAGCCCTTTCTTTGAGTACAATGACAGGATGTGTGGGTGCATGTGTGTGCGTGCATGCGTTTGAGGTAGTGTTTCAGAGCTGGAGATCCCTCAAATCCCATCCTCACTTAAGGGTTCTTTTTGAAGAAAAAAAGAAAAAGAATGAGTTATGAGTTACTTTCTTTTTTCAATAATACCTATTTATTAAATTGCATTTCTTGGAGTAAAGAAAAAGCTATGCCTGTTAAGGGGGATGACAGTGATGGGAAGAATCACGAGTCATTTTCCCACCTCTGTCATCAGCCTCCCAGCCCAGGATGCAGGACCAGTTGTCAGACATGGCCCCAGAGAGTTTCACCATAACATGCACTAAACCTTCTGGCCTTCTCTCGCCCTCCTTCTCCCAGATGCCACCCTGTGAGGAGGCTGCTGCACATCTGGCCCAGGAGAGAAGAGCATCCTGCCAACGTCCAGTGCTTCCTTCTACAAATGGGAAACGAATGTGCACATCTGCCATCTATGCCATATTTGTTTTGTTTTGTTTTTTTCCGATACTGGGAATCGAACTCACGACCTTGTGCTTGCCAGGTGAGCGCTGTGCCGCTGAGCTAAATCCCCAACCCCCTATGTCATATTTGGATACAAACTCCACTAGTGTAAGAAGTGGGGAAGTGGTACACAGACAGTGGATAGTGGTTAAAGGATGGATCTACGCAGGACTCTTACCAGATGACTCCGGGGGAGATTGGATGACATTTCCTGGCCCCCTTTTGCAGCATGCCTCTTCCCCCTGGGGAAGTTCCATTTTGTGAGACGATCCTAGAGGGAAGCCTCAGCTTAGCCACCCCTACCTGCAGCTCAGATGGGGCAGTTCTGGAACTTCCTTGCAGGGGCCTGGAGGGTAACCTGCCAGTGAAAAAGGGGCCAGACACATCCTGTGGAGGGGTCTGCAATTGATTGAGGCAGTTTGAAAAGGACGGATGGCCACACTAGAGGGTCTTGCAGCCACGTTCAGCCCTATCTTGGGCACCCAAGACCTCTGCTGTCCGTGGACTTCGTGTCTTCCAGGCCCCTCCTCCCCCGGCATCTGGGGCCAATCTGCACAGCTGGGGGTCCAGGGCTGTCCGGGCATTTGGTGGAGCCAACACTCTGATGGAAGTCTCCACCCTTACCCCAAACAGCTGCTGGACGCTGGCACCCCTCTGCTGCCATAAAAATATCAGCACTGCCACCCCAGCTCCTGGAGGAAGTCTCAGTATGACAGCCTGCAAAGTGATCCTGCATCTGAATTTCATCGACAAATCCTGGTTTCCTCCAGACAAGTGCAAACCTGCACAGATGGCCCCTCACACCAAAAAGTAAAAATAACAAAGCTTGCAATCCTGGGCCTCGCTTTTTCTCTGGGCAGATGTGCCGGCTGCACATTTTGGGAGGCGCACCGTCTGCAGCCCAGCAGCAGCCTCTCTCCTCCTGTGCATCCTTACTCCCCTTCTGGCTTGCTGGTGGGTAGCAGCTGTGGCCGTTTAGGGTGTATTCTTGGAAGCACACAGAGTGCCTGTGCCCTAGAAACGAGGCTGAGGCATCCAAAAGGATGCATTAGTGCTCACCTGACTCCCTAAGACTGGCCGTGTTGTCACCCCCGCAATACCCAGGGAAGGGGCTGAAAGGCTGCCGATCAGCCGAAGTGGAAGGCAAGGAGCTGCCGTGCTATGGGACAGTACAGGCTAAGGGCGGATGGCAGTGTGGGAAAGGAAGCACTGGGGGATCCTGACTTTTTGAACCTTACAAACCCCAACAAAGCACAGGAGCTTCCAGGACTCATGAACTCTTTCCACAAACATGGGCTGAGATGCTCCATTCTACGGCCTGTGGATTTTGCTACGTAAAAGAAAAACCCAGAAAGCAGATGTCCAGAGAACACAGTCACAAACCCCTGTGGGCTGGGTGGCTACAGATTCACTGGCCAGGAGGCCCAGGCAGCAGCAGCCCAAGTCAGAGACATCACAGGAGATGCTCGCAGGCCAGTTCCACCTCAGATGAGCCATATGACCTGGAGCCTCCGGTCTCATTTAGAAATGATGGCTACTGTCTCTAGTTAACCAGAGGTTCAGATGAGATAAAGTGTAGCTGTAAATAAAGCACAATTTAAACTGCTAGGAGAAAAAAAGGAATTCATGGATCCAAACAAATTTAGGGACTCAGATGAACAGCCAAGGGGCACATGTAGCCTCAGGCATGGCTGGATCCCGGTGTTTACGAGCTGTCCTCAGGAATCTGGCTTTCCCCCTTGCTTAGCTCTGCTTTGTTCTCTGCTGACTTCATTCTTCATGAGGTATTTGCCAGTATCTCCAGGCCGACATTCCTACCAGTAAGTACCTCCTTCCCAGATCCTCTAGCAAAAGTTCTGAGGATAACTCTCATTGGCCCAGCCAGGGTCGCTAATCAGTGTGGCCAGAGGAATGCAGAGCTCCGACTGGCCAGGCATCCTGCATGTGTCAGTCTCTGGGGCAGACTTGGAGTCAGCCTATGTGAACTACCTGGCTCTACAGAAAGGGGGAAGGGACGCTGGTCTGGCAAAAGCACAAATACAGAAACAAACAACAAAGACCCTCCTAAATAATGAGTGACAGCAGAGATGTGAGTGTGCTCAGGAACAGCTGCAAACATCCTGCTTCCAGCAGCAGGATTCTGC
The DNA here is from genome assembly GCF_000276665.1 of Chinchilla lanigera. Taxonomy (NCBI): domain Eukaryota; kingdom Metazoa; phylum Chordata; class Mammalia; order Rodentia; family Chinchillidae; genus Chinchilla; species Chinchilla lanigera. Next base: position 7,791,885 of record NW_004955468.1, on the reverse strand, counting down.
TCCCTGCAGTTGTGTGGCCACTGTCATTTATGCCCTCGGGGCTCATCATTGTGCAGCGCTGCTCCGTGTGCCAGGCCCTGGGATCAGGGAAGGTTCTGGGCACTCCCAGTGGGGAAGCCTGCCCACCAGCTGGCCTCCGGGGAGCCCACGTGCACGGCTGAGGTCTGTGTGACTCCCAAGCTCCCAAATTTTCCTAGGCCTCCATGTTCTTCTGCCTCAGAACAGGAGTCAGAGATCCCCAATATAACCAGGAGGAGAGGTGAGGTCCAGGCGGGAGCTTGTGCACCAAGAAACCCACGCAGGGTACACTCGCCCTGTGGGCAAACAGTAAGGGTGCCAGGCGCAGTGTCTTGGAGTGGTGTACGGAGGCCTACTACCAAGGGGGCCGGACACTATAGGGTGCGTGGGAGGGCGAAGAAAAGAGCACCCTCAGAGAGGGACATGCTGAGGCTGGCCAGCGGGGTAAGTGGACTGGGAGGAGGCAAACGGGGTTCAGCTCATGAACCGCCACACAGTCCTGTGTCAGAGTTCGCATGTGTCTGCATGAGTCACCAAAGGAACCTGAATGGAAACTTCCATAAAACACACCTGGAGGGAAGAACGAGGGTCAGTTAGACAGCAGGAAAGCACACAGTTCCCAGCCCTCTGGACTCCTCCCCAGCAGTGAGCCGGGCACCGCTGTCCACCTTGGCAACTGTTCATTCATTTAATCCCCCCAGGGCCCTATGGGGTGGGTCTACCAGGGGCCCATTTAAGAGAAGGGGAAACTGAGAAACGAGATCCAGCATGCGCCCAAGGCCATTCGTGCGGCCTGACTTCTGGGCTGGTTATACTACATTTACGGGAAGCCTGGGCTTGGTTAATGTGACGTCTCCCTGACAACAGCCCTTGGGTCCCCAAAACCCAATCGAGGGCAGAGAAGCCGGACATCAGCCTCCACGGAGTGCAGGCCTTTAGTGCGGCCTGGGCCTCAGAGCCCTGGAAAGGGTGCTCATTGCGGCTCCGGAGTCTGGCAGCGCAGTTTTCCACCTGGAACACGCTTTCCTTACTAACCCTGAGCTTTCCTGTCCTGGCCTCCCACCCCGCCCCGCGCCAGGCCAGGCCGGGCTGACAGCTTGACTCGGCCAAGACCTGGCCTCCTCGGTGTGCGGCGCCTCCCCGCGGCAGGAGGAGGAGGGGAGAGAGGAACAGGGAGGAGGAGGAGGAGAGGCAGAAGGAAGAGAGGGCGGAGGGGCAGGAAGGGGACGAGAAGGAAGGAAGGAGGCCGGCAGGCAGCCGGGGGAAGGAGCCCGCGGTGCTCTGCGCGCCTCCCCTGCAGGCGAGCTGCACGCCCGGGGCTGCAGGAGAGGACGGGGTCCTGGGGGAGGGGCTGTCGGCGAGGGGGGGCGGTAGGGCCAGAGGTCCCGGCCGGACGAGCCCGCCACACCCATGCGGCAGCCATCGCGACGGTTTAGCGAATGCCGCCTTTGTCACCGCCGCCGTGTACCCACGGGGAGTCGGGCGTCCCCAGCACCCCAGGCCACGCTCAGCTCGGAGTGGCCCGGAGCAGCACCCGAGGAGCAGGGCCTCAGAGCCCAGCGGCGGCCAGAAAGTCTGTAACCTAAGCCACAGCCCAAGCACACAGCGAGGCCGGAGCCGGGCGGCGCGCCTTTCGAGCCACGTGGCTTTGGCAGGTCTGTTCGGCCCATCTGTGAAATGGGAGCGCGCCCGCCTCGCAGCTTATCACAGGCTTATCGCGGTGCCTACAGCAGGCCAGACCTAGCTGGGCCAACGTCAGGCTCAGCCACAGCTACTCCGGTTCCCGCGGAATGGGGAAACTGACGCCCAGACCAGGAATCGGCATCGCCAACTTAGCTGGCGGCCGGGCCTCCCGGCTCCCGCGCCCTCAGCCTCCGCCGCCGGCCCCGCCCTCCCCGCTGACTGCGCTCCACGTGCAGCGTGTTTACCCACGTGACACCGCCCCGCCCCCTGTCCCGCCCACGAGGTTCCGCCCACGTCCCGCCCTGCGTCGGCTGCGGCTGCGCGTCTGCCACTTGGCTTGGCGGCTGCATTTCACTATACGGATGGGGGCGTCGCCCGCCCGCCTGGGAAAATGAAGCGGGCTCCTCTTTCCCGGAAAGGATGGTTGCAGGCGCCCCTGTGGGCCGCGCTGCGAGGGATTAAGACAAAACCCCGCAGCGCGCGGGGACACTTCTACGTGCGCACCGCGGAGGGGCGGGGCCGCGTGGTAGGGGCGGAGCTAGCTGGGGGTCCAAGGCGCGCGCTCCGCCGTGGGGCGGGACCTGAGCTTCTGTGGGCGTGGTCAGGTGTGCGCAGGCGCTCTGGTGTCTTCTCGGCTGACAAGCTGATGCCACTAGCAGCAGAGGGCAGGTGCGGCGGCGCTCCCCAGGGTTTCCCCCTGCTTTAGGGGGAGGCAACCGGATAAAACTCGAAGGGTGCATTAACTTTCATATTGCGCTGAGCCTTGTACTCCTAGACTTCCGCCGCGTTCATCCTTCCTGCTTTTGGGCCTCCGCTCCTACTGAATTGTGGTGGCCCGGGCCTCAGCCGCCTCTATGGCTTCTGAGCCATCTCGTCCATTCCCGCGTTTTACTCATCCGTATGCGGGCAGTTCTGATAGTTCTAACAGCAGCAGGCCAATCCACGCGTACACCAGGCACTTTCTAAGTGTTTTTAGTGTCCGCTGATATCATTTGGACTCCTTACACCTACACCATGGTCCTCCCACTCGTACCCACTGCTGTGATCTCCAGAGTGTTCCGTCCATACCACTGCTAGACCCCTCGATGGATGTTCTGCGGCTGTTCATAGCCAAAGTGTGTGACGTGAAATCGATTTTCCTTCCCTAAAATCTGTTTATCCCTGTTTAGCCCTTTTGTGGATGATATCACCATTTCCCGGCCAGGTAGCCAAACCACATACACAAACCACTTCTAGAGTCCTGCCACCCCCCGCCCAGTTCTCTTACCTCCATGGTCCGATATCATGCTTCACAGATGATTTACCTGGACCCATGGAAGATGTCATCCCGCCTCTTGTCTTCTCCTCAGTTCAGCCTCCTAGGCAACTGCAGAGATTTTCTCAAAGATTAGAAAATTTTTAAATGATCGCATTTGTCTTCTGTAAGCACTCGGCTAAAACTCCAACCTCTTCATCCTTATGAAAGTCAGAAAGAAGAAAAGGATACCCCCTGGAACCATCTCTGTTTATCACAGAACAGTGATTCCTTGGCATCTTTAGGGGTTTGTTTCTAGGACTCTCGTGGTTACAAAATTCAAGCTGCTCAAATCTTTTTAAAAAGAAGGGCATAGTGTTTGCATAAAACCCACTAACATCCTCCTGTATACTTTACGCTCTCTAGAGTACTTATAATACACAACACAATCTAAATGCTATCTAAATAGTTACTATGCTATTTAGGGAATAATGGCAACAAAAAATGTCTACATGTGCAATACTTACACGTATTTTTTTCTGAATACTTTTGATCCGCAGTTGGCTGAGTCCCTGGATGTGAACCTGTTTATATGGAGCACTGATTACTTTTAAAATCCCAGGCAATGCAATAGAGTGATGAGAAGACTGAGTCGTGTAAGTAGTGGAGGCAAAAAGCCAACATCATTATTGTCAAATGGTCACCAACATAGAAAAGAGATTAGTATACAAATTAGTGAGAGAGGCAAACAAGGTAGTTTGTTGAAAACTAGAATATAAGCCAAGTGTGCTAGTGTATGCCGGTAATCCTAGCATTCTGGGAGGTTGAGGGAGGAGGATTGCAAGTTTATGCCCAACCTAGACGAGGAAACAACTTAGTGAGACCCTGTCTCAAAACAAAAATAAAAGAGGGCTGGGAATGTAGCTCATTGTGAAAACCCTGGGCTCAGTTCCAACACCACCAAGGAAAAAAAGAGATAAAGTCAATAATGGGTTCCTCTGGCATACCCACACATTTCCTGAGAATGTAATTAAAATGAGATGTCCTGCACAATATTGAAGTAGTTATGCATTAAAGTAATAAAAATGTACAAGATCCTTAAAGAAAATATTTAGATTTTTGAAAAAAGAACTGAGTGCATAAATAACGGGATAATATCTTTACCTTGAAAGAATACAAATTTTCCATCAAATGATCCTTATATTCAATGAAATTCCTGTAAAAATTCTAGCCCAATTATATTGGAGCTTGAGAAACTGATTATACAATATTTTTGGGAGAATAAAGAGCCATAGTCTGCTGAGACAATTTTGAAAACAAAGGGAGGGTCTTACTCTACACAGATTACAAGGGCCTTGTTGTTCAAGTAATGTAGTTTTAGCACAGAAACAAATAGGTAAATGGAATAGTTTGAAATGTCCCAAATCAACTAAATTATATATGTAACTCACGTGGTATGATACTGAGATGTGAGATAAAATCACACGTCATTAAAGAAAGCCTAGATTATTTAGTAAATGGCAGTGGGAGTATTGATTCTTTTATAATGGACAAAAATAAAGTTGAATTCCTACTTCATACCATATACATATACTCCAAATAGATTAAATACCTAATTTTTTTGTTTTGTTTTGTTTTGTTTTGTTTTTGAGACAGGGCCTTACTATGTAGTTCAGGCTGGCCTTGAACTCACTGTGTAGCCTAGGCTGCCCTCGAATTCATGTTATCCACCTGCCTCAGCCTTCCAAATTCTGGGATTACAGCCATGCCCTACCACATCTGGCTAAATATCTAATTACTAAAGGTAAAAGTAAAAAGCTGATAATTTACATGTATGATAATATTTCTGTGATAGGCAATGATTTCTCATGACTTTCAAATCCACAAGATGAGAAATGGTGGCTTTTGACTACACCAAAATGTTGCTTTATTATGACAGAATTAACAAATGAGTGATACGCTGAGAGAAGATAGTCTTCATATCATCAGTCATGTCATTATAACTAGTATAATCAAGGAACCCTTGAAAACCAGCACAGAAAAGAAAGAAAGGAGCTCTAGTAAAAAAAAATTAATGGGTAAGCCAGGCATGGTGGCACACATTTGTAATTCTAAGATGCAGGAGGCTGAGGCAGGAGAATCACTTCAAGTTCGAGGTCAGCCTGGGCTACATAGTGACTTCAAAGCCAGCCTGAACTGCATAATGAGACTTTGTCTCCAAAAAAACCAAAACAGAACAAAACAAAATTAATAGGTGAAAGATACAGATAGGCCATGTACAGAAAGAAAACTCAGAATGGCTAATGTGTGCAAGGAGAGGCTCACCCGTTTTGGTCAAAGATAGTCTTTCATCAGACTTAGGAATCAACAGTATTCTCTTTTAGTGTATGGATTGCTTATTCTGTTTTGTTTAGTTTTGTTGTTGTTTTGTTTTGTTTGAGACAAGGTTTCACTATATAGTCCAGGCTGAGCCTTGAATTCGCAATATAGCCCAGGCTGGTCTTGAACTCATGGTGATCCTCTTACCTCAGCCTCCTGAGTGCTGGGATTACAGGCGTGCACCACGGTGCCTGCTGTTTATTGTTTTTTTAACAATAATATTTTGAGTTTTGATTTTTGTGAGATTCAAATTTATTATTTTTAATACTTGATGCTTTTTGTGACCTGCTTTTTGTGACCTAATTCCCTCCCTCCCTCCCTTCTTTCCTTCCTTCCTTTTTTCCTTCCTTCCTCTCTTTCTTTATTTCTCTCTCTTTTTTTGCAGACAGGGTTTTGCTATGTAATTCCGGCTGGCTTTGAACTCACTATGTAGCCCAGGCTGGCCTCAAACCTGAGGCAGTCCTGCTATCTCAGCCTCTTGTGTGCTGGGACCACAGGTGTGTGCCACCACACATGCATATTTCTACATTATAAAGACTATAGCTGCCAGGGATGTAGATCAGCAGCGCAAGTGCCTGCCTGGCAAGTGCAAGGTCCTGAGTTTGATTCCTGGTACTAGGAAAAAAAAAGACTATAGCATACTGGTATTAATTTTGCGTTTATTACCGGGACATCTGTTGAAGGGTGTCCAGCTGAGATCCACCCCAAAGGCTGGGGATCCCTTCCTCTTTGGCTTCCTGCCGGCTGTCAGCCTGGGTCTTCCGCCGCTTCCTGGGGCATCCTGGGCTGTGGTATATGCTCCGGGCCTGGATTCGTCCACCTCCGCCAACACCGGCCCCTTCTGGCTGCCTCAGGGTCACTTGGGCCTCGCTGATCGTAGCATCTGCACTGCCTGCAGGTGACTGGAGCTCCTCCGTGGTGTGGGCCATCTCGCCTAGCTTTCGCTCCATTTTTGGAGGATTCTTCTGCTAGGTATAGAATTCTAAGTTACTAGCTATACTTTTTCTCACACATTTATGTGCTGTTTCATTGTCTTTTGAGATGCAGTGTTTTGGACAGAAATTCAACGCTCATTCCTAGTTTTGTTTTTCTGTAGGCACTGTGTCCTTTTTCTGGTGAGCCCTACCAACATCAGATTTTCTGCCTGAAAGGCCTTTCCAAACCATAGTGCTGCTTAAAGATGTTCCACTTATTTGCTCTGACTGTTCATAGTTAAAACAGCTCCCAGCCCCAGACTTATTTTTGCCTGACCTTGTAGAGTCTCACCCTAGGCAGGCATAGCTTAGTACTCACCGACACCCTTACAGGGCCTCTAAGCAGATTTTTCTCTGCGCAGTTCCTTCCTCTCTGGTTCTCTGTCTTGCAAATTCCGGTTGTTCTGTCTTTCTGATCTTTCCCCCTCAGCGCAATGGGTCTGCTGTGCTTTTCTTCGAGGCCCCGTAATATGGTCTGGGAAGTGCTTTCAGGCAGAAAATCTGATGTTGGTAAGGCTCACCATTTCTGTTACCCTTCTCTTGGGAATCGGTCCTTTGATAGCTGTTGTCTAATATATGAAAAGATTTCTAGTTGTCAATGGTTACTTCATTATAGATGGAAATAAAAGCTTTGAGATAATATTTTAAAGTCCAATTTTATGGAAATTAATCCAGAGTTCTAACAAAGCTCTTGGATAAGACCACCATTTTCCTAGACTCACAGGCTGTATCGGATTCAAAGATTCAGTCCTCCAGAAGCTTCCACTGTCAGTGAGACTTGGTTGCAGTGGAGTAGGCACGGTTGTGTAGGGCATGGGTGAAATTGCTCTGTGGTTACTTTTCTTGTGTGGTGCTGGGGATAGAACCCAGGGCCTTGTGCATGAGAGGCAAGAGCTCTACCACTGAGCCACATCCCCAGCCCTTTGGTTGCTTCTTGGGGCTCAGGTTTTGTGGCCAGTGTCAGGTATGCCTAAAAGATGGAATGGATATTCTCCAAGACAGGATTTGTAGACCTTAAAGCACCTCTTATCCTGCAGAAAGAGGGTAAAAGGGGGCGATGCAGTCTGATAATTCCCATGCAGATGGAGAAATGGCTTTCTTGGAAGCTGAAGCTCACAAGTATATATGTCTAAGCTATAGCCAGTGGATTTCCACCAGGAGGGTGGCATCATTTTAAAATTTCCTAGAGTTTCTGTGTCTCTGTGGAGAATATTATCTTTTTTATTTATAATGATCACATTTTCCTTTACATTCATATGCATGCTTTTTTTTTTTTTTTGGTTTTTCTCCGGTACCGGGAACCGAACTCACGACCTTACGCTTGCCAGGCAGGCGCTTTTGCCACTGAGCTAAATCCCCAGCCCCATATTCATGCTTATATATGTTGAGCATGCCTGATTTGGAAATCTGAAACCTGTAATGCTCCAAAATCTGAAATATTTTGAGCAAAACATGAGGCCACACATGGAAAATCCCATATCACTGTGACCTGAAAACACAGGAACACTAAAAAAAAAAAAAAAAAAAAAACTGTTTTCAATTACTTTCAACTTATCTGTATATGAAACATAAATACATTTTTTTGTTCAGACTTGGATCCTATCACCATACTATCTCATTATGTATATTCAGATTATCTAGAATTTAAAAAAGAATTAAAACATCTGGGCCAGGAGTGGTGGCACATGCCTGTAATCCCAGCACTCAGGAGGCTGAGGCAGGAATATCACTGCAAATTTGAGGCCAGCCTGGACTACATAGTGAGTTCATGGCCAGCCTGGACTCCATAGCATGACCCTGTCTCAAACAAAAAAAACAAAACCACATCTGGTCTCAGGCATTTCAGATAGGAGATAGTCAACATATAATAGCTGCCTCAAAACTATGGTTGGCTAATTCTATAATCTAATGTCTCCTTCTTTCTTCCTCCCTCCCTCCTTTTCTTTTTTCTTTATTTCTTTTGTCTTCTCTTCTTTTCTCTTCTCTTTCTTTCTTTCTTTCTTTCTTTCTTTCTTTCTTTCTTTGAGACAAGGTCTCTCTACAAGGTTCAGACTGGTCTTGAACTCACTTTGTAGCTCAGGCTGGCCTTTAATGCATGGCGACCCTCCTGCCTCAGCTTCCCAAGTTCTGGGATTACAGGTGTACACCACTATGCCCGGCCCTAATGTCACTTTATGTTTATATCCATCAATTGTATTTTTTCTATGGTTGGGGTTATGTTTTTCTGTTTTTATATGTCAGGTAATTTTGAATTTTATCCTAGAGGTTGTGATAATATGTTATAGAGACTCTGTATTCTTTATATTTCTCTGGGGAATATTAATTCTCTTCCCCAGATTTATTGACGTATAACTGATGAATGAAAAAAGTATATGCATATTTAAAGTGTACAATATATCTTGATATATGTACCCATTGTAAAATGATTAAACAAGCTAATCAATATATCCATTACCTTATGTTCATATCATTTGTGTGTGTGTGTGTGTGTGTGTAAGAACATTTAAAATCTACATTTTTAGTGGTTTTAAAGTATGAAAAGTATCAGTTTGCATTAAAGGAAACAATACATGTGGCTGAACTCAGCTGTCCTCCGCAGAAGAGGGGAGCTGAAATCTCAGTGAAGTTCTAAAAGCACTGGCCATGGCCATCTGCTTTGTGACTCCCTCCTGCATGATTCTGAGGTCAGCAAGAGACTTAGACCTTTGATATATAAATCTTGGGCCTCCTCTTCCACAGCACTCTCTTTTTCTTATTTTTAAAGTGTTTTTTTTTTTTTTTCCCTTCAGTCACTTTTTCGTCGCTGTATTTTGTTCTTCAAGCACCAAGACTTTTCTATCTTTTTTCTGGGTCTGGGGTGGGAGGAGTATCCCAGAGTGATCCCTGAAGCTTAAACCCATGAAAAGAGAAACGTGCCCTGGGCTACTCTCTTCCTGAAAGCGTAGTCACTCCTCCAGGATTTGCCTTTTAACAACACTTTGGGGCCTTCAGTTGGTGTTAGAATTTATGGTTGTTACCTACAGCCAGGTGTGAGATACTTTGCTAAGACAAGCAGGACCTTGGGTGGCCGCTGTCACCAATTCCATGACTCTATTAGCTTCTGCAACTCAGAATGAATAGGGGCTGGGAGGAGAATCTAAAGAGGCTGGCCGAGCTTAACTCTAAACAAATCTGAAAGTGACAAACCTTTCCCCCTCAGAAAAGACCTGGAACCAATTTGATTAACTTCTACCATCACGTAAAATGGAGCTTCAGCGTTCAGTGGGTGCACAGTAGAGAAATTTGCATTTGCCCTCTACATGTTGCGACTTGGGCCAGCCATGGTGGTGTACACCCGTAACCCCAGAACTGTTGGGCTGCTGAGGCAGGAGAACCACAAATTCCAGCTCAACCAAGGCAGTTTAGTGACTCGGTAAGGTCCTGTTTCTAAATGAAAAAATAACAACAAAAAAGAGCTACGGGTGTAGCTCAGTGCTAAGGTCCTGGGTTCAATCCTCAGTATCACAAAACAGCTTGTGGTTTGTACCTTCTCTCCTATGAAGACAAAAACTTGAAGACAACAAGTGTGTAGGGTTGAGGAGAGGCTGGGCAAAAAGTGATACTGTTCTTGCATCAGTAGAATGGTGGGGGGAAGGCAGGTCTAGAAGATTTCAAAATCTGACCTCTGGCCCCTGGGCTATGTGCTTCAGATGAACTTCTGAGGCATAAACTCTTGAGCTGAGGGAGACCCTTCCTATGAAAAGAGGTGTACATCAGGAAGTGCAGGGTCTGGAACCCCCCTCTTTTTTTTTTGTCTTTTTGAGACAGGGTCTCGCTGTGCAGTTCAGGCTGGCCTTGAGCTCACTTTGTAGCCCAGGCGGGTTTTGAACTCACAATGATCCTCCTGCCTCAGCTTCCCAAGTGCTGGGATTACAAGCATGCACCACCACGCCCAGATTCTGGGACCCCTTTCTAAACTGTAAGCGCCCCTCAGCTCCCTGCTCCTGAGGTCCTACTTCCCTCCGCCTCAATTGCCCTGGTTCTGTTGCTGAGGATTTTGGGCCCTGAGGCTGGGCCTGAGCTGTGGAAGAGTAGAGCAGCTTGGCATTCATTCTGCAGAGCTCTTTCCTCTGCACACTGGGCCAGACCGTGGCTTTGTCAGGAGGAAAGCTGAGTCCTTGGGCAGTTGAACCCAACCACCTTACTTACTCTCCCTTATTGTGTTCCCAAACAATTTTTTTTTTTTTTTTTTTTGGTACCAGGAATCAAACTCAGGACCTTGTGCTTGCCAGGCAGGTGCTTATGCTCCTGAGCTATATCCTCAGTCTTCACAATTTTTTGAAACTGAGTTTCTCCCTCTGTTGCTCAAGCTGGCCTGGAACTTGTAATCCTCCTACCACTACCTCCCAAGTAGCTGGGATGATAGGTGGCTCTAAAAAAAACCAATTCTTTTTGTTGTTCTACTATAAATTTTTTAAATTTAAAATCAGAATTTCCATTTCTGTTCCTGCTTAGGAGCGGGGAGTTGTCCATCAATCCACATCTGCCCTAGATGCCTAACAGTAAGTTTTTGCCTGAGGCTAAGTTAATAGTGAGCTCTAAGCACCCAGATCAGCAGTCTGTCTGGGAAAAGCTTCTTTCCCAGTGATTCCCGTAAAAGTCTCAAGGTAGAGCTCCATTGGTCTGTGTTGGGTCATGTGACCACCCCTAAACCAGTCATTGGAGGCCAGGAAGATGCTGGGCTCTGATTGGCGAGCCCTGGTCATAGTCACCGTTTTAGATAAGGGCTGAATTAATTCTAACCCAGTCACTCGGATGGAAAGGGGACTTCTTCAAGGGCAAAGCTATTACCAAGAGGAGAGAGATGGGGTGAAATCAACAGACTTTTTTACTTTCTAGACCTAGGGCTCTTTTCTCACAAGAAAGCATTGAGATCCGTGTTGCTTGACATAAAGGCCCGGCGGTTCAGAGATGGGTACCTTGCCATAAGCTGGGCATCCTGGATTTGAACTTCCTTCCTTCTGAAAGCAGGGCATGGCACCTCCCGCTGACCTGGCTCCTTCAGTGTCTTCCACCTGCCACCCCACTCGTTTCCCTCTGCCCGCCTCCCCAACACCAGGAGACTGCCGGCGTTTCAAAAAAGAGGAAAAAATTGGCAGTAGCCATGAGTTGAGACGACTTGATAAAATATTTCTTGTTTTCTCAAGTTTACATAGACCAAGTTTTCACTGTTGCTATGGGGTGGGTTGGCAGAGAGATGAAAATAAATCTGTGTAATTTATTTTTTTCCATGCGTCAAGTATATTTCCGCTTGCTTCACACACATCCACACACACGCGCGCACATGCCCGCACATATAGGCTTTAATAAAATACTTAAACCCCTTTAATGCTCTCTGTGGAAGGAATAAATATGTACTGTACTTTCAACTTCTGTTCTTTGAAATACCATATGGTCTGCACTGTGAGCTTAAAATACTCTGGTGAGCGGATGCTTTCATGCAGTAGATAGCCAGGTGGAGCTTTCCCCGCCAATCTCACAAGGTTAATTAATCCTTTAAAATACAGCACAGAGGGGTCCTTGAGTCAGGAACGCACGCCGTCAGAGGGAGGTGTCCGTGGGCTGCACCAGGCTGAGAAGGGAGTACAAAGGCGCCCGGCAAGGTGGGCTGGGCCAGGAGCAGCCTCACTGCCCGATGGCGCCTTTGATGAGCTCGCTCAGTCACTCAGATACTCACAGTTTGCATCCTGCATAATCAGGGATAACAGGCTGATGGTTTGCATGAATAACTAAGTTTGTCATTGTGCTTAATTTTCCCTCAAAAAGAGCCCTCCCCCCGTTTCTGAGGCCCAGTGCATATTTAAAGGGGTAGGGAAATAAAGGAGAGAAGGATGGATAGCGGGGGTGCCCCAGGAAGTTGGGCACAGGTGGCTGGACCCTGGGGCTTGTAAGGTCAGGTTTGTGCCAGGGTCACAGCTCTGTGGAGCCTGGGGGGAAGGCACCATAGGACTCAGGGACCCCTTCTGGACCAGCCTCCTCCTGGCTCTGGGGCTGTACCAGGAGCACTTGGCCCAGACTGCAGGGCCTCACAGGGACTGTCACCTCTAAATTGGGATAAGCAGAGTCAGAGGACGAGGAGAGAGAGAAGGTGGCGTTCATCTGACATTCTGTCTTTCCAGAATACCTGTACTGGTCCATGCATAAATATTTTTAGACTAAATCATTTATCACATGAAAAGTGATAAATATTGCACTGTATATACATTTGGTCTAAAAACTATTACCTGGCTCATTATGAATAATCCATGTTTTTTGTGATCTAGTTTTGGCTTTTTTTTTTTTTTCTTTTTTCTTTTTTCTGATTCTTTTAAAAGAATATCCTGGAAACCTCAATGATAGGCTTTTTCCGCACGCAAGGCTGCAGCATTCCCAGACCATTTCACTTAGTGGCCAGTAGGTGGCAGTTCTGAGCTTTCCGCCTAGCCACCCTCCGTGTCAGGGTCCCCCACACCGGGCAGCCGCCTGAGAGTTCCTGTCCGCCCCTTCCATCCGTGGTTCCGTGCTAAATAGGCAGGGGGCTTCCTGAAGGACTTGACATCCTAAGTGAGATCTGAATGACATTAAAGGATTTCAGGCAAGGGAACAGAACGTGTTACTATCCAGACAACCCAGGCTGGTGCTTTTAAGAACCCACAGGGGGCTGTTGTGACTGAAATGTAACCTACCTGAGGATGGTGAAAGGGCTGGGGAGTCAAGATGATACTTGACCTGGTGGGGTCAGCAGCACCAGGGCTGCCTGAGTGGTCTGGACTTTTCTTGCGGGCAGAATCTTACCTGTCTGTGCAAAGATCATTGACCTCCTGACATCATCTGGCACACACACCAGGTACTCATACATCCGTGCCTCCCACTGCGCATGGGCGTGGGGGTGGGGGGCACTGCACATCCTCCAGCCCCTTGGCCATGGCCAGGGCCAGAAGAGAGCCGAGACTGTCTCAGGCACCCCTCCGGCCCAACTGCCATGGCTTTGGTGAGGCAGGAGCACAGCGGGTCCTGTGCTCTAAATAAAGGGCGCGGAAGGTTACCACACTTCCCACCGGGCCATTTGCAGATAGCAGGTCCCCCACATAGAGGCACATCTACCTTTCTGTGGCAGTCACAGAGCGAACACCCTTTCTGGGTAGATGGCCCGCGTGGAAGCGAAGGCGCAGTCTATAGTGGCTGTACTTGGGTGTCCTTGGTTTTGGACAGAGGCGGGGGCAGGTGTATGTGTAGGTCCGGTATAGATTTTTCCACCCGCCTGGCTCCACCCGCCTGTCGGCCAGTTCTGGAAGTCAACAGGAGCGGCCCCGTCCTCAGTGAGACAGGGTACTGTGCAACAGCAAAGCCCAGCGCAGGCTCGATCGGTAATTAATTAATCACGCTCCCCAGTGTCTCCTGGAGTCCTTCATGCAGGGGAGGGAGGCCGGGGCTGCAGAGACTCCACTAGGAAGGCTGTTGAATGACTAATGGCTATTGAGATATAATGTCCACTAAGTCACATCTGATTCTGTATTTAACGTTTAAATATTTAATTAATTAAATGTGCCAAATATTTAATTAAACACCATCAAAGCCACCATGACACTCCACTCTGCATAATTCAAAGGCAAGCCGGCCATCTCTTCGGGCTCCGCCTGACAGTTCCGTCAGTCCCTCTGCCTGGCAGGAGGGACACTCACTTCGGAACCCGCTCTGAGACCCGGGGCGTCCCACGTCCAGGGCACTATTGCTTGATTAGGCATCAAGCTGGTTGCAGTGGACAGAGTTCCCCCACGGCTGCCCACAGAGTTCTCCCCTTCCTTCCGCCCCTCGCCTGCGCTCCCCAAGTAGACACAATTAAGACTGGCCAGGGGCTGGGGATTTAGCTCAGCGGCAAAAGCGCCCGCCTGGCATGCGCAAGGTCGTGAGTTCGGTTCCTGGTACCGGAGAAAAACCAAAAAAAAAAAAAAAGACTGGCCACCGGGCTCCCTGAAGGCCGCATCTGCACTGGTCTTTCTGCTTATGATAATAAACCCGGTCTTGGCCACACAAGTGAGCATGTGACCCAATCTGGGCCAATCAGAATCCGTCTCCAGTTTTTGTTTTTGTTTTTGTTTTTTGTAACTGGTGTCATAAGGGCAAGGCTCTTGTTCTCCCTGGCTGTGAGGAAGTAAACCAGGACTTCCTGGGGCCATGTTCCCTGCCACCCAGAGAAAGCCAGTCCCTGGTAGGAGCGCTCTGACTCGAAAAGAGAAAAGAGAAAGCCTGAGGCGGTCCTATCCCATCCTAGTCCCTGCATCCAGCTGCTCCTGAAGACAGAACTACCCTGGTCCTTCTGCGGTAGGATAGGAGGGTCAGTCATGTCCTGTGTGTTTAAACCAATTGAAATCAGTTACAACTAAAAATGGCTTGACCAACACCCCCCCCGCCCCAATTACGGTGGTGTAGCTTATGTGCAGATAAAATTACTTTTGCTTATTTAACTCTAAATTGTACTTGTTAGTAGCTCAGATGCCTGTCAGCAAATTATGTTTAGTTTCCTTGAATATGCCCTTTGCCCTTCAAAATGAAAGGACTCCAAAAAAAAAAAAAAAATACACCCAGCCAGCCCCCAGCTATTGCAGCCACCTCAGCTGAGATACCTGACATGAGCCAGGCTGTTATGGTTTATATCTAGATGACCACCACCACCACCACCGACCCCCGGCCGCCGCAAAGCCTCATGCCCTCTGACACCTGTTATTTTCTGCTGATGAGACCAGCATGCTTCTGGAGCAGCTGGAGCTCAGGCAGTGTCACTCCCTCTCCTTCTTTCTCTCCCCTCTCCCACCACAGCTCTGCTTTGGGCCTGCTTTTGTTAGGTTGGTTTTATTCTCCAGCAGACTTTCTTCCTGTTCTAGCTCCAGCAGCTCCAGGTTTACACGAGCCTTACAAAAAGATATCCCAGTGTGATGGACTTTGGTTTTGTACCCAGTCGTGAACCGATCACTGTGCCGTGGTTGGAATGCACTTACAGGCTGTCTGAAGAGTGTGCCAGGTGGGGGACTGGGATGGGGAGTGGGGTAGGATTGGCGGAGAGGGCCGGCTCCCCAAGCAGGGGCGCTGTGCTTTTCCCCTGGGGAGAATGAGTGGATGTAAACACAAGCAGAAGTGGGGAGCAGGCTACCACAGCGATGCGCCATCTGGGGTCTGCCCCAGCTCTGGAGACGTTCCCTGCTGAGGGTACCTTTCCTTGTGGGAGCTGGAGGTGGGGCTGGCCCAGGAGAGCAGGAGCATGGGCAAGCCCTGCATTCCAGCCTGGAGGAACACTGCCCTTATCAGTACCCGCTCCTTCCCTGGAGGGATGGGCTTATATCTAGGCAGTTACGTAGTGTAAACTGAAGGAGCCCATGGTGGGTGTCTGACACAGCAAGCCTAAATACCCTGAGAAAGCACTTACTCTGTACCAGACAGACACTCAGAGATTTAGGGCAGATCTGGGGTCTGTACCTCAGGGGGGTATGAGTCAACCATCTATCTGATCATCCCCCAAAGAGGGAGACCCATGGGGATGGTTACTGTCAGGAGAAGGGAAGAGAGTATTCATGGAGCTAACACCATAGACCTGGGAGTCACTGATGGACAGTAAATCATATGATGGATAGTAAATAATACTTATTATGCTTGCTGTTTATTGTCTGACTCCCCCTCAGGTTGTAGTTATCTATTGGTACAGCTACTCCATAAACTAGTGGCTTATTATTTTTTCTAATGACTCCATGGGTCACTGGGCTTAGCTGGGCAGTTCTGCTCCATGTGATGTTGGCTGGGATCATTCCGACGGTCACATTCAACTTGGGGCTTGACGGAAGCTAGAATACCAAGATGGCCTTTGGCTTGGTCACCTTTCTTGTTGCTGGGACACAATACCTACTACATCCAACTAAAAAGGAGGAGAGGGTTATTTTGGCTCATGTTTCCATCCATAATCAGCTGGCTCAAAGGCAGGACACCGTGGCACAGGAGAATGGTGAGAAACAGCTGCTCAACTCCAGGCAGCCAGGCAGGGGCTGGAGGGAGATCCACCCTTCAGCGACACCCCCGGAGACCTGCCTCTTTCTACCAGACCCTGCCTACTAGCAAGTGAGCTATATCACCTTGAGTCTAATCACCTTCCAGGAACCACCTCTGATGGCATGAGGCTTTGCGGCGGCCGGGGGGCGGTGGTGGTGGTGGTCATCTAGATATAAACCATAACAGCCTGGCTCATGTCAGGTATCTCAGCTGAGGTGGCTGCAATAGCTGGGGGCTGGCTGGGTGTATTAGTCAGCTTTCTTGTTGCTGGACACAATACCTGACATGCAAAATTTAAAGGAGGGAAGGTTGAATTTGGTTCACAGTTTTGGGGAACTCAGTCTGCAGTTGGTTGGCTTCAGGACAGAACTATCATGGTAAAGTGCATGGCAGAAACTGTTCCTCAGACAGAGGATGAATATCTAGAATATATAAAGAACTGAAAAAGTCAGACCCCCCAAATTTGAAGACCCAATCCAAAAATGGGCATCTGAGATGAATACACACTTCTCAGGTGAAGTAGAAATGCAAATAAATATGTAAAAAATGTTCACCATCAGTGGTCATTTGAGATATGCAAATTAGAACAATGAGAGTCCATCTCATCCAGTAAAGAATGGCTACCATCAAGAAATCAACCAATAACGAATGCTAAAAAAAATGGTGGCGTACACCTGTAATAATCCCAGCACCCAGGAGGCTGAGGCAGGAGGATCATTGCAAGTTTGAGATCAGCCTGGGCTACAAAGTGAGCTCAAGGCCAGCCTGAACTAAATAGTGAGACCCTGTCTCAAGAAGACAGGAAAAAAAAACAAACAAACAGCCGATTAAAACTAGAGGTTCCATTCAACCCAGCTATTCCCCTTCTTGGTATCTTCCTGAGAGAATTAAAAGCATCATACCACAGTGATATACGCGTACCCATATTTATAGTAGCACTTTTTGCAATAACTAAATCTTGGAAACAGCCCAAATGCCCATCAGCTGATGAGTAGATAAAGAAAATGTAATTTTTTTTATACAGTGGAGTATTATTCTGCCTTAAAGAAGGATAAGCTTGAGACATTTCTAGGTGAATGGATGCACTTTGAGACTGTACTTTTTTTTTTTTTTTTTTTTTTTTTTTTTTTTTTTGTCTTTTTGAGACAGGGTCTCACTATGTCAGGGTCTCTCTGACATTGAGCTCACTTTGTAGCCCAAGCTGGCCTTGAACTCGCAACAATCCTCCTGCCTCAGCCTCCCGAGTGCTGGGATTACAGCCATGCACCACCATGCCCGGCAAGACTGTACTCTTAAATGAAATGAATCAGACACACATGTTTAAATACCATATTGTTTCTCTATTGTGAGAAACTGAATGTGTAAATAAGGCCCCAAATGTTTAATAGATAGTGGAAAATAGGAAGAAAATGTTCAAATGGGAAAAGGAACAAGGGAGAGGACAGTGGGAAAGGAAGGAAGGGACAAGGAAAAAAACAGACTAGAAGAAAAAATGGAAACAAAGCTTTTGTAAATGAGGGAGGAGGAGTTGAAAGGAAGAGAGGAGAATGGGAAAAAAAGAAAAAGCAAGATATATCATGTACAAATATGAATTCCTTACGATGAACTTTGTCATCGTGTATATCTAAAACGTACCAATAGCCAGGGGTGGTGGTGTACCCCTATAATCCCAGTACGGGGAGGCTGAGGCAGGAGGATCGTTGGGAGTTTGAGACCAGCCTGGGCTACAAAGTGAGCTCAAAGCCAGCCTGAACTGCATAGCGAGACCCTGTCTCAAAAAGACAAAATAAAATAAAATAAAATAAAATATACAGATAAAATTTTTTAAAAATCTAAAAAAAGAAAAAAGAGTGCATGGCAGAGTGAAGCTTCTTAGCTCATGGCATCATGCACAGCAGGGAAAGGACAAGAGACCAGACGAGGCCAGGCCTCCATGACCCACCGGGACACACCCAGGAGCGCGATTTACTAATCTGCCAGGATTTCCTAATCCAGTGAAGCTGACATATCAGGATTAACGGTCACCCTGGGCTTCTTTCTGGTTCGGAGGATCTGAATTTATACTGTGACACTGGGTTCCCGAAGCAAAAGCTGCCAGCTGGCTTCCTTAAGGACTATCCCCAGAACAGGACAGCCTCACTCCTGTGACATTCTGTGGTCAAGACCAGCTCACGTTCAAGGGGAGGGAAATTAGCTTCCAACTCTTGTTGAAGGGAGGAGCACCGTGCACAGCATAGTTGAAATTGTTGGCCGCCATCTTTGCAGAACCCCTACCACACCCAGTTGGAGTGTAACCCCGCAAGGGTAAGGACTTCTTAACTCTTTTTTTCATAATGTGACTCCAGAATGGACACTGGAACCATTGCTGGCACATGGTAGATAGTAAATATTTGTTGAATAGATTAGACTAGCTTTGCGAACATCCAGTTTCTTTTGTTAGTTTTTTTATTGGTACATTTTATACATATAGATAGATAGCATTCACCATAGGGACTTTGTACCTGTACATGATATATATCTTACTTTTTCTTTTTCTTCTATTCCTCTCCTTGTTTTGTTTCTTTTTAAAAAATTTAAAAATTTTTTTTCAGGCAGGATCTCACTATGTAGCTCAGGCTGGCTTTGAACTTACTATGTAGTCCAGCCTGGTCTCAAACTCATGATGATCCTCTTGCCTCAGTCTCCTGAGTAATGGGACTACAGGCATTTGCCACCACACCTGATCACCAACACTCAGTTTACATTCAAACCCTTTTGTGAAATATTGACATAAAACAGTTTTTAAAAAAATTTTTTGTAAAAAAAAAAAAAGAAAGAAAAGAAAAAAATTTTGTGATTCTGGGAATTGAACCCAGAGCCTTTTCACTGAGATACATCCCCAACCCTTTTTCACTTTTTATTTTGAGACAAGTTGTTGCTAAATTGTTATGATCCTCTTGCCTCAGCCTCCTAGAGTGCTGGGATTACAGGCATGTGCTCAGTTTATAGTAAGAAGTATCTACTTTGTAGTATTTAAGGCCAGTCTTATGCCCTTGTTTAACATCTTAAAAAAGAGATTTTAAGGAGAGGCCTGGGGCATGATGACCATGCTTCCTACCCTATGCCATGACAGTCTGTCTTACCTCTCCTCACATAGGCACGGGTTTACCAAGAACACAAAAGAGACCCAAAATAAGACAAGCAAAGATGGGCTTCCCAGCAGCCTCTAGGCCTGGAGTCAAGACTGTTCCTCCCTGGGCCTTAATTTCTCCATGTGGAAAGTGTGTACATGGGTCTTATTGATTATATGGGCGTGAAGGGCCTCTAGTGCCGTAGGTTTACAGTTGTGTTAAAATGCAAGGGGGTTTTTTGTTTGTTTGTTTTCTGTCTTTTTGAGGCAGGGTCTTGCTATGCAGTTCAGGCTGGCAAAATGCAGATTTATTCACTCATTTATATATTAGTGCTATGTGTCAGGCACTGGGCTAGGTGCTGGGACACAGAATATATAGTTAGTGCCTTCACAGACACATAAATAGATATATTAGTATTTTTTCTGTCACTACAACAGAATACCTGAGTTGAGAAAATTTATAAAGAAAAAGAGGCTTGAAGTCCAAGTTCAGTTGCATCTGGTTGGCTCCTGGTAGGGGCCTGGTGCAGGGCGGCAAAGTAGGAGGGCAAGCCATATACGCAGGCGCACCCACCGCGAGGGGTCCTCTCGCATTGTAGCCATCATAGCAATATCGAGGAAACCTATCCAGTTCCATAAGAGGGTGTCCTCACTCCCCCATGTGGACATCTATTCATCTATTCACCAGAGCTCTGCCTCAGGACCCGCACCTTCCACCAGACCCCTCCTCCCAACACTGCTGCAGTGGGGAATTAAGCCGCAGCCTGAGTTTTGGTGGAAAGAGAAATGATGCTCATACTACAGCAACAGGTAAATATGATCGGCATACTTAGGAGAGGGGTGGCACACACGATCTCAAAGATGTAAGTAAGACTGCTTCAGAAACTGGGCATGGTAGTGCATATCTGTAATCCTGTTTACTTGAGAGGCTGAGGCAGGAGGATCACAAGTTGGAGGCCAGCCTGGACAACACAGTGAGGCAGGGTCTTTTTTTCAAAAGAAAAAGACTGCATCAGCAGTAGGCCCGTGGCTATGTCCCTGGCCATCTAGTAATCGTCCAGTGCAATCCACCTAAACAAAGCTTTTAAAATGCCGGGGGTGAAGCTCCCACCTCTAGGGATTCTGACTTAATTGGGCTGAGTGTGGCCGGTGTTTAATCTGTTTTAGAAGCTCTGGGGCGGTTCTAATATGCCCCCAGGGCCTCCGGTTCAGCTCTCCAGCCACTGCAGATCTCTGCTGTCCTCTTGGCTCTACCCTTGCAGGCACCCAAATGTGGGGTGCAGTCCTGCGTCTTGAGGTCCCCTCCATCTTGCAAAGCAGAGCTGCGTGCCCGAGAAGCGGCAGGTTCACCTGGATGTCATGCCACCCCTTGGGACTTCTGCCCTCCCTGCTCCCAGGACCCTCAGCCCTGGAAAAAAGGAACTTGGCAGTGTGTGTACCACAGGTAATCTTAGAAAACCTGGTGCCCGAGTGGCTTGGGAGGGCACTGCCAGC
This sequence comes from Chinchilla lanigera, assembly GCF_000276665.1. Classification (NCBI taxonomy): domain Eukaryota; kingdom Metazoa; phylum Chordata; class Mammalia; order Rodentia; family Chinchillidae; genus Chinchilla; species Chinchilla lanigera. The sequence goes on along the minus strand of NW_004955468.1, from coordinate 7,770,941 downwards.
ACTCCGGCGAGGGAAACAGTGTCCTAGTCTGGTTACTGCCCACCCATTAGGGCCCAAAGTGCAGTGCTGGCTGGTGTCCACTGAGGAGATGCCAGCAGCCCAACCCACCTGGGTGTCAGGGAACCCCTGGCCCAGGAAATGGGCACCCATCTGAGAGAGCCCAGGAACCCCAGGGAAGAAGTCCAAGCTGAAAAATCGGGGTTATACACACTGCCCAGGAAGGAAGAAAACTTGAACCAAAAACATCAGAAGAATTTTCAAGGAGATGAGCTAGCCGGGGTATGGGCTGAGGGAGGACTATCAGGGCTTAAGCAAAACATTTTCTCAATTTAAAAATTCAGTTGCTGAATTCAGAAAGACAATGATCCCTGCTGAGAAATAAGTCAGTGTCCAGGGAGTTCAAGTGGAAGAAAACCTCACAGCTGTGTGGAACCAGAGAGAGATTTGGAGGACAAATCCAGGGATCTGACGTTGAAAGGAGAGGGGCTTCAGAAAAAGAAAAGAAAAAAAAAAACATATAAAGGGAAAACAATAATTGAACAATTAATTAAAGAACATTTTCAGAGCCGAAGAAAGCCTTGATTAAAAGGCTGATAGAGTTCCAGGAAGGATTAATTAAAAAAGACATATACTTAGACAGACCCTGGTGTAATTCCTGAATTATAAACTGCTAGAGAAAAAGAAGAGTTACTTACAAAGGAAAGAAAAATCAGGTTAGCGTTGGCTCTCTCATCTGTGCGGTGGAAGTCGGAAGACCAGTGAATAAAATAGTGATTTCAAACTCTTGAGGAACAAGAAGAATGACCAAGAATCCCTACCCCATGTTAAGTACATTCGTGTATTAGGACAGTGGACAGGGATTTGGAAGGCAGCTATGCTCACCACTACACCACCAACGCCGCACAGGGATTTGAACACATGCAAAGTTTTTTTTTTTTTTATCCTGTCTTAGGGAAATAGTGGAAAAATACTACAGCAAAAACCAGATGAATCGAGGCACAGTAAGAGAAATCAACTAAAGCCAAACATGGAGGTGATGTTTGTAATCCCAGCATTCTGGGAGACTAAGCCAGGAGGATTACAAATTCCAGCCCAGCCTGGGCCGTTTAGCAGTTTAGCAAGATTCTGTCTGAAAATAAAAACTGAAGGGCTGGGGCTATAGCTCACTCAGTGTGCAGGTCCTGAATTCAATGGAGAGAGAGAGAGACAGACAGACAGACAGAGAGACAGAGACAGGAAGAGGGAGAGAGGGGGATTTTAGAATTACATGGGAAGTGGGGCGGAGCTTGACCAGGGAAACAACACGGAAGAGAAGGGCTTGATGATTTTCATCTTGGTGAAAACTATCTTGATGGGAGGGTACAAGTGTTTGAAATTAATGTGTCTGATGTGATGGTTTAAAAAATAGTTCCACACTGCCAGGTGTGGTGGCACATGCCTGTAATCCCAGCACTTGGGTGGCTGAGGCAGGAGGATTGCTGAAAGTCTGAGGGCAGCCTGGGCTACATAGCAAAACCCTATCTCAAAAAAAAAAAAATATATATATATATATATATATATATATATATATATATATATATATATATATATATACATATATATATAGCCACAAATACTTCAATAATCTTCAAGAGATGAACTTTAATTTCTCCTTCCTAGGAGTGTGAGATGGACTGAGTGACCCACTTCTAAACAAGAGAATCAGAGAGTGAAGGGATGTAGCTGAGCCTGAGGCATAAATTCAGGAGACTGCCTGTCCTCTCTTTCTCAACACTTGATCCCGGAAACTGTGTTGAGAACATCCTTGGGGAAGCCTGTGGGACAAGGAGCTGGAGTTTTCTGTCAACAGCCACAGGAGTGAGCTGGGAAAAGGGTCCTCCAGCCCTAGCCTCTGACAGCAGCCTTGGGGGACATGTGGCCACAGGCCAGTGAGAGGTGCGGGGCTAGGGCCCCTCACCTGGCTGCAGCCCCACGGGGACTGGGGTGCAAGTAATGTCTGTGACTGGAAGCTGCTGATTTGTGGGGTGACTTGTTACACAGGGATAGGCAGAATGCTGTGTAAAGAAACAGCCTCCTGTGGCCATGGGCACGGAAAGGTAACTGTTAGTGGAATGGGATTAGTGGAAGTGAAAATATCATGGAATTTCTCAATTAATAAAAGGAAGGAATGATCAGGAACTTGAGCCAGCCAAGGAACAGAAGTAGGAAAGAAAAAGAAAAAAAAGAAGTAGGAAAGAGAAAAGTAATGATAATTTAGTGAACATAAATACATAAGAAAATACATAAATAAGTTAGTAAATATGCAATAAGGTTCAAGACATTAAACCTGATATATGTACATATAGATCTTCTTTCATAGTAAACCATGAATTTCTTATCAGTTGTAAAAATAGATCCTATGTACCTGAAATATGTTTAAATGAAGGGTTTTTTTTTTTGAGACAGGGTCTCGCTTTGTAGTTCAGGCTGGCCTGGAACTCACTATGTTGCCCAGATTGGCCTCAAACTCACGGTGATCCTCCTGCCTCAGCCTCCTGAGTGCTGGAATTACAGGCACACTCCACCACAGCCAGCTAAAATAAAGATTTTGTTGTTGTTTTTTTGAGACAGGGTCTCACTCCGTAGTTCAGGCTGGCCTTGAACTCCAAGCTATCCCCCTGCCTCTGCCTCTGACTCCTGACTGCTAGTATTATAGGCGTGCACTACCATGCCCAGCTGAGATTTTCTTAAAAAGGTTGAAGATTAATTATTGAGCAAAGAGAAACCAGAAAATGCAAAGATAAAGAAAGAACGGTGGCCTTATGGACACCAGCGGGTATGGAGGCCAAAGAATAAAGCATTGAGCTCTATTATTGAGCAGAATGAATGGGGAGATTGTACAACGTGGAAGTATAGTTCACAGCAAACCCTAAACCTTCATAAACATGTATATACCAAACAACGTGGTGCCCAAACACATAAAGCAAAGCTCCTAGGAATATAAGATAACAAGACAAAATACAATTAGGTTTTAATATAAAAATGAATGATTTGAGTAGATGCTACTCAAGTTCCTGCAGTGAAGAAGTTGCTTTGGGACAACACATGCATCCTAATGTTTGTAGCAGCACAATTCATAATAGCTAAATCCTGGAAGCAGCCTATATACCCATCAACAGATAAGTGGATAGAGAAAGTGTGGTGTCTATACATAATTGAGTACTACTCAGCTATAAAGAATGACAGATTTGAGACATTTGTAGGAAAATGGATGCACATGGAAAATATAATATTGAGTGAAATAAACCAGACACACAAGCTTAAGCACTATATGGTATCTCTCATCTGAGTGAGGCAAAGCACACACAAAGAAAACGATAAAGGATGGACAGAAAGGGACAAGGGGACAGATCCCTTGCAGTGGGGAAGTGGCCAAGGGAGCAAGGGAAAGGGGTGAGGAGGAGGGGAGGGGAAGTGAGAGGAATAAAGATGTGCCCTGTACAGGAACCTAATGACGCCAGTTAATGCAAGCACTATATGCGCTATACTATGAGCTGAGACAAATGATATCAACAAGTGCAAAAAAGGGGATAGGGGAAGAGGGATGGGGTAGGTAGGAGGGAAGAGGAAGAGGATCACAAGCAAAAAGAATCAAGCTGTACTATGTATAGGGTAACCATTGCCCAAGATGGTGGTAAACTGAATAAATTGCAAACGTGTCCTCATAAAATTTTAAAAATTATTTTAAAAAGAAGTTGCTTTGGGAACCAAGAGTACTACGGCTATGACAATGACAGCAGTAGTGACAATAGTAAAGGGTAACAAACACGAGCACTTACTGTGTGCCAGCCACAGTTCCAAGCACTTTATGCAACCTTATCACAGACTACGTAACATGATTATTACTGTTGGCCAGGATGACTATAATAATTCCTCCTGTCCTGGGACACACAATCCTTTGCGGTGTGACTTTACCATCTCACTTCTTTTTTGTTTGTTTTTTTTCTGGTACCAGGAATCGAACTCACAACCTTGCACTTGCCAGGCAGGCGCTGTGCCACTGAGCTAAATCCCCAGCCCCACCATCTCACTTTTTAAGAGGTAAGTCTATTTTTCCAGGTATTGGATCTGACCTGACCTTATGACTTGCTTGGATGATGGAATGTGGTAGGCATTTCTTTTTTTTTTTTTCTGTCTTTTTGAGACAGGGTCTTGCTATGCAGTTCAGGCCAGACTTGAGCGCACTTTGTAGCCCAGGCTGGTCTTGAACTCACAACCATCCTCCTGCCTCAGCCTCCCGAGTGCTGGGATTACAGGTGAGTGGCCCCACACCCTGCGGTAGGCCTTCCTTTCTGTGATCCTGAGCTAGGACTCAGGAGACCTGGCAGCATGCATTCTTGAAACTCTTCCTCCATTAGGTGAGGACTTGGGTTGCTGAAAACCGGCCAAACACCAGTCACTAGATGTGTGAGTGAGCTGTCTCGAACAAGCCAGCCCTGACTCCACTCCAGATGCATGAGTAACCCCAGACAGAACCAGCGGTGAACCACCCCACAGATCCAAGGCCAAGCTGTTGACTGATGGAATCATAAGAAAATGAAATGGTGCTGTTTAAAATTTTTGGAGTGATTTCATTTGCGGAAGTGCATAACAAATGGATCATACCATCTTGCAAATAAAGAAACAGAAGCCTCGAAAGGTCAAATAATTGACCCAGATTTTCACAGCTCCTAGGCAGTTAAGCCACAGTTTGAATCCAGATATGAACAAACTGGGTTTTTATAACATTATTCGCTGCTTAAACATTCCCTCTAGCGAGCATCCACCCAGGACAAATACATCAAAATGTTTGGTGATCAGCCTCTCAGTGACTGTAAAAGTAGCTCCATCATACCGTATAATCCAAGTTAAAATTGCAAAGTGCAATTACAGATCTTGTTTGTTTGTTTGTCTTTTTGAGACTGGGTCTCACTGTATAGTTCAGGCTGGCCTTGAACTCATTATGTAGCCTAGGCTGGCCTCAAACTCATGGCGCTCTTCCTGCCTCAGCCTCCCAAGTGTTGGGATTACAGCATGAGCCACCACACCTGGCTGCAACCACAGGTTTTGAACAAAAAGTAACATTTCATGAAGTTTTAAAAGTGGTTTTGGAGAACTGCTAAATCACATGCTGAACCCTCGAGCGCATGAGATTAATAAACAATGGCTCATTTACAGCAAGGGATAGCTACGTGAAGATGTTTTGGCCAGTGTGATATTCCGCGTTTAGAAACCTACTTATAGGGCTTCTGTAAAAGTTACTGCTTTCCTCACAATAGGGGACAGACTAAACCAGCTTGAAAATTTTGTCCTGAGTTCTGCCTGCTTCTTTGGATTGGGACATGGACGCACTGCCTGGAGGTGCAGCAGCCACTTTGAGAATGCAAGGAGGAGGGGACACTTTCGGAGAGCAGAGTCCGAAGCCAGAGGGGCCAAGTCTGGGATATTTTCTGTAAGCAATGGCATCTGCCTCTCTGTTTGCCTTTGGATTTTTGTCTTTTTTCATTTTTTTGGTCATATGAGAAAAATGAGCTTTCTTCTTGTTTAAGTTTTTAAATTGGGTATCTGTCAAGTGCAATCCCGACTGATAGAAATAGCAAAGGATTAAGAGAGGCCCTCAGGACAAGCCTGCAACTACCAATTACCTTTTGAAAACAGGGGTATTGCACAACTCAAATGTGAACGGAGGGGTCTCTTGGCATGTTATTAAACAATTTTACTGGAAATATTATACTTCTAAAAATTCAGCATGGGGCTTACTGCTTTTAAGCCAAGCTTTTATTCAGGTATAACATATATGTGGTTAAAATACACTGAACTTATATTTGTGTGTTTTAAAAAGTATTACATGACTGTAATTACAACCTAAATTTCAGTAAATATTGGGTAAAATAAAAATGTTTCATAGTATTTGGTTTTATTTCTCGGTATACAATGCCAATAAAACCTTTTTATCATTATGTATGATAGTTTGCCAACCTCTAAGTGGATTCACTTTATTATTATTTTTTTATTTAGTAATTTTGTTCTCAGGTAATGATGATATCCTATAGAAGATTTTCGTTAACAAAGATGTAGAAAGTTTGAATAATGTATTTAGGACCTTAATTTAATTGTTACAGGTTATACTCTGTCAATAGAGAACATCCATCCTTCTCCTATGTCCCCTGGACACTGAGATATCAAACATCTTCTTGCCCACAAGGAATACCTTAGGCCATCTCAGTGAAGTCTGGGTTCTACATTTCACAATCTCTGATCATATCTCAGCGCAGACAGAAAGCACTGCCCCCTACCACGCTGAATCAGTAAGGAAACAACTTCTTCCTTAGTATCTGGTGGATGAAAAGAATTAAGGAGAATATTTTACACCAAAACTTAAAGACATGGGTAAAGTTGCACTCAGAGGAAATTTTACCGTAAATAAATTCTTTCATTATTTTAAACATAGAGTGAAAAAAAACCTTATTTAATTTAGGAAATTAGAAAAAGAACAATACAAAAAGACATGCACAGGGCTGGGGATTTAGCTCAGTGGCACAGCCCCTGCCTGGCAAGCGTGAGGTTGTGAGTTCCATTCCCGGTACCGGAAAAACAAAACAAAACAAAACAAAACAAAACAAAACAAAAAAGACATGCACACACACGTACACACATGCACGGTCGGAGGGAGCTAATAAAGGTAAAAGTTGCAAATAATGAGATAGAAAGTAAGAAATGATATAAAGATAAATGAACACAAATTTGATTCTTTTTAAAAACCAATTAATTGGATAGACTCCCTTTGAATCTAATTTTTTTTTTAAAGAAGAAAGCAAAACTATATAGGATCATATTAGAAGTAAAGTAGCTCCAGGGCTTGCTTCCTCATGCTATGCGCCCACACAGCAGTGACATTTGCCATCTAGAGGGAAATGGACAATTTCTAGAAAAATAGATATTACTAAAGCTGACTCAGGAATGGGTAGGAACAAATATATAAGCGGTCAAGAATCACCGAAGAGTTGGAATAGCAGCCAAGGATCTACCCTTAAAAGGCTGGCCTTTCATTTGGTGATGTAGGACCAGCTAATGCAATAAGAGAAGAAAATAAAAGAAGTGGCTTACAAAAAGAAGGAAGAGATGAATGTAAGTTTGGGAAGAGCTGATATTTTCTTTGGTACGTCTTCCTATCCAGAGACACGGCATAGCTTGCAAATCATGACTTTAATCTTCTTTAATATGACCTAAAAATGGTCTCTTTTTAAATGGCGAGCCTTAGTTCTTAAATTTGTCATTTATTATTTTCTGGATTTTGTGAACATTATGTACAGATTTTCTCCCATTTTCATCCTAATCATTTGTTGTGAGTATTGAGAAAAGCCATTGATTTTGGTACATTTATCTGGAATTGAAGAACCTTATTAAAAGCTCTTTAAATTTATTTTTACCCTTAGCATCTGCATACAAGGGTAATTGTAGCTCCAGAACATCTTACTCAATTTCCCCATATTAATGGGCACTTGGTTGTTTCTGGTTTTATTGCCTTGTACACAATACTTTAAGAAATATCTTTGCAAGGGCTGGGGACTTAGCTCTGCAGCACAACGCCTGCCTGGCAAGTGTGAGGTCATGAGTTCGATTCCTGGTACTGGAAAAAAAACAAAACAAAACAAACAAACTAAAAAAAAAAGAAATATCTTTGCATAGGTTCTCCACCACAACCACCAGGGATTCACTCTAGAGCCTTGACAATTAGCTACATCTTCAGCTCTTTTTATTTTTTACTTTGAGACAGGGTGTGGGTAAATTGCCCAAACTGAGCTTGAACTCCAGATCCTCCTGCCTCTGACTCCCAGAGCGCTGAGGTCACAGGTGTGTGCCACCACACCCATCATAGACACTTTGACTGTATATGCTGATTTTTCAGTGGAGTCTGGAAAGTGGCTTTGCTGGGCCAAGGAAACACCTATGCTGTGATTTGGACACTCGGGTCCAGAAGACAGGAAAGTACCTTTCCACTAAAACTATTTTGATTTCATAGACAACTAATGGGATAATTACTACTTAGTTAATCAAAGTCAATTTGGGGCTCCCCTTCCTCTGGATTTAAGTCTCAGTTCAGGTTCTCAAAGTGCCCAGGCTTTGGGGTCTGGTGGGACATGTGTGGCTCTTGCTCACAGGTCCTCTGGAGCTTCAGCAATGTCGCGGGCTCCCCAGCACTACAACCGGGCAGCTCTGCTGTCTGTGCAGTTGGGAGTGGGGTGGGGGTGGGGCGTGAGGAGGGCCTGGGGTTGGGACTGTCCAGGGGCTCCCTGCCACCCCACAGCCATAGCCCTGCACCACAGGAAGGCAGAGACACCCAGCACGGCCACTGTTGTAGTCAGGGTTTGCAAGAGAAAATATTTATACAGGACACATAATTGACAGGGTTATTTTATAGTATTCACCCAAAAAGTCCAATACAGAAGAGCACAAGACATCTATCCACACACTAGAGACCCAAAGAGTCCAGCTGGAGACCTACAGCCCATGGTAATGTCCTCCACGAGTCCAGCTGGAGGCTTAGAGCCATGACAATGTCTCATGCAAGTCTGTATCAAGGATCTGAACTGGGAAGGCCCAAAGGTCAATGGTGGAAGCTAGAAAGTCTGTGCCAGCAGGATAGAGGATCTGTGCTAGCAGGCTGAGGGATCAGAGATGAGATGAGAACAGCTGAGTTCATATCAGGAAAGCTAGCGCGACAGCTTCTGCAGAAGATTCAACAGCACCTCATCTTCTCCTCCAGTTCTTTTATGCTGTTGGCAACAACCCTTGGGTGGGCCCTCCACACCCAGCACCTTGCTGACTCAGTTCATCTGGGTGTTACAAGTTGACCATTAGTTAATCCACCACAGCCAGTATCCTGGCTCAGGACACATCCTCTGACACATCCCTTACCCCTGCAGGCCACCCAGCCAGATGCCAGTTGAGGAGCTCTTCTCTGATGGGTAGGGAAGGGGAGGAGGAAAAACCCTCTTTTCCTGAAGTCTCTTCCTGCTTGCCTATTTTTTTTTTTGGTACTAGGAATTGAACTCAGGACCTTACTCTTGCCAGGCAGGCACTCGTGCCACTGAGCTATGTCCCTAGCCCTTTCTCTTTTTTTTTGAAAATAAGTGTATTTGGGTGTTTTTTGGTACCAGGAATCGAACTCAGGACCTTGCGCTTGCCAGACAGGTGTTTGTGCCACTGAGCTATATCCTCAGCAAATAAATGTATTTGTACCATTTTACTTTTATTTTTAAATTTTTTTTTGGTACTAGGAATTGAACTCAGGACCTTGCGCTTGCCAGGCAGGCGCTGTGCCACTGAGCTACATCCCCAGCCCTTGCTTGCCTATTTTTGCTCTCCAGTTCAGGCGTTGCTTTTTCCTGAGCTGGAGAAAGACTTGCAGTCTCCCCTTGCCTGCCCACCTTCTCTCCTGAGATGATGCATTGGTGGGGGCAGGAGAGATACAAAAGGGGGAAGGACAGGTGTAGGAAAATAACACAGGGCAGTGTTGCCACTTTGTGGTAAATAAGTGGGTTTTGGGTTGCAGGTTGGGTATCAGTTTCTAAAAGCTTCACCATTGCTGCTCTAGGGGATCTGAGATCCTGGTAACACAGAGCGGGCTTCCTTCCCTTTAATGTCCAAAGTAGTCCTGCGAGTGTATTAAATATTCTTATTTAATGAGAGACTTGGGGGACCCAGAGAAGTAGAAGGAGGGAGTAAAGCAGATAAGGCAGAGCTGTGTGGAGTGAATCCACATCACTGTCTTTTAAATTTTTTGTTTTCTTACCTTCATTGCACAAGAGTCCTTTGGTTCTTCTGGAAGACCGATTCCGGGACTATCCAGGGTTACCAAAATCCCCTATATAATGCCCCCCATCCCTTCTATATATAACGGTGTTGTACTGGCATATAGTCTTTGCACATACTCCCAAATACTTAAGTCATCTCTAGATTGTTGGCTGTGCTGTGTTGTTTAGGGAATAATGACAGAGAAAGAAATCTACATGCCCAAAGAGAGGCAACGCCCCCCCAACCCCCGGGTACTGTGGATTGAACCCAGGGTCTTTGCTGCACAGAGCTACATCCCCAGCCGTTTGTTTTATTTTGAGACAGGGTCTCACTGAGTTGGTAAATTGCCCAGGCTGGGCTCAAACTTGCCATCCTCCTGCTTCAGCCTCCCAGAGGGCTGGGATTATGAGCATGTGCCACCACTTCTAGCTCAGATGCAATCTGGGGGAAACTAGTTTCCATCTCTGGTTGGTTGAAATCTGTGGGGATACTGAAGGCGGAGCATGTTTTGTTTTCCTCATCGTTAATTCTTTCTTTTGCTAAGGGCTGGTGAATACATGTGTGTATGGCCAATGGAGCCCCAGCTTCCGGTGGGCAGAGGAGGGTGGGGTGGGTCCCTGGGAGGGCGGCTTGGCCTGGCAGCTGCTGGCCTGCAGGTCCCTGTCAAACTGTTGTGAGTCCTTTCCGCGTGCCCCCTGGCTGCAGGCCACAGGAAGCGCAGGGCAGTGAGGGCTGGGTGAGAGAGCAGGCCCAAGTGTGCTGTTTATGGCACGGCCCGAGGAGGTCTTCCAATTAGTGGGTTTTGGACCGTTCCTTGTGAGGCACTTTATTTTTAGCTCTTTAAACGCTAGCTGGAGTCACCACCCCCATTACTCAGCACTTGCCTCTACCCCCTTCCCCTCCCGAGTGCCTGGCTCCTCTTGGCCTCAGTTTCCCAGTTTGGGAGTGGAGTCTGGCTAGGGGGCCCCGGGCAACCCTGGCTCTTGACCTCCTCTCGCGGTGCAGGGAGCCTGGCTTCCCTCTTCAGCTCTTTCTCCCCGCAACGCGCGCCTCACGTCAGCTCAGCGAGTGCCCACGAAGGTTCAAGGGCCCTGCACCCACTTTTGGCCAAGCCAGGTCTGGGCGCCGTCTGGTGTGATGGAGCTCAGTGTGGGTCTGCCACTTGCCACACTTCTGGACATTTCCTTGGAGATCAAGAGGGGTTACAGCGCCAGGCAGGCACCAAGCGAGAGGGGTATGAGCTGGGCCGGCCGGAAAGAGCGCGCCTGCAGCCTCCCCACCCGCTACCCCCAGTCCTGGGCTCCGTCCGCGCCGGAGCTGATTGCGCGTCGGGGATCCCGGGTTTCAGCCGAAACCAATCAGTGTGCTTGTGCCAGAGCAGCAGGAGGCAGCGCGCCGAGGCTGGGCGGGCGCGTCGGGACCCGAGATCCTAGCCGTGAGCCACACAGGTCCGACCCGCCACCGCCTAGCTTCGGGGCGCACTGCAGGTGGCCTCAGCTGGCCGGCGCCCTGACCCCGCGCCTGCCGGGCGGAGCCATCTCAAAGCGTCTGCTGCCATCTGGTGGCAGCGTTCGGGCAGCTGCGGCGCAGCGCAGAGCGACCTGGCCTGGGGGCGCAAAGCCAGCGTTTTCAGGTCTCCCACGCCGAGCCTCTCACACCCACGCGACTCAGCCCCGGAGCGCCGCGCCTCTGCTCCCGGGGTTGCTGGGGATAACGCGGGTGGCCGGCGGTCCCTAGCAGACCGTGGGAGCAGTGGTCCTGACGCGGGTGCAGGCTCGCCACGCCCTCACTGGGCGGCTGGGCCACAGCCCTTTCACGTCTCTGAACCCCGTTTTCTCGCCTCGGCTTGTGCCCTGGAGCCTTTGCAGTGATTGCTTGGGAGAACCTGTGTAAAGCGCGTGGGACGAGCATGCTTAATATTAGCTATTCCTGTCCTAAAACCCACAGGACAGACTGCCAGGCCTCCGTGTAAAACGCTGGCCGTACCGTGGTGTTTGTTTCCTCAGCTATAAGGTAAAGATGCCCATGGTGCCCTCCACACCCGGATGAGGGAGTGCGTAAAGAGATGGCTCAGCCTGGCGTGGGAGGGGGGGTGCCTGTGTCCCAGCTACACTGGGGCCTGAGGCAAGACGATACCAAGTTCGAGCCTAGCAGTTAAAATAAATTTTTAAAAAGTGCTGGGAATGTGGCTCAGTGTTCCTTGGGTTTAATCTCAGCGAGAGCGCGAGAAGGATGGTGTCAGGTCTACCAGGTCTACACCACCTGTAAGCTTCTGGAAGCCCATTCTCCGCAAAGACTCTCCCAACTGCGCCCCCTCTGGCCTCAGGCTGTAGAGGCAAGGTCTGTCTGCTGGGCTACGGTGGCCATTTTGGGGTATGAACCTAGGACCTCAGGCCTTCACACTAAACTGTATCTCCCGCCCCTTTTTTATTTTAAAACAGGGTTTCCGAAGTCACTAAAGTGCCCAGGCTGAGCATGAAGCTTTGATCTTCCTGCCTCAGCCTTCCAAAAGTGCTGGGATTACAGACCACGGGTGTACACCGCTGCACCTGGTTTAAAGGTGGCTTTTTGGGGAAAGACCTCTCTCCAAGATCAGAGACTAGAAGGTCCAAATCAGAAACCTTTCTCTCTGGCACTTTTCAAAAAGAGGCCCTACTGAGGAAGGTACCTCACTCCTTTAATAAGATGACAGTAGCTTTAAGAAAAATAAATGTTCCTTTAAAAAAGAGAGGCCTTTGGATCTAGTCGTGCAGTGGGGCACTGTCCCCGACTGGCTGGCTGTGTGGGTGCTCTCAGTTCCAGCAGGCATGCAGCTTTAATTACTTCTTGGAACACAGCAAGAGGTGGCCTCCAGAACTGGTTGTGACAGCCAGGTAGACCCTCCGGGAGGGGGGGGTGGCGTCTCTAGCAGCCGCTGACTCTGCCTGTGGAAACGCTGGCTCCAATTCACAGGTATCAAATATTTGCCTAGCTGTTCAACATTTCTTCAAATAATATACTCACAGCGAATTCATATCTAGACTCAACGTCTTTATCTCTCCCAGGCCTCCCTCCTGGATTAGCTGTCTTGTCTATTCTGGGAGAAAGTTGTCCTACATTCTAAAAATAGGCCCTACAGCCTGGACACTGGCTGGCACAGTCGGCGGAGGCTTTATTTATTTATCCTGAGAGCTGTCCTTTGGGGACAGCTGCATCCTAGCCTGGGGACACACTTGTCAAACAGCCAGTGGTGGGTGCTCAGGTGCGTGGAGGACCTGGGTTTCTGGACAGCCTGTGATGGCTGCTGCGCTCTAAGAGAGGTGGTGTTCTGTGCCCGAGGATGCCCTTTGACCCTGGAGGAGAGGGCAGCCTCTCACATCAGAGGCAAAGACCTCTCTTCTCCATTGATGGCTTCTTTTCCTCCTGGATGGTATGAGCCCAGGATGTCCCCACACCATCAGGATTCAGTGTGAATAAAGGGATTCTTTACCAAAGGGGACCCCAGAAGAAGGGCCAGACTCCGGCTCTAGTAGCAGTGGGGCTGTTCCCCTCCAGGGGCTGCAGGCACAAGCCAGGAGTTGTTACTTGAGTCTAGAGATCAAGATGGCTAAAAGAGCATGGGACAGGACGGTGATCTGTGGAGGAGGAGCTACCCCACTACGCATGTCCACACCTCACCCAGAGTCCTGGAGTCTGGCTCATGCTGACGGCAGAGGGAAGGCCCACATGGGACGTCTGTCTGCAGGGAAGGTGTACAGAGCAGGTGGAGAAGGGGCAAAGGAGTGTGCAGGGCAGAGGGGAGCCGGGCTGCTCCCTCTCTCGCAGCCTCACCACCTCCCTGGCCTTTGTCTGTCTCTGCATGTGCTGTCACTGTCCTTTCCTTCTTGTCCGCTGTCTTGCCATCTCCAGGACACCCTTCTCTTTTCCTTTAGCTGTAGCCCCCTCCCTCTCCGTGCCGCAGATGTGTGTGCCGTTCACTTTCCCAAGGGATCCAGTTGCAGTGAGCCCCCCGAAGGACTCTCTGCTGTCACCTGCCACCATGAGAAGGTGGGGAGCAGAGGAACCCTGCGGACAACTTCATTTGATTCTCTACTCTTCCTCCTCTGAACTGCTCTAGATGAAGTGGTCGGGATTATGTTCTTTTCCTTACTTCAAGGACTTTTTCAAGTCCACTCCCTCTCCTTGCTTAGGGTTGGAATCAGCAAGGAGTTTAGTTCCCTGGTCCCTGCTGCCCTTGTTGAGAGCTCACAGTCAGCTGGGACAGGAGCCCGGCACCCACTCACCCAGGTATGTATTCAGCAATGAAGGGCTCAGCCTCTGCCTGACAGAGCAGACGGGGTGGCTTATGGCACAGTGAACAAACCCATCTGCACCTCAGTTTCTCCTATCAAACAGCGTTGACAATTCCTCCCTCACAGGACTGCATACGTGAAACACAAGCTCACAGGGCCTTGTCGGTATTATTAAGTGGCAAGGGCTTTGGCGGTTTCTCCTTCCCCAGCACCTACAGACCTGAGACATCAGGTGGAGCTTGGCATCTCTGCTGGAGCTGACGTGGGCTTCTTGGGCTCCACCGCCAGCTCTGCTTTTACACGGAATGAAATAGTACCCAGAATGAATATCATTTCACGTCCACTTGTGAGGGAACCAACCTCTGGTACCAGCTATCCCCACAGTACCAAGAAAACCCTGCTTTCTAATCATGGATGAGATAAACAGCCAGCTAATGCAAAATGAGTGTTCATGTTATTTTTGCTTATTTTTAAGTCCATTGGGTGCATTGTGGCTGATCGCTGTTCTGACATTTTTCTTCCCTCATTAAGAAAGATGCCCCTGGTGAGTTACCTGTGCTGGGCTCAAAGCAGAAAATAAATATCGCCGGCATCCACTTCCCTGTGCTCTCCTGGTGTAATTAAGGAAAAGGCACCTGGAGAAGAGCAAAAGAACAGAGTAGAAAACGGGCTGGTGGGCACTGCCCAGAAGAACTTCCAGCCTCTAAAGCTACCCCGTGTCACCCTTCCAAGACACCCTTCCACGTCTGCTGGAGGGGAGGCTCTAGAACACTTTTTTCCTTTTACCATGGCTTTTTCTCCCTGTCTCTTATCCCAGCTAGAGCGGACAATCTTGTTCTTTCTTTTTTTCAAAGCATCCTGCTTTGTTTGTTTTTTAGGGGATTCACCTTTCCCCGGCAAACCATGTGATCCATAAGGTGTTAACTTGTGCCCTGGTAGAGGGGTGGAATTAATCAGGACAGACTGATGAGAGGATAGAACCTTATGCTGCAGCCACCATGATTGGCTCATGGTGATAAGCTAAACCATTCAAAAGGAATCCCAGAATTTGGTGGGAAGCATTTACTGAGAATCTCTACTCCTTGAAGTCTCACAGCCCGGAGCTAGGGTCATCTTTGACATCACCAGGGAGAACTTGTCTGAGAAAGAAACCAGCACTGCGGAGAGCTGGGCCTTTGTGGCGATCTGAGTCTTGCTGTCATTGTTTAGCCCAGGGCTCCTGAAATGTTCAGAAGGACACTGCCATTCCCTGCTCCCTGAGCTATCTCTCCAAGGGAGCTGTGGACCCCCTACTCACTCCAATTCCACCATGCCCGGCACTGCTCTGAAGAGTTTAGGCACCCAGGGCACGGGGGGGTGGCAGTCTGCTTGGTTCTGAGCTCTCAAGGCTGGTCAGGGTCACAGTTACTTCAGGCCCTGGGTGTTCTGCTAGAGATAGATGGACTAATTTGACCTGGTCTTCATTTGTAACGCCCTAATCTTCTGTTTTACTGGCAGAGATGATCCATGTGTGGTACAAGAGGCTCAGGGGAGCCTATGGTACTTTCTGCAGGCACTGCCAGCTGGCTCCAGAACCCTGTGAACCTACAGCCCATCCCAGCTGGGCTGACCCACTTGTTTTGGGACCATAACTTGTCATCCTCACGCTGGACTTTCATCCTTCAATTCGGAAAAGGCTCTGAGTATTGAATGTGGGCTTCTCTTCACCATCTGAATCTCCTTTGCCTCTGCTTGCAGCTGTCTCCTTTTCTTGCTGTACCCCTTTTCCTTCCACGACTGTCAAACATGATCATGCAACTATGAGCACCTATGAGGCCCTGGTTGTGTACGCCGTGAACAGAGGTACCCCCGGTAGCAAATTTAGTTTCCATGGCTATTCTTTCAGAGCGGTATCCTGTTCTTTTCTTTCTAGTAGTTATCATGGTTTATCATTGGTATTTGTTTGTTTATTGGGTCCACCACTGGCTCCCCATGGTCACCATCACATTCTTCATCAGCTCTCCCAAGGTAGAAACTTGGACTGTTTTCCCCTTAAGCGTGCTAGCATGTAGCTCAGAGTTCGGCACACAGTGGGCCCCCAGCAAACATCCGTGGGATGACTGGGCAGGCAGGTTTGAGTGTGCCAGGGGCCTGCCCTGGGGGAACGAAGGGATGAGAACATTACCTGCCCTGACAACTGCTCCACATTGTTTGGCACGTGGTTGGGTTCCATGGCAGACAAGCAATAAATGCTTACTGTCACCCATAGGAAATGGCTTGCATTGTACAGTGTCACAGTGTCCCATGTGCAGGGTCCAGTTTCAGACTTGGGGCTGAAGGGGGATGGGTGGGATACCCAAATGGACTATTTGGTACCAACCCAGCATGACTCCATCCAACAAAGGAGTGACATTTTCATCCCGACAGTTCACCTCGGTTGTCCCTATGTTAACTGGCCTCTGGTCTTTGAGGCCCGGAACTTAGGGCTCCAGAGGAGTGGTGTAGCACATTAGTTAGGGGTTCCTTTTTTTTTTTTTTTTTTTTTTTTTTTTTTTTTGAGACAGGGTCTTGCTATGCAGTTTAGGCTGGGCTTGAGTTCACTTTGTAGCCCTGGATGGACTCAGCTTCCCAAGTGCTGGGATTACAGGTGTGTGCCCCCACGCCCGGTTTTAGTTAGGTGTTCTAATCCTAGCCTTACTACTTGTTATTGAATGGCATGGTTAAATCCCTGAACCTCTCCATGCTTGCTTCTGTACCTGAGAGATGGGCATCCTAATGACCTTGGAGGCTGAAGGCCTTGGTAACATTTGGGCTAATGGAAAACACTGCTAAGTCATCTGCCTGGCTGCCTCAAACCTGCCCTGTCCGCAGCTCTTTGCCCTGATGCACGCAGGCAGCTGCTGTGTGTGTCTGCGCTGGCTGTGTGTGCGGCTCTCTGCTCTCCTAGCCCCGAGCCTTGTGCGCTCATGATGCTCACATGAGTGTCCACTGAATGATGTCTGAAATCTAGTGAGAAGCTACGCAGTATCTATAGAAATAGCAGATCACTTTGTTAAGTCCCCCAAATCCTCCAGCACTCCTCCCACAGCAGCCCTTGCCCCGCTGGCAGGGAGAGGGGCCTTGCTCTATCTTGGGGACCTGCCAGCCCAAAGGGGGAGGCTGCAGATGCAGGACTAATCGTGTCCTCCAATGCTCACACATGGCCGCTCCTCGCCCTCGTCTGAGAGTGCAGCTCCTCTGTTAGCAGCTCATCTTAGCCTGGCTCTGGCGGAGCGTGAGCTGGCAGGGGGCTCCCCACCCTCCCTCTGTCCCGCTGTGCCATCCAGTAGATGGGGAGTTAGCAATTCATAGGCGCAACTGCACTCCTTTCACCTGGAGACTCGGCCTGCAAATGTGGGGCTGGCGCTCGGAATTCAAGATGCGCCATAAAGACTTCATTAGTGAGCGCTGTGGCCAGGAGCCCAGTCTCACAGGGGCCAGGCACAGCTGAAGCTGGAGCTAAGGAGAAGGCTCCAGTTTTAATCTGATAATTCTCTCACCCCATTGCCCAGAGGACAACTGGCCCAGTCTGCCATCTTTTTAGATACGGTAGTTCCTTTGGAAGCAGAAATAGTCCGCATTCAGAGCCCCTGATCCCTGACATTTGGGAGTTTGCTTTTTGGTACTGTTTGTATACAGGAACCCTTGGTCTGAAAACCATAAGCTCACAGACATTCACACACCACTGGGCCCCTCCAAGTTCGAGTTTTTGAAATGCTCAGAGCCCTTCCTGAACATGCCCGCGAGGTGCCGTCTTTGGAGTTTGTTCCCGGTGAGTTTTGGAGAGCTTTTCTTTTCTTTTCTTTCTTTCTTTTTCTTTCTTTTTTTTTCAAAAAACCAACACTGACAATTGGCTGCCTCTCATCTTCCCAGCAGCAAGGGAGTCCCTGGAATATGTATGGGCCCATGAAATATGCTAGAAAAGCCATGTGCTCCAGACTGTAGGGCCAGAAGGCAAAGGGCAGGGAACCAGGACTGGGATCCGGGTGCCTCCTTCCAGGCCTGGCCCTACTGCTTACTAAAGGATGCTGGGAAGTCTCTTTGCCTCAGTTTTGTCAGTAAAGTGGGAGCAGTGGTTCCTTCCCTGTTTGCCAGATGCAAATCTCCAATGCATGCTGGATAAAAGCAGAGGTGGCTGTGTTGTCCCTCAGAGGGTGCAGCAGCAAGGAAGCTTGTGAACCAGAGCCACCGCCTGTGCTTGACTTTTGCTCTTCGCGCTGTTGGCTGTGTGCCCTCGATGGGGTTGGGTAACTTCTCCATGCCGCATCTGTAAAGTGAGGAAATAAAAAGATTCCTAGCTGGGTGTGGTGCTGCACACCTGTAACCTCAGCACTCTGGGAGACTGAGGCAGGAGGATCGATCATAAGTTCTTTTTCTTTTCTTTTTTTTGGGGGGGCGGGTACTGGGAATTTAACTGAGGACCTTGAGCTTGCCAGGCAGGCACTGTGCTGCTAAGCTATCTTCCTAGCCCAAAATAAAATTTCTGATCCCTTGACCTTGTTGGATTTTCCCTGTGAGAATTAAATAAGCCCACTGGAGTTGGTCAGTCCATGTCTATAGGTAGCCCCTCCTGTTCAATAATGTTAGCCAAGGGCAGTGGTGGTGAACCGATGGCATGTGTGCTGCTTATATCATTGAAAGCCGTAAAAGGTTTGCCATCCCTGGCCTAGGGCACAGTCCTCCCCTTCAAGGTGATCTGACCAGTTAAGATCCTCTTCACCTGAAGAATCTTCTTCTCTAGCTCTTGTCTGCAAGTTTGGCCTGTGAAGGGTTATGAGGAGCCTGAGCCACTTCAGTATCTTAAATCATGCCGTAATGCCAGAGCAAAGTGCATCATTAGGGTGAACTTCACCCCATTACCTGTGCCAAGTCAGTGCTTCAACCTCGACACTCCTGGAAACTCCGGCCGGAACACTGTGGCTCTGTTCTCTTGGATAACATCAGGAGGAGATCCGAGAGTCCAGGGGAACTCCCTGTAGCTCCCTAGTTCCCCTTCCCTTTGCTGCTAGAGAACTGGAATTGGTCTGCAGTTCCAAGAAGTCCTTCAGTTCAGCTCAGAGGTTCTCAAACTCAAGCACATGAGAGATTTACTGTCTGAACCCTAAAACCACAGGTACTGTCCTGGTGGATGATTTGAGGGACCTCAGGGTACTTCTGGTTTCAGTCTGTTGAGAGCTTCTAGGGGACACTGGGAGCCCTCAAGGTAGAGATGCCCCCAGCAGCTGTCTGGTCCCGTCCTTCCTTTCTGAGTCACCTCTGCTTGGCTCCCCTGGCTCCTTGCACTCTGCATGGAGGCTTCCTCTCCAAACTGACTCTACCTAGAAGCTCTGATATTTATTTGCTCTATGTTGTCCCTGGAATGTTCTTTTCCTAGGTCTTTCCTTGGCAGATCAGTTCTCATCCTTTCAGCCTCAGCTCAAAGTCACCTCCTCTGAGAAGCCCTCCCTGACCACCCGGGCTAAAGCAGCCTCCCTCCCACATGACGCTTTTCACACCAGGGCACATCTGTGTCATCTCCTGCTTCTAGAATGCAAGTTGACAGCAACAGCTGCAGCACCTGTTGTCACAATGGTTCCCATTTAAGCCTTTGTCATTGTCTTCCTGCTTTCTTGCTTTTTTCTTATATTCTTTTTTTTTGAATGTGTGGCAGCACTGGGGATTGAGCCCTAGGCCTTCCCACTGAGCTACATCTCTAGCCCCCTTTTGTATTTTGAGACAGGGACTCGCTAAATCTCTAAGTTACCCAAGCTGGCTAGAACTTTTGATCCTCCTGTGTCAGCCTCCCAGAGTGCTTAGATTATAGGTGTGTGCACCAAGTGGCAGCAGGTTCCTTCTAAAGCTAAGAATGAATGCAGGAGAGGGCAAAGGACTGCCATATTCGCATGGGACCCTGTAGCAGGCGCTGAGGATGTCCCACCCATGTTCCTCTGTACTCATCCCTTGCTGGGGTGAAGCCCAGCAAGAGCCCACACTCTGCCTGGGGGCATGCTCTGGCTGCAGCAGTCTTCCCTGCCTGTGTACAGAATGGGCTGGGAATGCCGGAGGGTGCCCCTGGGGAGCCCCTTCAGTCAGTGATGGAGAGAATTTGGTGGACAAGCAGCCCTCCTCTCTTGCCCTTAGGATGGCCAAGGCCTGGTCTGCTTTGTCTCACAGCACCTATGCGCCCCAGCATGGTCTGCTGGTGGTAGAATTTTTTCTTTTTGGTACCAGGAATCAAACTCAAGACCTCATTCTTGCCTGCTAGGCTGGCTGCTTCCCTCCGCGGCCTCACAGTGACACTCCCCGTCAGTGCCCAGAAGGACCACGCCTCTGCTCGGTGTCCTCAGGAGCCTGTCAGTGACGGACCCACTGTCTTCAGAGCAGACGCCCTGTTCTAATTACTGGCTGTGGGGTAACCTGCCCCCGGAGGATGGGAGAGAGCTGACCTCAGCTGTCAAGTCAGACCTCAGTTTCCTTGGGAAAGGGGCTCTTTGGGTGCCCTGGCTCCTGCCCCATAGACAAATTTAATTGAACAGGGTAACAAAAGTTGTCACTTAGAAAAGTCTTATGGCCAAAGATTGCAGGGGGCTCGGGGAATGCGAGGCCAGGAGGCACGATAGGCTAGGCCCAGGACCCAGCTCCACCCCAACAATCGAACAATCCTCAGCCACATGCACAAGTGACAGCGCTGGCGGGAGCAAAGAAACTTTTCCCGCTCCTCCCTCCCAGAGAGCTTTCGAAGAGCTTTATTTTCTTGCCAGTTGGCTAAGAAGCAAAAAAGGAACAATAGATTCAAGCTGAAATAATTTGCATTTATGATGAACACAAGGAATATCTACCTTGCAGTTTCCTAAAAAAGAAAAATTAAACCTCATTTTTAATTAACTGATAAACTATTAATCAAATTTTTGCAATGTTAGGTGACACATTATTCATTTAGATAGAATGACTGTGAACTTAAACTAATCAAATCTGATTTGCCCACATAGGCTTGATTGAAATACATTTTAACTAGCATATACAAAGAGAAAATCTTGGATTTCTTACCTAATCTTCAGAGTACACTGCTGAGTTAATAAGGGCAGTTTTTTTTTAAATGAGACCACCATTTCTTCATCTGCATATCAAAATCAAGAGGAACTTAATTGCAAAACACATATTCCTGAAATCTAATCATTACACTGCTTTAGGGTATTTTATTGAAGCATGTTAAATTATGGACAGAATATTAATGACGGAGCTAATCAAACCCAATTAGTCACTTCTAACAATAGTCACATAAATATACAAGTCAGGTACTAAAGTGCCATAGATATGATGTAAAACTGTTAAAATATTAAATGTATGGGGTATTCATGAAATATTCCTGTAGCATTTAAAGCCAAAATTGTTGGATGAGTCACTTTAAAGAACACAAGTTAGGCAATGTCCTGTAATATTTGACTGGAATTTACAAGTTTTCATGCACTGCTCAGGTAAATTCTAATCTAGGAGATTAGCGAGCCTATAATCAATCAATCAGCAAATTTTAATAAGATGACTTACCATATTCATGACCCTGTTTTTCACTCTCACGAACAGAGACTTTTTCAGTCTTTTGTTTTCTGACTTTTCTGAGGCCCTTTAGAAAGGCAGGCCTGGGTCTCCACGCTGCAGAGAAGCTGGCCGATTGGTCGAGGAAGTGGGCCAGGTTTGGGGATTTGCTGTCCATGGTGTCTTCTGTCTTCACGTCCAGCTTCCAGGGCAAAGCACTGCAGAACGAGGTGGGGAGTTGCGGCCTGGGGATCTCCTCCTCCTCCTCCCAAGGCTGAGGCTGTGGAGGAAGGGGCTGAAGGGCTCAGCCTTGGCCTTTGAGGAGCCTTGGAAGATTCTAGGCCTGGGAGCCAGTAGGTGGTACCAGATCTGGCTTCCCACCTCCAGCAGAGATCCTCCTGCTCCCTTTGAATCTAGTCCCCCACTGTGGTCTCAGACCGCAGCTCCCACAACAGCCATGGCTGGCAGTTTTACCAGGGAATGAACTCTCAGAACCCTCCTCAATCAGGGAAGTTGTCAGAACTCACAGCTCACTTTCCTGGTCCTTGTCCTGTGCTGGGGCCCGGTCTGGTGCTCCCGCTTGTCCGCTGCACTGCTCTTTCCAACCGCCTGAGGAACCTCAGCTCTGGGACACAGAAGGCTGGCAGCCCTGGGCCCCACTCTGGCCACACATCTCACATGGGGCACCAGAAGAAGTGGGGAACACTGTGTCATCCACTCGCCTATCTACTCATCCTTTGATCGCTTCAACATTTACAGCTGTGAACATGTCCCCAGAGCCTGCTGGCCTCTCCCCAAGCCTGGGGAGCACACAGTGAAGCAGACCAGGTGTATATCTCCTGGTGAATCCATCATCCTGCTTGTTTATTATTTGCACTATTGGGGATCAAACTCAGGGTCTCACACATATTACACAAGCCCTCTGTACTGAGTTTCACCCCCTGCTCCCTCTTTTAAAACTTTTTTTATTGACAAGGAATACTTGCATATATTTATGGTGGTATAAGATGTTTTGATATATGTATATGTTGCACAATAATTAAATCAGGTTAATTAGCATAACCATTTCCTTAAACACTTATCCTGATTTTGTTTATTTATTTGTTTGTGGCGGTGAGAACATTCAAGATCTTTTTGCTGGGCACAGTGGCACTTGCCTGTAGTCCTGTCTACTTGGGAGACTGAGGCAGGAGGATCCCTTGAGTCCAGGAGTGCAGGGCCAGGCTGGGTAACAGAAAGATCCTGTCTCTAAAGCAGTTTCTTAATTAAAAGTAAGTAAATAATTTTAAAATTCTCTTTCTTCTAGCTATTTTGAAGTAGGTACTCGATTTTTGTTAATGATAGCTACTACTGTGCAAAGCAAGAGCAGAGCTTTTTTCCATCCAGCTGTAACATACCTATCCATGATCTCCCTCTTTCTAGTCCCCTCCCCTCCCTCCCTCCTTGGCCCCCAGTAAATGCCATTCTATTCCCTTCTATGAAATCAACTCTTTTAGCTTTCTCACATGAGACAGCTGCTATGGTACTTGTCTTTCTGTGCCTGGCTTATTTCGCTTACCTTGGAGTATGAAGGGGAAATCTGGTCACAGAGGTTGTCTCTGTATTTGTGTAGATGGTTAAGCACTGCAGGCTCACACTGCAGATGCAGAGTTAAGTATAATACTTCAGCAGAAGCCAGAGACAAGCAGGAAAATTTGCTGCTGGCCCTCCCTCTGACAGGACATGGAGATGGGCCTGGGGTTTAATCAGCGGTTAATACTCGGGACCTTGTACCTGTCTGCGACCTGGGTCTCCTATTAGATCATGAACCCACAAGTGCAGGCAAGGAATGGACCTTTCCCTTCAGCCTCTGGGCACTACCAGAAAGGGTTCATGGGACAACTTATACTCTGAGGAATTTGTTTTTTGAGACAGTTTTTTGAGGCACGGTCTTGCTATGCAATTCAGGCTGTCCTTGAGCGCACTGGCTGGCCTTGAACTCACAGCGATCCTCCTGCCTCAGCCTCCTGAGTGCTGGGATTATAGGCATGCGTCACCATGTCTGGCTCCTAGGAATTTTCTGAGGTTCTATAAGACCTCACCCTTGGGGTTCCGAAGCTGGTGTAGGTTTGGGTCAGTGTGTGACCAGGGTCCCTGGGCCCCTGATGCATTTCCACACCAGCTTAAGCTGAACTTTGTTAAAGTACTATATGTATTTTTTAATAACTTGAAAATTCAGACCGTAAAAATAAAATGCTGATAAAATTATAAATTCCAGTTAACATTTTTTCATTTATCTTTTAGGTTTTTTTTTTTTTAAAGAAGCCAAGAGTAGCTGACATTATAATTATCTATTGCCTAATGATAGCATTTAGGTGATTTCTAGTTAGTGAATATCCTTCTAAGCATGTGCTTGAAAACATGCCTGATTCTCTAAGGCCTATATCCAGTCGACAGTCATATTTTTTTCCTTCAATCAGATTTTATTGGCACATTTTAGATACACATGATGATCACATTCATCATAGAGAATTTGTACCTGTACATGATATAACTTAATTCTTTTTTCCCCACTCCCCTACCCTCCCTTCAGCTCCTCCTCCCCTCCCTATTTATAAAAGCTTCATTTCCATTTTTTCCTTCTTTTCTCACTTTTTTTAACTTTTCCTTTCTTTCTCTTCCCTCTTCTCCCTCTATTGTACCCCAGCCCATTTGAACATTTTCTTCCTAGTTCCCAATACTTAGTATACATTTTGGTCCTTACTTTCAGTTTCTCATACCAGTGAGTAGCATTTTCACCTTTGCATTTTATTGCCAGATTTACATTCTTACCATGGTGTGTGACAGTTCAAGCTTCTCACATCCTTTCCAACACTTGGTATTGTTAGATACTATTTTTCTTATTTCATGGGTACGAAATAGTATCTCATGGTTGATTTAATTTCCATCTCCTTGGTTACTAGATGTCCCATGGCATATTTTCAGACAGTTTTAAAACCATCTTATCCCATTATTTTCCTTGCCCCTCACAAGATTTGGCTCCCTGAAAGAGGCATGGGTGCTGTGGGGTTCAGGTAAACAACCTGGTCTCAGGGTCTCTATCTGTGCAGTAGACATGGTGATCACTAATCCATGAGGCCTTGACAATATATATTCACTCTTACAGTCTTCTAGGGTCCAAAGCTGATGAGGAGAAGCTAGTCTGTCTCTCAGGAGGGCTCAGGGCTGAGACCATGTCTTCATTTTGGTGAAGAAGAAGAAAGCCCGTGTTGATGAGATCAGAGTACTATTTCCAGCCAAGCAGAGCTTCTTCTGATGCCTGAGCAACACTTCATCTCCCCAGGCTTTGTTGTAGGGGAGCAGGGGAACCTCAAAGGAAAGCCCACTTTTCCCTACTAGAAAGCTGAAGAGAAGAAGGTGGTGGTGAACAGGTGCAGGTTTCTGCACCCCTCTTTGCAGGGCTGGTGAACTGGTATGCACAATGATTGTGTCGAGAGCCTCTTGTGTCCTACCTGGCAGCCCTCCACCTGTTCTAAATGCAGTCCGGGCATCTGTCCTCTCCCTCCACAGGCCTAGGCAGACCCATGGGGGGTGGCAGCTCCCAGGGTCAGGGCAGGCTGACACCACCAAAAGGAAACTGTCTGTCATCAGAGACACACCTGGAGGGATGATTTATTTCTGCCCTAGACACCGCCACGATGAAGCCTTATCTTTGCTTTGCAAGGCCTCCTCCCTGGCCCCAAAGCGAACACTCTGCTTCACTCACAACAGGAGAGAACCATTTCAGGGACTGACAAAATGCTCCCACATGCTTTGATACCTGTGGGTTTCCTTGGGAACATCTTGAAGTTTATTTGTTACCCATGAAACGCACCAAATACCCCATCACAATAAAATGCACCCATTTTAAAAATAGAGTTCGATGAATTTTGGCAAATATATGCCCCTGCTTAACCAAACGAAGTCTTTCTGAATGTGCAGTTTGGTGCATTTGGATCTTATTCACTGAAATGTAAAAATGCAGCTCTCTTTAATCAGTGATCAAGATGATCCGTGAGGGAAAAGTCACATTCACTGGCTGGATTTGAATGGAGATCTTTGCAGACAGAGTTGTCAAGTTGATGAGTGGTGCACTTCATGGGAAAGTAGGTACCATGATGAAGTAAGGCTGCTTCTCCATTGGGATCAGCATTATCTTTCCTAGGTAGCTGTTTAGTTATCAAACCCTTACACTGAGCACCAAGATAAAGGCTTCCAAACTGCTGCATCCCAAAGCATTTAATAAAGATTTTTTTTAAAAAGTGGAGCACATTTAATCGCATTGCCAAGCACTAAGAATATCATAATTAAAATTTGGGCATAAGCAAAAGGGTTGGTTGTTACTACGTTATTTTAAATAGTTTATTTTGTGTCTCTCTTATGCTTCAAATGCCTATTCTGTGGTGTTTGGTTATAAACACAGTGAGATAGCGCCCTAAGTACACAGATATTTGTGGTACTTTTTATCTGGATCTCCTATCAGCAGATCAGAGACAAGATCTTAAGTACTGGTGGTTTATGTTTAAGCTGACTTCAGGAAGCATGAAGGAGAGATGGTGGGGGACATGAGACGGACTCTCTGAGAGGTGAAGACTGCATCCAAATTGTCCCATCAAGGGATGGAGAAGCAGAGATATCTCCCCAGTGTCTTCTGTCTCATTCTGGTTGAGAGCTACATGGGGGATGTTAATTCTATGACACTTCCAGACTTTACTCCAGTGGGCTGAGTAAGCTTCTGTGGAGCTGGAAAAAGGCCTTAGTCTAATAAACAGAGAGGCCCAAACCTGGTGGTGGGAAGCCGTCAGCTTGCACAGAAAATGTCCACTGCAACTATCAGGGAACTCAGCGATGAGCTAAAGAGATAATGGGGTTGGCCATGTGTAGCATTTGCTATGGCATTTGTAAAGTTTTCACCTCAAAAGATGCAGAATCAAAAGTTGAATGGAGACTACTCATCTCAAGATTATTCAGAAAGTGGTGATAAATGGGTAACTACTGGGTGAATTCAAACTCCACCCTTGTAATGAATCATGAAAACCCACCAACCCCTCCTGGCCACCGTTCACCCCTTCCCTGGTATCCAGAGCAGATTATTAATGGGTGAATTGCATAAAGTCCTTAAGGACCAGAAACCAGAAACAAGCATCTCTCTTTGAGCACGTTAGAGCATAGAAAAGCACTGTGCCTGAGATAAAAGACTTATTATAAGAATGATAGCCATTCCTCTTGGCTTAATTCTAAAAATCTAGTGTGATTTCAGAGCAAACTCATTTAATGAAAAAAAAAATTATGCTCTTCTTCTAGAAGTTCCTGAAAGGCACCCCTTGATGCTTTTGAATTTTATTTTTTTAATCAAGTTAATTGAGGTTTAATTTCCATACAAAAGATTGCATCCACTTAAAGTGTACACTTTGATGAGTTCGGCAGATGTGCGAACCCCTGAACATGGCGCACTTGAGGAACAAAACATTTCCATCACTCCGCAAATTTCCTCCTGCCCCTCTGCACTCCTTCCCTCTACCCCTTGCTCCTTGCCCACAGCAGCTACTGATCTGATTTTTAGATCTGCTGGAGATTAAGTTTGCATTTTCTAGGTTCCATATAAGGGGAATTACACATTCTTGACTGGCTAGAACCTTTTATTCAGGCAGCATTATTTTCATATCTGTCTACATGGCCTGTTCACATGTATTGTCACATAGTTTTGTGTTGCAATGGGTAGACTCTATTTTCTTTATCAGTTTACTTGTTTTGTCATTGTTTTGTTTCTAGTTTTTGACTATTGGTGAATAAACAATGAATGCGTGGGGGCTTGAAGTGTAGCTCAGTGGTAGAATCCTCACCTAGCATGCATGAAGCCCTCGGTTCAATTCTTAGCATAGTTAAAAAAATTTTGTGTGTGAGTGTATTCATGTGGGCATATGTTACTTTTCTATCACTGCTATAACAAACCACAGCTAGTTTAGTCTTAACATGATACCACCTATTATCTCAAAGTTCTGTAGGTTAGAATTCTGGCAATGGTGTGGATCAGTTGGGCCTTTTAGTTAGGTTGAAGTCAAGGTCTTGATTCTTATCTGGAAGCACTGAGAGTGGACTCTGTATCCAAGTTCACTCACTTCCTTGTTCATTTTATTACACTGTAGGACAAAGGTTTTTTTCCTTTCACCTTTGCAACTCTGAGGCTGCAGAGGCTGCAGTCCTGTTGGTTCTTGTGATGTCCTCAGGCCATCTTTTCTGTTATCTTCTTCGGAAAAATTTGTCTTTTTCTTGCTAGTCTTTTGATCGGCCACTTTCTCTTCTGTTCCATCTATGCCCGCAGTGACTTGACTTGAGCTTCCTTTCTGGCCAAACTCAACATTTTGAATCATTCTGCTGATTTTTTTGCTCTTAATTCTCAATATAAATTTGGTTGAAAGGCCCCAACAGCAGCCATGCCACCATCTCAACATCAGACTGCCTTGAAATTTCTTCTGCAAGATTAATTAGCCCAATACCATTAATCTCAGTCTCAGGGAAAATCTCTGGACATAAGCAAACTGCAGGCAAACTTTCTGCCAAGCCATAACATACATTATCTGAAGTCTAACAGCCAAAGCAGTCCTTCCCAGCAAAAACCCTGGAACCTGATCTTCCGAGCTCTGACCAGAATCTCCTGTCAAGTACAGTTTAAGGCATTCCAGTTCTACTTTTTCAGCCAGCATTTCCAAACTCTTCCTACCATCCAGTCCCAAAGATTCTGAACCACACAGTCAGGTATAGTCACAGCAATGACCCCACTTCTCTCAGTACCAAATTCTGTGTTAGTTATTTTTCTTGTTTCTGAGACAAAAACCCAACACCCACAAATTAAGGGAGGAAAGATTTATTTATCTTTTCTTTCTTTCTTTCTTTTATTTATTTAACAGTTTGCAGAGGTTTCAGTGCATAATTGGCTGGCTCCAAGGCAGGGTGGTATGGCAGAGGAGTATCATAAAGGAGAAACCGTTCATGGGAGGCAGAAGGTGACAATGCAAGCAAAGGATGACCACAGCTCTTTCTGTTCCTTATCCAGGCTACTTGCCCTTAGGGTGGGTAACTCTCACACCCTTAATCCTACTGCTCTTAAGCCTAGCATGGCACCATGAATCCATTCCAGTGTTACACACTCTGGATCCAACCACCTCAGAAAAGCCCCACTCATGACCACGCGAGACTTGGAAGGGCATCTAGACACAAACCGTAACAAATACTATTTTAAATTCCTACTAAGCCAGGGGCGGTGGCACACATCTGTAAGCCCAGCACTAGTCAGAGGGGCTGAGGCAGGAGGATTGTTGCAAGTTCAAGATCAGCCTGGGCTACAAAGTGAGCTCAAGGCCAATCTGAATTGCATAACCAAACCCTGTCTCAAAAAGACCCCCCCCCAATAAAAATCCTACTGAGATATTTACTGGGATTACTTTTTAATCTATAAATAAATTTGGGGAGAATTAACACTTAAACAGTACTGAAACTTCTGACCCATAAGTAGGCATATTTCTACATTTATTTAGGTCCACTTTCAGCAATATTCTATAGCCTTCATTAAAGAAGATTTGTGTGTCTTTTGTTAAATTTATTCCAAAATATTTTATGATTATCAATACTATCTTAAATATTTTTTAAAATTTATTTTTTAATTGTTTGCTGCTAGTATCTGAAAATAGAATTGATTTTTATATATTATTGTTATATCTTTTAACACTGTTAAATTCCTTTACTAGTCCTAGCAATTGTTTTGTAGAATAAATTTTTATGCAAACAATCATATAATTTCAGATTCTTCTTTTCCAATACTTATGTATCTATTTTATTTTTATTTTATTTTACTTTACCCTACCAGATATGTGTATTATCTTACTGCAACAGATAGAACTTAGAGGACAGTATTGAATAAATGCGTTAAGAACAAACTTTCTTGCCTTTACCTAATCTTGGGGAAAGTCTTTGCTTACTTCTCCATTAAGAATGCTTTGATTTGATTTTAATATTTATTTATTTTTGGAGACAGTCTGTAAACATGCTGGCCTCAAACTCAATATATAGCTCAGGTTGGCCTTGAACTCATGGTGATCCTCTTGCCTCAGCTTCCTGAGTGCTGGGATTCTAAGCATGTGCCACCATGCCCAGCAAGAAGAATTTTAACTGTAGGTTTTTGAAGGTATCTTTGTTCTGACTGAGTAAATTTCCCTAATCCAAGTTTGCTAAAGTTCTAATATATGTTTTATCTTAAATAGAAGTTATAACTTGTCACATGCTTTTCTACATTTATTGAAATAATCATTGGTTCTTTTTGCTTTATTCTGTATTTCTTTTTTTCTATCTTTCTTTCTTTCTTTCTTTGTCATTTTGAGACAGGGTCTCCCTATGCAGTTCAGGCTGGCCTTGATCTCACTTTGTAGCTGTCTTGGTTACTTTTCTTTTGTTGCTGAGACAAAATACCTGATGCCCAGAATTAAGGAAGGAAGTTTATTTAGCTCACCGTTTGTAGAGGTTTCAGTCCATACTCGGCTGGCTCCAAGGCAGAGTGGCACATGGCAGAGGGCAACAGTTCATGGCTGTGGAAGACAGCAAAAGCAACAAGAGCAAAAGGGAGGAGCAGTGGTAAGAAGCCTCTTTCCCTCCCTTACATTGTATGCAAACTATCCACTCCAGGGTGGGTGTAGCACTCACACTCATAATCCCAGTATTGGACTATGGATCAATCAAAAATCTAGAAGCTCACTCATGACTGCATGAGGATTTAGGGGGACAAACAGACACAAACCATAACAGTAGCCCAGGCTGGTCTCAAACTCGCAACGATCCTCTTACCTTAGCCTCCCATGCTTTATTCTTTAACAGGGAAAATTACATTGACTGATTTTAAATGCCAAATTAAACATTTTTATCAGATTATAGTGTCAGATTTGCTGGTTTCTTAAAACAAATTGGGGCATATTCCTTTTTTCCTCTACATTGTGAAAGGGTTTACGTAAAACTATGCTCTCTCTCTTCCTTAAAGTATAATAAGATTCACTAGGGAAGCCATTTGGACCTGGAGTTTTCTTTGTTGGAATGTTTTTAACTAACAACATAGGCTTTTCATTTCATTTTTTTATTCTTGTTTGTTTATTTATTAGACATGGTCTCACTAAGTCACTAAATTGTCCAGGCTGCACTTGAACTTGAGATTCTTCTGCCTCAGACTCCCAAACTGCTAGGGTTACAGGCATATGCCTGGCAGGTACTACACTTTATTTAACCAGTTCCCCACAGACGGGCCTTTAGCAAAAAGAACTATTTCAAGAAAAGTTTGGCTCATTTTTAAAAACATTTTTATAAAATCTATTTTTAGAAGATGTGCAGTCAAAGAGTTTACACATTTAAAATTTTAAAACATATTCTTAAATTATGCTTACCAAAGCTATGCCAATTCACACTCTTATCAGCAATGCATAAGCATCTATGTTTTCTCATGTTTTCCAACACTGAATATTAAAATATTGCCATCACGAAATATAGTATCTAAACTTGCATTTATCTGAGAGATTGAATAATTTACCACGTTCAGTTTAGCCATTTCATTTTTCTTCTCCGAATTGCTCCTCTGTTGTGTACCCTTTTATGAGTGTCTTGTCTTTTCCTGATTACACTGTCTTATGTAATCTGGATAGTACTATTTTATTTGCTAAAAAGCACTGCAAATATTTTCTTTCATTCTGAGGTTTCTTTTTAAACTTTGTTTGCCGTATCTTTTACTGGAGAGAAGTTTAATATATTTACATGGTTAAATCTGTTCATATTTTTCTTTATTGTTTTATGTTTGCCTAAGAATATTTTTCCCATTCAAAAGCTATTAAAAATCGATCATATTTTCTTTATTGTGCTTATAATACTTTTTATCGTTCTGGGTCTATGTATCATCCAACATACATACATACATACATACTTATTTATTTATTTATTTATTTTGCAGTGCTGGGGAATAAACCTAGGGTTTCATGAATAATTACTCTACCTCTGACTACTCTCAGCCCTATTTAGGTTATTATTTTGAATTAAGAATAAGAGTCTTTTCCAAAACAATAGGTAATTATTCCAACAGTGTTTATCAAATACTCCATTACTTCCTTTTTAATTTGAAATGCAATACTTTAACTAGATTTTAATTAAGGGCTGTTTCTAGAATTTTTGTTCTATTCCACTGCTCCCTCACAGTATTGTGTCAATACTATGTAATTTGACTGCTGATGTCTTAAACTACATTTTGGTATCTTTAGGCAAATTACTCCCAATTGCTCTTTATACAAATTCTTTTTTTTATTCTTGGTATTTACTCTTCCAAATGAACTTGAGAATATTAACAAATTCATAACAAATTCTACGTGGATTTTGCTAGGATTGCATCAAATATATAGATTAATTTGTAGAGGTTCATAGGTTGACTGCATTGAGCCTCTGAGGATGATTCACGTCCTGATTTGTAGAAATTCCTATTTTAATTACCATTGGTAAAAATTACTTGGTTTTCTTCATGTCGGTTTTGCACAGTTGTTGTTAGGTTTAGTTCTAGGGTTTCTTTTTGTTGTTCAGAAATAAATCTCTTAGTATAGACATTTTTTGCTGGTATACTTAGGCCAAAAATTAGGTGAATAGCATTTATGATATAATTCCATTTGGGGGGGCAAAGAATACATACTGTATACACAAGAAAAACTGGGTGAAATTATGAGTTAGGTTGCTTATTTCTACTTGGTTGATCTCTTTTAGGAGATGGATCATATTTTGATGACTTTGTATATCTAATACCTGCGAGGCACTCGGCACAGATTAGTAGTTCAAAATGCTGTGGTTACATAAATAAATGAAGGAAAGGAAGGGCTCCTGAAGGACATAGCGAGAAAGTCAGGTCCTTTTCCCTGAGGGGATGCAATTTTTTATTTAAGTTTTTTTTTTTCCTGGTTGTATTTTCTACTTTCTTTGTGGGTGGTGGTTTTAGGGATTGAACCCAAGGACTTTGCATTAAGCTACCTCCAGCATCCTCCAACCTCCTTTGAGGAAGAGGCTCCCGAAGTTGTCCAGGCTGGGATTGAACTCACAATCCTCCTGCTTCACCCTCCCAGAGTACTAGATTACTGCCCAGCTCTGAATTTTTTCTTATGATCACTATCTCCCTTGTAATTAAAAAACAGTAGGAAAAAAAGATTTTCACTGGGAAAAAAGAAGAAAACCATAATGAAGACGCACCACAGAGGCACCTCCTGTACTACTTGATCATTTGAAAAAGGAGAAAAAAATTGTGCAGACCCTAAACATGGCTGGGGAGGAGGCAGGTCATTCTCCTCCAACTCAACCAGTTATTCAAATTTTAGAGGCTTGCGTTTTGCCTTGCCTTTGCCTCTTCCTGCTGTTCCTATGTTCCCCCGAGGTCCCGTTTGCCTGCTGGTGCTGGGCTCCAGTTCCTCAGCAAAGGCTCAGTGTAGTTCAGAAGGATCAGAGGGAAGTCAGGGAGAGTAACTCCTCTGTTCCGAGGTTGTTTTTACATTATGATGATATACGGTATAAGTTGCTACAGCGCCTGGGTACGTTCACAGTGAGGGCAGACCAGGAAGCCCTTAGGGTTGGGAGGGCTACCAGGTCAATAATATATGCAGCTGGCGAAAGAGAACATCGACCTCATTTCTTCCAGAGAATAGATGACTATAACCCTGTAGTCCTGGTTTGCACGTAAATAATGAGCAATACCCTTTGGCCACTTGTATCACTGAGGGGATAGTGAAACAAAAAGAGAAAGACAAATTAGAAAAATATGAGGTCATCACTTATAGATTTGTGCAAGGAAGTATAATTCATCAGGTTAATTTTGCTTCCTCTGGGAAGCAGCCCGATGTCGGCATGTTTCTACACCTGAGGTTAAAAAACTGGTATGGTTACTATCAATGAAATAATCACTGTAAGTAATGAAAGAATAATAGTAAGTTGCTTGGGAGGAAGACTGATGCATCAATTGTAGCAGTTAGCCGCAGAGCCCATTAAATCCTGACCTTGGTGCTGGGCAGTTGCCCTCCAAATGATTTGACTACCTGGTAATCACCCAGGAAGGAGGCCCAGGTTGTGTAGTTCTGGGGGAAGTTAAGCTTTCCCCTTAAATCTAGTTACAGTACATGCAACAGCCTGGTATTATTATTTTGAAAGTTCCTGATTTGCTTTTTTCTGTTTGTTTGTTTTTATCTTTTTTATTTTTTAAAATTTTATTTTTATTACTACACGTTTGCAGTATGTAATGATTACATTCATCATGAGGAATTGGTACATGTACCTAATTCATCTTAATTGTTTTTTTTGAGACAGGGTCTCGCTGTGCAGTTCAGGCTGGCCTTGAGCTCACTTTGTAGCCCGACTGGTCTCGAACTTGCAACGAACCTCCTGCCTCAGCCTTCCAAGTGCTGGGATTACAGGTGTGCGCCATCACACCTGGCTCATCTTATTCTTTTTACTTTACTTTTTTAAAAAACATTTTTTGAGATAAGATGTAACTAGGTAGTTCAGGCTAGCCTTAAACTCACTGTATAGCCCAGGCTGTTCTCCAACTTACAGTGATCCTCCTGCCTCTGCCTCCCAAATGATGGGATCACAGGTGTGTGCCACCACAGCCGGCTGCTTTATTCCTTTCCTTTCCTTTCCTTTCCTTTCCTTTCCTTTCCTTTCCTTTCCTTTCCTTTCCTTTCCTTTCCTTTCCTTTCCTTTCCTTTC
>NW_004955468.1:7719699-7736450 GCF_000276665.1 Chinchilla lanigera | reverse complement strand
CCTCTCCTCTCCTCTCCTCTCCTCTCCTCTCCTCTCCTTTCCTTTCCTTTCCCTTTCCTTTCCTTTCCTTTCCTTTCCTTTCCCTTTCCTTTCCTTTCCTTTCCAGTATTCTCTTTTAACTGATAATTGAACTCAGGACTTCACATTGAGCTACATTACCAGTTCTTTTTTTTTTTTTTTTTAATTATTTTTTATTTAAGCAGGATCTCCCTAGGTTTCTAGATTGTCCACACTGGGCTTTAATTTGTGATTATCCTGCCTCAGTCTCCCCAAGAGCTGGAATTACAGGCATGTGTCCCCATAACTAGCTTCCTGATTTACTTTTAAAAAAACATTTTCATGGGTGTTGATAGCCCTTACACTACATACATTGTATCATGCATTCTACATGACACAAGGTTAGACCTACCTACCTCATGCACTCTATTGATTCCTTCCCCTTACTTTGTCATTATGGAAATATAAACCTTTGTTCTAGCGGATGGATTAGTTCACTTTCCTGCCCATGTCCTTCCCCCAGTGTCAATTATTATCAATTCCTGGCCAGTTTTCCTTCATCTGCACCTGTACCTCCTCTTTTTTATAAACCGGTAGCCTGGCAAACCCGGAGGCTTGGGAGAAATCCAGCTGTGTTCAAGATTCTCAGGCACAGAGAGGCAGGAGTGAGTGTCATGAGCCTGTAACCTTGTCAAAGCCAGAGAGAGAGGGAATATTAGGCTGGAGAAGGAGAAAACTCTCAAGGCCACAAGAGCCATCTTCAATTGACAGGACAATTGAAGAGGGGAAACCTGTTTCAAAAACTCAGAAGCCCCAGAAAGACTCATTTGGCATATGGCTTTTAGGGCAGAATGTTCAAAGCCCAGAAAATACTATGGAAATATGCTCACTAGACTGTAAGAGCCTCTAGGGGTGGGGGCTGGGACCTGCACCAGAGGCTGTGGTCCAGGGACACTTCAGCTTTATCTGTAATGTTTCACTCTTGTTTATTTCAAAGAGAAATAAATGTATGATTTTCCTCTAAGGAGAATCAAACATCTAGACAGGCATGGTAGTGCATATCTATAACCCCAGTGCTCTGAGAGGGCTGAAGCAAGAGGATTGCAAGTTCAAGCCTAACCTGGGCAATTTAGTGATTTAGGGAGAACCTGTTTCAAAATAAAAAATAAAAATAGAAAGACCAAGGACATAGCTCATAGTGAAGGCCCTGGGCTCCAACTTCAGTGCTGAAAAAAAAAAAAAAAAAAAACACCCAAAACTTTAAAGACAGTATTTCCCACAATGGCTGAGTCTACCTGGAAGTTCTCCGTCACCCTATGTGCACCCAGCTGAAACTTTTGCATGCATGGTGCAGCAGGATTGCCTCTGCCTCGCTGAGGAAGACCCACTCAGGGAGCTTGTCAAGTAGCAGAGATCAAAGCTCAACAAGTCTGGAGGGGCCAGGAGTGCAGGAAATGGAACCCAAAGCCTCACTCAAGCTTGGCAAACTCTCTGCCACTGAGCTATATCCTCAACCACCTTCTTCTTCTTCTTCTTCTTCTTCTTCTTCTTCTTCTTCTTCTTCTTCTTCTTCTTCTTCTTCTTCTTCTTCTCCCTCTTTTTTTAAATAACAGCTTTATTGAATTAAAATTTACACACTATACAATTTATAAACTTAAAGTGTATGATTCAGTAGATTTTTACATATTGCCAGAGTTGTACAACTATCACCACAATCAAATTTAGATCATTTTTTTAATCCCAAAGCAAAACACTCTACTCACTAGCTGTCATCTCCCAACTCCTCCCCCACTAAATCTAGCAATCACAGAGCTACTCTCTATCTCTCTTCACAGATTTTTCTATTCTGGAAATTTTTAAAAATTCAAAATAGGCCATAGCAACAATAGAGACCTTATCCAAAGAAATGGAAATCCTGCAAAGTGAGCTGTCACATCACTTTGGAGGGAAACCAGAAACCAACAGCAGAAACACACTTAGAGTACAATAACTTTTTTTTTAATGGAATCCCTACTGGATATTGAATGATACTATTACTCAGCCAGACCGGGCCCATTGTGCCCGCTGGGCATTATGCCAATCACAGAAAAGAAGACTTTTGCAAGAGAAAAAGATTATGAATGAGGTGGCCAAGAGTGGATAAGAGAGCAAGCCTCACAGCTGCTTGCTGAGGATAGGATTTAGGGATACAGTACTTACAGGATAAAGACACAGGGTGGTTGAGGTGTGGGGAAGGTGACTGGAGGCGAGGTATTCAGAGGTCTGTGCATGTATCATTGAGCTTCACAGCTCTTAATTGGATGCAAGTTCAGAAATCTGCATTCGCATGATCTGAGGGCGGGGTTTTTGGCTCACTGTCATTAAAGAAATCATTTATTGGACATATCAGAGAAGATACCTATACTAGGTGTGGAGGTGCACAACTGTAATTCCAGCATCCTGGGAGGCTGAGGCAAGAGGATCAAATGTTAAAGCCCAACCTGAGCAACTTATTCAGTGAGATTGTGTCTCAAAAGAAAAAATTTTAAAAAGGGCTAGGGCTAAGTTCAGTATGAAGGCCTTGGGTTTAATTCCCAGTACTATGTACACACACACACACACACACACACACATTGTATTGCACCAGCCCAAGTGAAGAACCAGTGGTCTCAACAAAAGTAACCCACAAGGGTGAGGTATGGTGACACATGACTGTAGTCCCAGATCTTAGGAGGCTGAGGCAGGAGGATCACCACAAGTTTGAGGCCAGCCTGGGATACCTAGTGAGTTCAAGGCCAGCCAGTACTGCATAGGGACATCCTGTCTGAGAAAAAAAAAGTAGCCTTCAAGTCCCTGAAGAGTAACCTAGGCAACTGTTACCATCGCGTCTCTTGCCTTATCTCATCACATGGCCCTAAGAAACCACTAATTCCCTTTCCGTCTCTGTGGATTTTGAGATCCTTCCAATAGTCTGCAAGGTAAACACTGTTTTGTAACTTATAGTTTCAAGTTATGACTATTTTATAATTTATGCTTATAATTTAAAAATACTATGATGTTAGTTACCTTTTAAACTCTTGGTATTCGTTGTAATCTTCATATTACTCATGGGTTGAAAAACACTTTGACTAGGGGCTGGGGATTTAGCTCAGCGGCAAAAGCGCCTGCCTGGCAAGCGCAAGGTCGTGAGTTCAGTTCCTGGTACCAGAGAAAAACCAAAGAAAAAGAAAAACACTTTGACTTAAGAGCATCCCTAAGGAAGTAGTAGAAATGATCATTGTTATGTTTTAGTCCTTGAGAATGATTCTCTGTAGATGTCTGCGAGACAAACAAGGAATACATGCGGAGCGAGTCTGCCTCACACTGGGTATCGTGGCTCCCAGCAGGACTACACTGGTACAGTTAGTTGACTTGGGGGCTGAATGAGTTGCTTTTCTATGTGGAACATGATTGATTGAGTGACTGATTGACTGACTGACTGCTGTGCTGAGGAGTCTAATCTAGGACCTTGCCCATCTTGGGTATGCTAAGCAGGTGCTCTACCCTTGAGCTCTAATCCCAGCTCTGGAACATGGTTTTTATTTGAAATTTAGGCCTGATTCATCAAACTTTGGTCATTCAGGCTTGAGTATTTAACAGACATTTTCTTAAAAATGAACAAAATGAGCCTGTCACTTCAAGGAAAACAACCGGCGGTACGTGATACCAATGATAAAACTCAAGCTTTCAAGTTGAGCCCTGGAATTTTGGGAAACCTTGTATCTGCCACCACGAGCTTGACAGCTTCTCAATATTTAAAGGCTCTGTGGCTGATGTTAAGTATCAGTGGCGATGTGATTTTTGAGACTGTATAATAGCACTGACTTTGGGAAACCTGGCAGAACTCAGTGAGCCAATGTTTTCCAAATGACTCTGCGGGATTCAAAATGCAAGATGGCGCTTTTGAAGCAGCTCCTCCTCCAGCCAATAGCAAGGGAGAAACAACATTTCTCTTAACAGCAAGAAAATGGGAAACTGCAAAATCAAACATTTTCTTGACCTGACTAGAGAGCAGAACCTGCAGGGCAACCCAGTGGGCCAAAATCTAAGGAAGAACAGGTATCTCCTGGCAAAGAAGAGGTATGGGTGCTAGTTCATGTATAGCACAAGCAGAACCTCCAAGGGCTACGTAAGAGAGAAAAAGTAATTTAGCTAAATTTTTTAGTGAGTTGTCTGGAGATTGAGTATGAACTGGTTAGTGTGACAGTGTATCACCCTGGGCACTGCAGACTCAGTGAGAGTCTCCCTGGGCCTCTTACAAGTGCTTATGAGAAAGATCAGAGAGGAGCAGGAGGCCAGGGAAAGCCTTCATCATGGGTACAGGCCTGGGGGATAGGACTGGTCATTGTCTTAATCCATTTTCTATTACTATGGGAAAATAACCAAAGACTGATCATTTATAAAGAATAGAGATTTAGTTCATGGTCCTGGAGGCTAGGGAGTCCTTGGGCATGGTGCTGGAATCTGACAAAGGCCTTCCTGGTGCACTGTCACACGGCAGAGGGCAACAGAAGCCAGCCAGAGTGACTGTGTTAGTTCAGGTCTCGGTTCCTCCTGTAAAGCCACTAGTGCTATCATGGGGATCCCACCCTTGTGAATTCATTGACTCTAATCTAAAAGTTCACCTTTAAATACCATTACAGTATGAATTCAGGGGCTGAGTTTCTAACATATAAACTTTTAGGGGATATACTCAAGCCATACAGCTGCTTTCACACAGAAGGCATAGAACATGGTCTGGACCCTCCTTCCTTTGCAAAGGACAAAAATCATAAGCTGCCATCGGGAAGAGGGGAAGCATCTTGGAGGAGGTCCTTGCTTTGATACACAAGGGCTTAGGAAGTACCAAGTAACAAGCAATAGCGCTCTTCTGATGGGTCGAGTGGAGGCAAGAATGTGGAGAGGAGGCTCCTCTGAGATGCGGGTGCACAGGAAAAGGGGAAGCAAAAAACTGAGGGTGAAGATCAGGAAAGATGCTCAAGTAATGCCACCCCGACCCCAAGCACAAGCTAGAGGAAGTCGTAGCTATTGTTACACTGACAGACATAATAAAAACAACAAAATCCAAACACAAACTGACTCCTGACTGGCTCTCTGTTTCCTACACCAGCTATGGAACAGGAGTGCCTGTTTCTAGGCAGGCTTACTGTTTTTTCAGGTTCCTACCCAAGACATCCAGCATTCAATCAAAAATTATGACACATAAGCATGCCTGTAATCCTTGCACTCTGGGAGGCTGAAGCAGGAGAACCATTACCTTGAGTCCAACCTGAGCAACTTAGCAAATTAGTGAGACCCTATCTCTGGATAAAAATACTAAAAGGAGACTAAAGAATGTAGCTAAGTACAAAGTCCTTGAGCTCAATCCCCAGCATGGAAGAAAAAAGCAAAAGGTATTTGTTCCCAGTTCCTGGCACACAGCTACTAAAACCCTTGGGATTTTCTAAGTGTTAGAGATATCCTACTATTCATAATGAGCCTTTTAAATCACACCTGAGTTTATGCTATGAGGGTAACTTGGATGGACCTCCAGGAAGTATCTGTTCACTAGACAGACCAAGTGGTTGGAGAGTTGGAACTTGCAGCCCTACCCACCAACCTCAGGGAGAGGAAGGAGGGCTGGAGATCGTGCTCTATAAAAATTCTCAAATAAAATGCAGGGATCTTCAGGTTGAACACAGTAGAGCGCTGGAGGGCAGTGTCTAGAGAGGTCAGGGAAATTCCACCGCCTTCCTTAGTACCTTAGCCTATGCATCTGTTCCAGTTGGCAGTTCTTGCAAAGTATAGGACTGGAGGGGGTCCTAGATGACCCTGCATGTGGAGTTGGAGCAGGAGAGTGGGCACCCGTTTGCCGTTGGCTTCTAAAGTGAGAACTGAGCCCTCAACACAAGCAGTCTGTCCTCACTCTGACAGTGAGTGTCGGGATTGAACTGAGAGGTTGGACATCCACTGGTGTCGGAGGTCTGGTGTGGATAGATGCCATGTGTTTGGTGTCAAAAAGAACTTCAGAGGCACCAAAAGAAATCTGGATATACGTTGAGAAATAAAGATCACTGTAAAAGGTAAAGAAGGTATATGTAGAAGAATTTCTCTTCACATTTTTTTTTTTTAATTTTTCTTTGTTACCAGGAATCAAACTCAGGACATTATGCTTGCTAGGCAGGTGTTTGTGCCTCTGAGTTATATCCCCAGTGACAATTGGCTACTTAATACTAGCAAGCT
Organism: Chinchilla lanigera; assembly: GCF_000276665.1. NCBI lineage: Eukaryota > Metazoa > Chordata > Mammalia > Rodentia > Chinchillidae > Chinchilla > Chinchilla lanigera. The sequence continues at coordinate 7,730,213 of NW_004955468.1, read as the reverse complement.
TTGTTTTGGTGCTGGTAGTTCTGGGGATTGAACCAAAAGCCAAGTGCTCTATACCATGTAGCTTCACCTCCAGTCCTACATTAGTCCTCTATTAAGAGTTTATAACATAGGCCAGGGATAGAGCTCAGTGGTGCGTGTGCCTGCCTGGCAAATGCAAGGTCCTGAGTTTGATTCTTGGTACAAAAAAAAAACAACCAAAAAACAATGGAAGAGTCCATAATATAGTGTAAAACAAAAATATACGCTAACAATACTTACCAGATAACTATCATCACAATATAAAATACGGGAAAGAAAAATTGGGAGCATGCTGCTGTTGTAAGTTCTCACATTCTGAGGGAAAGGTGCGGTATTATTTGAGATTAGACAGTAATAAAAGGCATATTTCAAGCTTTAAGTAAAATATTAAACAAAAATTTTGAGAGAGATATAAATGATAAGCCAATAAGGAAAAATGGAACTAAAAATACGCAAGCCAAGCACAGGGGGCAGGAGGAAAAGAGGGGGAGAGGGAGAAAGACTAAGTGGAACAAGTAGAAAACAACTAAAAAGATGGTAGATTTACCTAATCCGTAAATATTTACATTAAGTGTAAATGATCTAAGCACACCCATTAAAAGACAGAAGTTGTCAGATTGGGCAAAGAGCATGACTTCATTAAGCATTATCTGCAAAGAAATCTACTTGAAACACATACACAGTGCAAGGTAGGAAATGTAACGGTTTAGTGAAGCGGAGTAGAAAAGTTTATTTGAGTGTTTTCAGAATCTACACTGTAACCTAAACCTTTGTTAAAAATTTGAGACAGGGTCTTCCTAAATTGCCCAGGCTTGGCCCAAACTTGTGATCTTCCTGCACTGCGGCCTACAGTGCTAGGGTTACAGGCCCGCACGACCACGGCTGCTGCAAAATTGAAGACCATTCAGGATTATCTGAAAAGTCCTTGGAAATAATTCCCCTTTCTCCAGATACATAGCTAGGTGAGCCTGGATGTTATTTATATTCTCCAACAGAACCAATACGTGAAAAGAGAGTTCATGCAGAAACAGATCCAGGAATTCGGTTGTCTGCGGGGAACACAGATGCCTGCGGTGCCATGGCCGCAGTGCTGGTGTCAGCTCCCCGCTGGCTCAGGGCAGCTGTGCCTGGTTCCTGCTGCCATCCTGCCCAGCCAGAGGTCTTGGCCTAGAGTTCCTCAAAAGCCACTCTGCATCTGCCTTCTACACAGGCCACCTGGGTGTCCCGTGAGCATCTGTGCAAGTGGGTTTGACCTTCAAGACTGAGCTTTTTAAAGGGCAGCAAAAGAGATGGGATTGGGTATGCTATGTGCTAGAAGTTTGTGTCAAGTTTTGTTGTGCTTTTTGCTGAATAGCTGTTATTGCAACAGAGTTTTTCCTCTCCCTCCTCTCCCACCCTTCTTTTTATTTTTTTCAACCCTTTCCCCCTCTTCCTTCCTTTTGGTGTTTCTTTCTAAAAACTGTGTATCAAACAAAGTCGGGCATGGTGGTGCACACCTGTAATCCCAGCACTCGGGAGGCTGAGGCAGGAGGATCATTGCAAGTTCAAGGCCAACCTGGGCTACAAAGTGAGTTCAAGGCCAGCCTGAACTGCATAGGGAGACCCTGTCTCAAAAAGATAAAATAAATAAATAAAAACAATGTGTACTTAAAAAGTGAGTATCTACAAAACATTATTTCTAATACAGGGAGTGATAAAAAATATAAGTGAATGTTTAAATGAGAAAAAAAATCCCTTTATTGTAGTGAAAGACATTGCTATTAATCTGCTTTAAAATACTCCCCCTTTGCTTGAACACACATCCCATCATCCTTGCCGCTTTCTGAAGCAGTTCTGGGAGTCCTCTTTCATGACCATCTTTACAAGATGTGACCAAACATACAGTGAATGCTGCTGCTAAGTGTGATCCAATGGAAAATATTGTGGTGTGTCCTTGTCCACCTTATTCACTAGATCTGGCACCATATGATGACTTCTGGCTCTTCCCCAAAATCAAAATGACCATGAAAAGTAAACATTTTGAATTGATTCAGGACATCAAGGCAGCCACAATTAAAGATACTCACGAAGGAGGACTTCCAGAATTGCTTCAGAAAGTGGTAAGAATGATGGGACAAGAGTGTTACAAAAAAAGAAGTTACCTAATGTTGAAGTTATTATTCTGCTGTTCTCTCGGTCCCCATCTTACAAGGGAAGTGCCTTTGAAAAGACCATTCTGCTGTTTGTTTGGTTTTGCATTCTTTAGTCCCTCTCAGTCCATAAATCTTTTCTGCTCAGCCACTGGAGTACTTGCTCTATTTTATGGAAGGAGGCATTGTCCACCTCTAGACTAGCAAATAAAGCCAGTGAAGACCTTGTTGCCACCTTTAAATTCTTAATTTTTGAGCAAGGGATCCTGCATTTTTATTTTCCCCAGGGACTGCAAATTATATCATCAGCTCTGATTAAAACACTGCATGGACTAATTTGAGGCTGGACTCACAAATACATGTTGCATGGGCCAATTCATGTAAATTTTAAAAACAAGTGACACCAGTCCACAGAGCTAAAAGTCAGGATAGGGCTAGGATGTCAAAGGGCTGACAAGGGCTCGGATGGCAAAATGACGGGGGGTGGGAAGCTTCTGGAGCCCTAGAAATACTGTATTTCTTGATGGGGGAACTGACTATGCAGGTATGCTCTCTTTATGGGCATTCATCAAGCTGTATATACCATAAGCATCTGTGTACTCTTTTATACATGTTACGCCAAGATACAAAATTAAAAGAAAATAAGTGAAAGGATTTCTATGTCACAAAGAAAGAGAAGAAGACTGTGACTGACCAGCTGTAGGGGCACCCAGAGAAGGCTGGGTAGGGGTAGGGGTTCCTGAGCAAAACCCTGGAGGAGGAGCAAGAGGAAGGGGCAGGGCGGTGGACCTGTTCCCGGCAAAGGGAGCAGAGCCAATGCAAGATCAGGGGAGCGTATGCTTGTATTAAGGCTGGCTCTGCTGTGTAGCATGAGGAGGTGAAGCAGATGAGAGAGGTGAAGACCAGCTTGCTAGGGCCCTGGCCTCTACCCTCCGGGGAGCAAGAAGCGTGGCTGGTTCTGAGCTTGAGATTTCAGCTGCACTGTGGAGAGGAAGTTGGGTGGGAGACACTGAAAAGACCACGAACTTTTCCAGGAAAGCAGTGGTGGTGGCCTGGCCTGGAGGAGTACAGAGAACAGAATGAGTTCAGGAGATGTCTTTGGTACATGTACATGGTACACATGGTGCTTGTACACAGCGTCACAATTTGTCCAGTGAAGAGATGAAGTCTAAGTCTAGATGTCTTGAATATGCCAAACTTTAGTTGTTTGCTTCTAATGAAGAGAATGTGGCTAAAATGATACCATGTGACTTGCCAGGCTAGATAAGCAGAGGTGATACCACTTCCTCCTGGCTCTCTCTTGGGATCCAGCCTCCCTGCTGTGAGAAAGCTCGGGCCATATATGCCACTGTGTGATCAAAATACAGAGAATGTTTAAATTTGAAAAGAAATTTTATTACAGTAAAAGGCACATTGCCGTAATCCTCCTCAAAACGCTCCACTTCACTTGTGACATACCTAGCCCATCGTTCTTACACTTTCTGAAGCAGTTCTGGAAGTCTTCTTTCCTGAGTGTCTTTAGGAGGTATGAGAAAAAATACAGAGAATGAAGCTGCCAGATGCCATCCAATGGAAAGGTAGGCTTGTAAAAACATCATGGTGTGTCCTCATCCACCTGTGACTGGATCTACCACCATGCAGTTTCTGGTTCTTTCCCAGAGTCTAAATGACCATGAAAGAAAACATTTGGAATCAATGCAGGACATTGGGGCAGCTATGACAGCAAAACTAAAGATACTCACGAAAGAAGACTTCCAGAACTGCTTCAGAAAGTGATGAGAATGGTGAGATAAGGGTCTTACAAATGAGGAGCAACATCTTGAGAAGGATTAATGGCAATGTGCCTTTTACCATAGTACATTAAAAAATGCACATTCACTGTATGTTTTAATCACACCTCTCATAGGTTCTCTGGCTGCCTGCTATATTGAGAAGACAACACTTGAAGTTCCTTTTTTTTCATCTTTTTGAGACAGGGTCTTGCTACGCAGTTCAGGCTGACCTTGAGCTCACTTTGTAGCCCAGATTGGTCTTGAACTCACAATGATCCTCCTGCCTCAGCCTCCCGCGTACTGGGATTACAGGCGTGCGCCACCATGCGCAGTCCCCCAGGCTGGTTTTGAACTCACAAGGATCCTCCTGCCTGGCCTCCTAAGTGCTGGGATTACAGGCGTGCACCACCACACCCGGCTAATTAGAAGTTCTGACATGTGCGTGAAGAAGTTCCCAGATGACTCCAGCTGCATGAGACTGAGAGACAGCTGCCTATCTGACTCTGTCGGCCTTTAGAACAATGGTTTGTGTCACTAAGTTTGGGGGTTTGTAGGCATCAGGAAAACAGTAGCCTTGACTATTAAGTAGAACCACTGAAGAAGCTTTGAAAATTCCCAAAACCCAGGCCAGACCCAAGCATTAATTTTTGTTAAGCTCCCAATGCACAGCCAAGGTTGACAATCACTCCTGCAGGGTCAGTCGTAGGACTTCCTGGCCTGGCAGTGCAGAGCAAGTTGGAGTCAACCTCATAAAATGGGCTTTCATTTCCTTACCTCTCCTCACCTGTGTCCGTATTTAGTTTTTGGCAGTTGAAAGTGATCCATGTAGGTGGCAGAGACTTTGTCCCTGATGCTTGGGGATTTATTTTTAAAGCTGCGAAAGAGAATGGCTGTGAAGATATGGGTGTTCCCAAAGACAGGAATATGAATGGGATTGACAGATAAAATACAGGAAGCCTAGTTAAATTTGAATGTCAGATAAATCATGAATTTTTTTTTAGCACAAGTGTATTCCAAATGTTATGTGGATATACTTATACTAAGTAGTTATTTGTTGTTTATCTGAAATTCAAATTTCACTGGATGACATGTTCATTTGCTAACTCTGAAGCCAGATCAAGGTGGTACATGGGGTCCAGCTGGAGATACCTGTGGACTACTGAGTCCCTCAACAGCAGGTGGCAGACACTTCAGAAACTGCCAGGCTATTCCTCCGACTGGGGGGAGGTGAGAGTTCAAGACAGAAAGTAACAAATTCAAAACAGGTAGCCTTTGATTTGCATAATATCAGTTAACTAAATCCACGTATATTGAACTCTGTCTTTGCTTTGCCACTACCGGTATAAACATTTGCATGTAGGTTTTTGTGTCCATATGAATTTCCAAGTCATTTGGGGGATGTTTGGGAGTGCATTTGCTGGGTTTATGGTAAGCCCACACTTAACTATGGGAAACTGTCACACTGTCTTCCAAAGTGGCTGTAGCACTTGTGCATATTGGTTTCTTTGGTGATGTTTCATGGGTGTCCAAAGCTCTGTTTGTTTTCCTTCAATCTTTTTACCCTCTTTAACTAGATAATGTCATTTGCCTTGTCTCCAGGTTTGCTGATAATTCCTTCTTCCTCAGATCAGCTTTTTGGCATCTCTAGTGTATGTTTTTTATTTCAGTTACTATACTTTTCATCTCCAGAATTTCTATTTGGTTCCTTTTTATACTTTCAATCTCTTTGTCATTCTCTATTTGTTTATACACTCTTCTTGTGTTTTTGTTTAGTTCTTTCCCTGTGGTCTTCTGTAGCTTATTGAGCACGTTTGAAACAACAGATTTAATAACTGTGAGGGATGTTTACAAAGTCTGAGCCTCAGGGGTGGCTTCTTTTCAATTCTTTCTTTCCCTCTGTGAATGGTTTTCTTTATGTACTACTACAGTTTTGATCTTAATTACCCTGCAAAGGTCCAGGTTGGATGTAAAGCCTTGGTCCCACGGGAGGTGCTGGGAGGTGGCAGGAGGTGAGCCCTAGCGGGAAATCTTTAGGTCACTGGGAGCTGCCCTTGATGGGGATTTTGGGACCTAGTGCCTTCCTCTTTGGTTTGCTTCCTGCAGTGAAGTGAGTAGTTTTGTTCTGCTATGCACTCCCACCATAAGGTGCTGCTTTGTTACAGGCCTAAAAACAATAGGGCTACTGAGTATGGTGGTGCACACCTATAATCCTAGCACTTGGGAGGCAGGGGCAGGAGGAGGCCTGTAAGTTCAATGCCAGCCTGCACTACGTAGTGAGACCCTGTCTCAGAAAAACAAAACAGAACTAAAAATTATAATAAAATAAATAAATAAAAAGTAAAAACAGTGGGGCCAATTTACTGTGGACTGTAACTTCTGAAATTGTGAGCAAAAATAGTTCTTTTCTCTTTGTAGGTTGAAGTACTTATCATAGTAATGCAAGGCTGACTCAAACACATTCTTCTTAATATTTTATTGAGAACTGAACCTTTTGAGTATTATATGATGTGTTAATGCTAGGAATCACATTTTTTCCCCCTCACTGATTACTAATTTTTGCATGTTGAAGACTGTAGCTGTTTTTCAGTGACTTTTCAAAATTATATTTGCAGAGTATGTTGACCTCCTTGTGTACAATCACTGAAGTTTTTATACCATTATCTTTGCAGTCATTTAGTAACCTGAAAAAAAATTTCTTTCTTTTATTACTTTTTTATTTTTTTTGAGACAGAGTGTCCTGCCTCAGCCTCCCAAGTGCTGGGATTACAGGTGTGAGCCAGCATGCCCAGCTTTTTTTTTTTTTTTGGTACTAGGGATTGAACTGAGAGCATCAAAAATTTTCTTAAACGTCTGGCTCCAGAAAGATTTTCTTTCTGTTTACATCTCCTGGTAGGTGCTACCACTTGAAGCTAGGGAGGGCTGAAACCAAAACAAATCTGTACCAATCTTTCAGGGAGCTTCCAGACCAATCAAAGGTACAATACCCAAGTTTTGGAGACAAGGCCCCAGCCAGGCACTTCAGAAATGCTATTCCTACAGCGCCTAGTAGGATAGGGGCTGAGGAATGGACATGACAATTGACTTACATCTACTCTACTATTCTCTTGCCAACAGTCAGTAGCCTCTTCTTTCACTGAATATCTCCTGTTCTGCCATTTTGCATATTGTCTTCTTGATTTTTTTTTTTTTTTTGCATAAGTCACTGGCATCTGAGAGATGGTAACAGTTTGTTATCATCTATTCCAGGGTCTATGCTTAGTGCTCTGGATTTTATAGTTTTGAGGAAGACTTTATCTCCATCCTTTGCAGGACAGGTTGATGCATATAGAAAAACTGCACTATATGAAGAATAGAGGTCAGCATTGTCTGAAAGGACTTGCAGATGAAGTGCAGTAGGAGTTTCATGTGGAGACTATGCTCTTCTGAATTTGGGGGTAAGAATGAATTGCAAGCTCCTCATCAACTCTGAGATCCACAGACAGGGCTGACACTTGCCTTGGTCACTTCTTGTCTCCGCTGACCAGTGGAGGGCCTGACACATGGAAGAGGGGTCAGTAAATATTTGCTGAAATTTACCTTTGTCTTCTTAAAAGTGTTTGGGGTAGCTGATGTTTTCATGGATAAGTGATTAAAATTTTGAAGGATGGCACTATTTTGTTTGGCTTTTACATTTATGATGGTTTTTCCAGGTATGGTAGCACACGCCTGTAATCCCAGCACTCAGGAGGCGGAGCCAGGAGGATCACTGTGAGTTTGAGGCCAGCAGGGGCTCATACTGAGTTCAGGCCTGCCTGAACTACATAGCAAGAGTCTATCTCAAACAAACAAACAAACGCCCAAAACTTGGTCTTTGTTCTTCAGGAAAATCCTGAGCCAGAGCACTATTCTAGCCTCTGTTGGGGAGGTGAAATTCAGAGGGAGGTTGGTTGTCTATGGTTTCTCAACTGGTGAGTGGTAAAGGTGGGGCTACAGCTTGCTTCTGACTAGCTTTAAAGTCCGAGTCTTTTTGCTGCCATATCTGAAGTTCCTATGTTGAAAGGAAGCATTTAACTCAGGCTAGTCTGCTTTCTGCTGTTTAGACAGAATAGCAGGTGAATCAGTAGTCTTTGGCACTGATTAAGGCCACAGGGCAGCGACCAAGATAGTGCTGGGCAGTATAGTAAATTCTCTGTTCTAGTTAAGGAAGCAGCAAATGTTCACTCAGTGTGAATGTTTGCTTCATTTTTGCCCTCACAAGGCTGGCATTCTACTGTACCGAGACGATCACAAGGGTGACACATTTTAAAAAGTAACAAGTAGCCATTTGTGGTGGCATACACCTGTAATCCCAGCACTCAGGAAGCGGAAGTTTGAGGATCACTGCAAGTTCGAGGCCAGCCTGGGCTACATATTGAGTTTAAGGCCAGCCTGGACTACACAGTGAGACCCTATCTCAAAAAACAAAACAAAACAAAACAAAACGAAACAAAAGTGACAAGTGCTATAGGCAAATGTAAACAGTGAGGTGATAGTGGATGCTTAGTGATCAGGGAGAGGCTTCTGAGAACCGGGTATCAGGAAAGTCTCATTTGAATTGAGGCCGACACAAAGGAGTCAACTACACAACGATCTGGGAAAAGTATGTAGAAGGATCAGCAAGTACAAAGATCCAATGGCAGGGACTAGTCTGGCATGTCTGGAAAAGAGCGAAACTGTTCTAGTTGGCGTGATTGACCCATGACTTGCAAAGAGGTGGGGCAGGTGAGTCAGATAATGTACAATTCTAGTAGGGAATTTGGATTTTATTCCAGTTGCAGTAGGAAGCCATTGGGGTGCTGAAAGAGAGAATAATATGATCCAATTAAAAGTTCATTCAAGGTGCTAAGCAGAGAATAGAGGAGGTATGCGTGAATCACATGTCTTTGGCTGACAGTGATAGAAAATGGTGTAAACTGCCTTGTTCAGTGAGAAAGCTTACTGGTCTTTTAAACCAGAAGTCCAGAGGTAATGCAGACTTGTGTTGTAGTTGATTCAGTCTCAGGTTGACTCTGTGATGTGCTCGGGGACTCAAGTTCCGTCTCTTGGCTCTGCTGGACAAAGGATGGACTTCATTCTGAGTCTTAGCAATGTCTAGATCATCCACAATGGCTGCTTGGAACACACAAGGCTACTTGCTCTGTACTTCACCCCCAGGGGATGATTCCTTATGGAAGCACTTCAAAGAATGTGGGAGACCTTTGTCAGAAGCCTCCAGAAACCTTTATTTATGTGGCATCACATGCTCATTCTTGAACCAACCACTTCGAAGGGAAATGCATTACCCTTCAGCTTTCGCCAGGGATGAGTCAGCTTCCCACCTGTACAGGGATGTGCGAGCTAGGGTTGATCACCTCAAAGAAGAACCGTAGGGTAACAGCTGCCCATGTGCCTTACAGGCGCTGGAGCAAAAACAACGAAACAGGAAGTAGCTATGAGATGCCCGCAGATGGAGAGAAGATGGTGTTAGGAGGTGGTAAGACTGATAAAAGCTTGATTGTGTTTCTGAAGTGACCATAGTCAGATATGCAGTAAAGAAAGACAGGAATTAAAATTTATCGTTTCCCCCAAGTTGTCCTTGCTTTTATTCTTTGAAACAAATTGAAAGAGGGTGGATCTGGACGCGGAAGCTGGCCAGGAGTGAGGGGAGAGAAACAGGCGCTAGCAGACCCACCAAGCTGTGAAATCTGCAAGCACTTTGCAGCCAGCTCCTATCTATACAAGGCTGAAACAGGACCCATTCCTACTGTTAGGGCCTGGAGCGGAGTCAGCATAAAGCCAGCCCATTTAGTAAGGTTATTTGGAGGTCTGCCCTGTACAAAGTATGGAGGAGGAAGAGGGCGCAATACATAGAATAAGAGGCAAAATTGAGGGTGGTGGCGTGGGCTTGTAATTCCAACACTCGGGGGGGGGGGCAGGGTGAAGCAGGAGGAGAGCAAATTCGAGCCCAGCCTAGATAACTTAGAGAGACCCTGCCTCAAAATAAAAAGACTGGAGATGTAGTTCATTGCAAAAGCCTTGGGTTCAATCTTCAGTATTTCTCTCCTCTCTCTCTCTCTCTCTCTCTCTCTCTCTCTCTCTCTCTCTCTCTTTCTCACACACACACACACACACACACACACATACACGAGGAAAAGTGTGGGCAGTTACCCTTAGAAAATCTCTTAAGTAGCCCATACACATAGTAACACAGTAGTACACAGCAACTTTATGGAAAAATTCTAGTGAGTACACATATAATGCAAATGTCAAATATAGTTGTATATTTTAATTCATTGAAAAGGTACTGGAAAGAGTGGAGTTTACTAAAATTTAATGTGCTTAAGAAACACCTTCGGTGCACGAACTCAGCTCCCACCGCCAGAGGGGAGCGAGCGGGGGAGAGCCGCTAGCACCTGAAGTCTGCACGCCCCCGCCGGCCGGCTTCTCCAGAACGCAAGCTTCTTGAGGGCTGCAAAGAAAGCTCCGCCCGGGTCCAGCCAGCCCCGCCCCACGTGACTGCAGGGGCGGGGCCTGCCGGGGTGCGCGCGCTGCCCGACGTGCCGCGCGGGGCGGGGCGAAGGGCGGGGCTTGTTGGGAG
>NW_004955468.1:7706643-7719207 GCF_000276665.1 Chinchilla lanigera | reverse complement strand
GCCCTGCGGCCCCCGCGGCCCCTGGCCATCCCCGGCCTGGGGCCCCGCGCGTGTCCGCCCCGCGCGGGAGGAGCGCAGCCTCCAGGCCCCGGGAGCGAGAGTGCGGGGAGAAACTTTTGTCACGTGCGTTTGTTGTCTATTTTGTCTGGAGCCTTCTGACCTTGGAGCGGAGGGGGGATGAAGGAGGTGCCAGTCCTTTTAACTAGAGCGTAGAAGAAAACGTGGGAATTTTGGGAGGTGCACTGTGAATGGAAATGTTCACTGTTTGTTTTTTTAAAGCTTATGATCTCAGCGTTGCTAAAAATGTATGTATACTGTGTCGCTCATTATTTGCAGGTAAAAGCTTTAGTATGTTATGCTACGTATTCTGTGCAAGCCAGGCCTTGGAGGTTTAGTATTTGACAAAGTAGAAGGCCGTTCTGTTAAATTTTGAGTCTTACAATAGATGAGTTTTTAACTACCAGGGAAGCGAGGAGAACGTGTTGCATTTACTGATGGGGTTGTATGTGGAAAAGTGTACTCGAGGTTTTGTTGTGAAATCTGAAAAATTTCCGTGGATTTTGTGATATTTAAGGTTCTCTCTTAAATAACTTTTAGCCAGGCCTGCTCGTGTGTACTTGTAGTCCTATCAGTTGCCTGTAATCCCAGCTCTCAGGAGGCTGAGGCAGGAGAATCGCTAAGTTCAAGGCCAGCCTGAACTACAAAGCGAGATCTTGTTTTTATTTTTTAAAAAGTAACGTTAATTTACTTAAATCGTTCTGGGTTATATTGGGAGAGAGTATCATGGATTGTAGGCAGGAAATTGCTTCAAAACTACGAAGATCTGAGAAATCCTAACATTTCCTATGGAATATTCCGGTGTGAAAATGACTACTTACAGAGGCATGCAGGTATACTGACCTCAACTTAATGAGAGTTCTCATAGACCCTAAGAAATCCTGCTTTGCTTGGAAACCACCTGTTGGGGTAAACTAGGGGACTCTTTCCCACTTTGTTCAGATTGGCTTAGTTTTTATTTTTGCATTAGTTCTCCTTTTGGGAGCCATATTTTTTCTTAGTATTATATTTAATTTTGGCTTTTAAACTTGGTGACTTCTTTCTAAGGTAGGAGCTTTAAAAATTCATCTTATTTAATGTGTTTAAGTTACAAGATATTGATGCATCTTTTTTTTCAGAGAAAATTGAAAAGGAAAGAAGAAACTGTCCTGAAAATTTGTTCCATTGTGACAGAACTGTTTACATTTTTGTTCTTATTAAGCAGAGAATGTGAACCAGACCTTCAAAAGATGATGTCTCCTTTGCCTGTGGTCTGTAGTGGAATTACTATAATCTCTTTAGGTTTTTTTTGGGTGGGGTTTTCTCTCTTTTTGAGACAGGGTCTCACTGTGCAGTTCAGGCTGACCTTAAGGGCACTTTGTAGCCCAGGCTGGCCTTGAACTTTGCAGAGATCTTCCTGTCTCAGTCTCACTAGTGCTGGGATTACAGGCATGTACCACCACGCACGGTACTTTCATCTCTTTAGTACCATTCTGTGTGCATTTCTGCTTACGTTTTCTTCGGTTTGGCTTATTTTTTTTTTTCTACTGGGGTCAAACAACCTCACATTTGCCAAGCAGGCACTGTGCTCTGAGCTATATCCTCGGCCCCCTCATTTGGCATCTTTAAGGAGATGTCCTTGGTTTTATTCTGATGTTAATGTGGCTGAAATACAAAGGATACTTTTCGGGGTGCTCTGAACAGCATGCTGGTATGATGTCCGCTCATTTGAGGAAAGAAACTGCCTTTGCAGTTATATAGTCCAGTGGGAAACTGAACACTTGTTTTCAGTGGACATTGACCATGTTACCAAATTATTTGCCTGTGTTGTGTTAATGCTATTTTGGCACATAAAATAGGCATTCGTGTCTGTCAGGAGTAGTGAAATTCCTGCTTCATGATAAAGCCCCTCAGGAAAGAGATTACTTAATAGAGGAACTGCTTCAGTGGGCAGGACACCCATAAGGCCACAAAATATACTGGTTATACAGCTCTGCTTTAATTACAGTTTAATACAAGAAGGTTTACTGGGTAAGTAGTGAATTAAATATGTTCGTGAGGGGCTTTATTTAGAATTTAAAGTCAGTTCAGTTTTGAGAGTATATGGTGGACATTAGTACCAAACTGGAAGTGTGGTGACATTCTGAATGTAAAAAGAGAAATATGTCCTTATGAGTGTATTGCTATTCCTTTATATAAGCCTTTTCTGTTGTAAGTTCCCTCAGAGAGAATGAAACCCTGAAGAAAATGGCTTGAATGACCATTTCCTGAGTTTTCCTGGGTTGGGGCTTAGCTGGCCCTAGATGCAGAGGAGGGAAATGAATTCATTACATACAGTGGATGGCTTAGGCTTAGACATATTTTTCTCTGGGAGCTTTGAATTATATTGAGAAGAGCTGCTAGGTAATCATGTGGTTTAAATGTTGGTCATAGTTTTTTTCTAATTGTGCCAATGGGTATAACAAGATTTACCATGGTATCTACTGGTTTTTTTCCTTGTTCATCTGCTCCAGAACTGAATAAAAAGCATACAAAATTGGCAAAATGAGGGAAAAAAACAAACAAGGGGCATGAAAGAGCCATAATCCCAATTCAGTGACACCACATCTGAAGTAAATATACAGGATCAAATATTTTAGTACTGTTTTCACTTTCACTTCAAGAGTCAATGCTGAAACATTTTCAAGAAACATTTGTATTCATGGAAATTTTGGCTTATTCCTTTGTTGATCTAGCCAAAAGACATAAGAAAAGTTCCGGTAGCTTTGTTTGTAATAATGAAAAAGTAAAAATCTGACACTAGGGATTAATTAAATAACTTATGAAATATGATTAGCTATTATGTAGGCATTAAAAACTGTAAAACATTGTGTATAGCATGGTTCCAGTTATATGTGCATAAATATTCACATATGCTTATATAAGAAGACACCATTGTTTTAAAGCACAACTTTATTTTACCTAAAAGTTTGTGTAGTTGGGTGAAATTTTAGTTTTTCAATAAAAGGTGTTGGTACGATTTAATTAGTTTTTATGTAAACTTGGATATTGTACAGTATCTTTAATTGCTAAATACTTTCTGAGCTTGAAAAATGCCTTGGCTGGTTTGAACATCAGTTAGGCAGGTTTATTTCTTAGTTACTCCAGAGCTGTTATAATTTGTTCAGACATCTTCCAGTTGGTTTCTTTTATTCCCCCCTCAAAAGTTTAATTTTTATTGTCTGACAAAAGGTACAAGGAGAGGGAAACTTGGATCATCTTTTTGAACTGAATCTTTTTTAACAGCATTAACCTACAGTGTTTGGTTAAGAAAAAAAGTAAGCTACTTAGGAGCCTGTGTAGACTGTGACCTGTGCCATAAAAATACATGATCTAGCGCTGGGGCAGGGGCCGGGGGGTGTCTTACACTGTTTCAGGTGGTTTCCTTGTACTGAGATCATATTAAGTGGGATTTTGTCTTTGAATTAGGTTGAATTTTGGTTTCTTGGTTGAGGTGATATTTCTGGATATATCTTTTATATCCTCAGATATTATCTTTTATTGTTATTAGAACTATTAAGATTTCATTGTAATAGGAAAAAAGTGGAATATACTATGTTTTCATAAGTTTATTTGTAGGATAATAGTAAAATTGTAAAACTCATTAGGACAATTTCTTTACTATTGAGTGCCTAATGTAGTTCTTTTGAAATCTGAATTAGCTTGCACTTTCCTGACAATAGAACATTGAAGAATTAAATTCATTAGGAGTAAATATTTTAAATTCTGCTTAAACCAGATCTTAGTTGGAGGCTGTTCATATTTACTATGTTAAACTAAACCAGAGAGTTTAAGGAGCTGTTAGCCATATACTTCATTCAATAGTTGGTCCCTTCAAGCTGGGAATTCAAGCCATAAAATTTATTCAACACAGAGTGTGTTGTGCATGTTCTGCTAGGCATGCAGTAACAAACAAACTAGAGCAATGCCTTCTTTCATAGAGATTGCACTAGTGCTGAACACATGCAGTAGGTACATTTAGCAGTGTCAGATCATATGTGATAGAAAGACCAGGTAAATCAAAGAAGGTAAGGGATATTCTAAGGAATGCCGCTTGTGTAAGCAGCCAGGGAGATTATGTCTATCACAGTTTCATTTACTTTTTCAGTTGAACATTTTGTTTCTAGTTTTTGCCTGGAATTTTCAAAGAGGATATTTATATCTTCAGCTTTAATTGTACTGCTGTTTTCCAAAGTGGTTATACCGGTTTACAACTCCTGCTAGCAGTGGTGAAAGGTCCAGCTAGCTACTTCACATCCTTAACAACATTTGATATGTGTCGTATTTGGTAGCTGTTCTAGTAATAACTGATGAGGTTGATCACCTTTTCAAATGTTTATTTGGTTTTAGATTTTTAATTTTTTAAAATAAAATGCATGCTGAATTCTTGTCCAGTTTCACTGAGGATGTTTGCCACATTCTAGCTTATTAATAGTAATTCTTTGTATATTTTTGATATGGGTGCTTTTTCAGTTATGGGTTATAAATTTCTTCTCTACCTGAGGGCTTGAGTTGACATTTTATTATGGTGCCTTTGTTGAACTGAAATTCTTAATTATTTTCTTCATGGCTAGTGGGCCTTCTTTCATTGCTCCTCCTCCTTTGCTAGGGATGGAAACCAGGGCTTTATGCACGCTCGTAAATAATCTGCAACTGAACTGCATCCCCAGTGCTGTTCTGTTTTTAAGAAGTCTTTCTTATGAATGATCTGAACATATCCTTAGTGTTATCTTCTAGGTTTATTGCCTTCCCTTGCATGTTGAAACAGTTCATAAAACAGTTAATTTTGTATAAGCTCGAGCTGTCTTAAAAAACTGAAGAATAAATTTGAGAACAAAACGAATTTAGAGGAATGTTTATTAGAAATAATAATAAACAAAAAGCTCTTGAGGGATCCTCAACAACAGGGGAAAGAAGTCCAATCACAGGTCTTTGTTTTGGTCCATTATAGGTGGGCAGGGAAGAGGTTGGGAGACTCACTTTAAAGGAGATGAGTTCAAAAGAGAAATAGGTTATTTTTTTTTTTTTTTTTTAAGTCCGTGTCTAGGTACTCAGGGAGCAGCCTCCTACATGGAAGAGTCCTTTGTCACTATTTTTATCTCAATCTTTATCCTTTGTTTTTGTGTTATCTTTGGATCCCTAGGCTTGGCTTAGCTGTTAAATTAGCTCTTGACCTGAGTGGCTTATTTTATTTTATTTTACTTTGTTTTGTTTTTATCTGATGCTACCACTGTCAGGCCTCTGTGACTACTTACAACTAAAGTATTATATTGTGATCTATGTTCTGTCTGGAGTTGATTTTGTGTGCAGTGCAGGATTGAGGCAGGGTTTCATTTTTACTGTATGGGCATCTAGTTGCCTCATTATTTATTGGAAAAACTGTCATGTTCCCACTACATTGTCATCTTTGTCATAAACCAGGTGAGTGAATGTATAGATTTGTTTCTCAATTGTGTTCTGTTGCCTTGTCTGTTCTTTCAACACACCTAGACTGTGTTAATCGTTGTGGTTTTTGCATGTTATCTTGATAGCTGGTAGTGTGAGCATAGTTGTTGTTCCTAAAGATTATCTTAACTGTTTCTATCCTTTTGGTTTGTATTTCTTTTTCTTAACCTTTTGTGCTTGCTGGGATGTCTAGTACATGGAAGTAGTGATAGTGGCTGGCAAGTAAAAGTTCATAAATTCATCAAGTGTGATATTTACTGTGGATTTTTAAATACTTTTACCAGATAAAGGAAATTTTCTTCTATCAGTTTGCTAAGGGTTTTTATGAATAGGTGTTGAATTTTAGAAAATGCTTTTTCCTAAATTATAGGTGGTTTATTGGGAAAAGTGAATTTGATATAATGGTGAGGTTTTTTTCCTCCCACTTTTTTTTTTTTAAAGAGCGGCGGAGTTGCAGGAACATGTTTGCTTGTATAGCCTAAGGTACATTTCATTTTGTAAGTAGGTGAGGTTTCAGCATTCACTGCTTATAAGTTATATTTCCTTGTAGAACAACCTGTTACTGTTGTTACACTCAGTATCATTCTAGTTAAGAGACATGAGAAAAAGACAACTTTGGTTTAAGTATTTTGGAAGTTTTTAATAAACTACAGTATTTCAAGGCCTAAGAAAACTCTATTTTCATGTGTTATGTTTCTTTAGATTACAGTAAAACACAATAATGGTTCTGGGAAAGAAGGAGAAGGAAGGAAGGGCATAGAATCTGTGCTTTAATCATAATGTTTGATTTTATTTTCCACCACATATTTTCAGTTTGGATTTGAAAATCTGTTAACTTGTATCACTTGCCTTCATCTCCAAATTTTGAATCTCAGTTTTTTAGTCTGTTGTAATGCAGTCTTTTTTCCCTTAAACTACAGTTGTTTCTTTTGAAAAGAATTGTAACACTAAAAAATTTGAAAGAAAAATGAGATGAACATTCTTTGTTTAGAGACATCAACTGTGCTATTTCCTTTTCCTTTCTTCCTATTTTACTTTTTTCCCTGCTGAACCATTTGGAAGTAAATTATGAATCTTATCAGATCCCTAGTATTTGAGCACATGTCATTTTAGAACAAGGTCATTCTTTTATAATCCATAATACATTTTTTTCAAACCCAACATGTTAATATTGACAACTAACAAAATTTTTCAGTTTTTTTAAGATTCTTCTTTCCAACTCCTTTTTCAATCCATGCTTCGGTCAAAGAACCCTCTTGCATTTGGCTGTAGTACAGTATTATCTCTTGTCTGTTTTCATCAGAAATAATCTTATTTCTGTCTTTTGTCTGGGAAATTTGACATTTTTCAAGTGGTTAGGTCAGTTTTCTTGTAGAATATATCGCAGTTTGGCAATATCTCATGACTGTAATTGTGAGGAAATAAAGTTGAAATAGTTTTGGCAAAAATTGTACATAAGTGATGATAATTCACCAGTGCATCGCATCAGAAGATACATAATGTCACTATTCCATTTGTGGTATTGCTAACCACTTACGTATAGCGTCTGTCGTGTCTCTCTGCCTTAACGATACCCTTTCCTTTGTGTAAAGACTGAGTATTTTAAATTGTAATAGTATAAAACAGTGTAAATGTTCTGTTCCCCAGTAGTCTTTTTATCATAGATGATCTTTGCCTAAATCAGTTAGTATGTTGGTGTTGGTAGATCAGTGATTTCCTAATTAATTGTGTTTACCTAGCATTTTTCTGTAATGAAGAGCCCTGGCAGTAGCACTTCCCTATTTAGTGTCAGCACTATAAACTATCTCTTTGTCTTTCTCTCTCGATATGTATGTGTATATTTATATAGTTTATTTTAAAATTTTATTGTGTTATATTGCTGTTCTTTTGATGTTCAGATCATCCCAGATTTGGAAGAGGGAATTTCTAGAAACTGTCAAAAGTATGCTTTTTTCCCCATATGTTGTATCATTCTTTGATCATTACCTTGCTTTTTGGCACAGGGTGTCCCATATTTACTGTACTTTCTCTGCCCTCATCCTGTAATGGAATATTTCTTCACAGTGCTCTGCTTCTTTTTATTTTTTTATTTTATTTTTGTAGAAGTCTGTGTCTTTACCTGTTTATTTTTTATTGGTACATTTTAGATGTACATAATGATAATTCTCATCATAGGGAATTTGAAACTGTGCATGATGTATCTTACTTTTTTTCCCATTCTCCTCCTGTTCCTTCAACCCCTCTTCCCCAGTGTCCCCTGTAGAGCTGCAAAGAATGTATATTTTGATGTTTTAGGGTAGAACACTGTACACATCCACTAAGTCCATTTGTTCAAAAGTTTGGTTCAGTTCTAATATTTCATTGTTGATTTTTTTTTTTTGTCTAGTTGATCTGTTTTTGACAGTGGGGTATTAAGGTCCCCATTATAATTGTATCAGTTTTTATTTGATTTTTCATGTCTGTTGATATCTGTTATATAGTTGGATACACTGATATCCAGTACATATGTATTTTTGATTGATATTTCTTCCTCTTGGATTGTTCCCTTTACAAGGACGTGGTGACCTTCTTTGTCTCTCTTAATCAGTCTTGGCTTGGAGTCCACTTTGTCTGCAAATAGAATAGCTGCCCCTCCTTTTTCTGAGGTTCCTGTCACATGGAGTATTATTTTTCATCATTTGACTTTCAGTCTGTCAATTTCTTTTTGAATCAAATGTGTTTCTTATGCGCAGCAAATTGTTGGATCTTGCTTCTTAATCCATTCTGCCAGTCTTTTTCTTTTGATTGGTGAATTGAAGCCATTAACATTGATGATTATGACTGATACGTATTATCTTGCCATGTTATTTTCCTGTTGTTGGCTCCATTTTTTCCCCTCATCTGTTTAATTGCTTGCCTTGCCTGGTGGATTCATTCTGTTTGGGTTGATGGAGTTACAATCTTTGCCGGGTATGGTGGTGCTCGCCTGTAATCCCAGCACTCGGGAGGCTGAGGCAGGAGGATCATTGTGAGTTCAAGACCAGCCTGGGCCACAAAGTGTGCTCAATGCCAGCCTGACCTGCATAGTGAGACCCTGTCTCAAAAAGACCAAAAAAAAAAAACCCCAAACAAACAAAAAAAGGAGTTACAATCTTTATTTATATTTTTTTCTAGAATGTTGTTGAGAACATTTTGTTGTGCTAGTTTGTTGTTCATGAATTTCCTTAGATGTTCTTTGTCATGGAAGTATCTTATTTCTCCATTAATTTTGAAAGATAGTTTTGGGTACATCAATCTGGGTTGGAGGTTGTTTTCTTTTAGGGCTTGAAATACTTTACTCCAAGTTTTCTTGACTTAAGAGTTTGTGTTGAGAAATCTGTTACGATTCTGGTGGAGTTTTCTTTATAGGTGATTTGTTTCTTCTCACTAATAGCTTGTAATATTCTGTTCTTGTGTTGAATTTGTGGAATGTTGATGATTATGTGCCTTGGTGTAGATATTTTTTGCTCATGGCTAATTTAAGTTCTATATGCCTCACATTTCTGTATGTCAAATTCTTTTTCCCTGCTTGGGAAGTTTTCTGTCATGACTGTTGCCAACAGGTTTTTTATATCATTTTGCACTATCTCCTGCTTTTTCATTCACTCTTATGAGTGTTATGTTATTCTTTGCATCACTTAGCATCTGCTGGATTGATTTCTCATGGTCCCTTGCTATTTTTAAGAGATCTTTCTTCTCATGATTGCTAACTGCAGTCCTGTTTTTATATCTGAAATTATGTCCTCACATGTGCTCATTCTGCAGCATATACTTTCAGTGAAACTTTTAATTTCCTAGGAATCTGTTCAAATCTGTTTCATGGATTCCATTTCTTTCCTATGTTGGATGTTCATGGTTTCCATCATTTTTCTAAGCTCCTGTATTTTTTTAATTTGTATCAGCTCTAGAGTCACTAAGACTGTCTTTTACTATGCTCACCATGTCTGTAATCATCTGAAAAAGTTATTTCTGACAGGTTACCCATTGTGTTTACATGCAGATCTTTTTTTTTTTTTTTTTTTTGGTACTGGGAATTGAACTCAGGACCTTGCGCTTGCCAAGCAGGTTGCTTGTGCCACTGAGCTATGTATCCCCTGCCCCTTGAAAAGTTATTTCTGATTTGATTTTTTTTCTAGAGCCTTGTTCATCTGCTTTGTTACTTCTGCTGTTACCACTTCAGAGATTCCAGGTGGGTAGCTTTCAGATTGTTCTACCTTACTGTCCCCTGGGTTTGCCTTTGTTGAGCTGTAATTCCAGTATTGCATCCTGTTTAAGTGTCTTGTCATTTTCTACACATTGTTTTAGTTTTTCTGAGTTTATGCTTCTAAATTACCAAAGGTTAGTAGCTTTATTTCTAGTATTAGAACCCTTAGGAAATAACTACTCAGAGGTGTCTTTCAGGTGTAGTTGTTTTTTGAGTTTGTTGCAAGAGCCTACCTCTTCAGTTTATTGGGGATGTGGAGCTGTTGCCTTCTTGCCCCCCATCCCTTGGTTCTTTGGAAGTGGTGTACGGTTTTTTTTATGGCTCTTAGGCAATCTCAGCCTTGGTATACTAGGAAGAACAACTAATTAGAACAGTTGTGTCACCTTGGCTAAAGCGATGCAATCAGCAGTAACAATAGCATCAAATACAGCCTAGAAATGACAAACTGTGGTAACTAGTAATGTGCCATCTTTAACAATATGAACTAGATTTGTGGTTGTATAACAAAATGTAAAACAAACCAGAAATTTGTATACAGTAAATATGTCCTCAATATGCTGATTTTACTCTCAGGGGAAAAAATTTAGATGGGATTGGGTAAAAAAATAGTGAAATAGAAGGAGAGGAAGACATTAGAAGGAAGGCTGGAAGACAAAGGAAGATTGAAAACTTTGGGTAACTGGTGAAGAAGACAGGAGTGAAAGAGAGAAAGAAGAAACAAAAACAAAACAATTGAATAGCAGCAAGAAACTGGAAACGATGTTTACACTCATATAAAAACAAGAACAAGCTCTCAAGAAAAAACCAAACAAGACACAAGAAAAGAGTGAAAAAAAAAAGGAAAAAAAAAAAAGTGTACTTCAAGGTGTTTCTTTGTCGCTGTAGGTAAGGTGGACATACAGAGTCTAGATCCAAGTTAATTTATCTCAGCAAGCAATGTATAGCTTGACAGTACAATGGTGGATAATTCCACTGAGCCTGTACCTTTAGTTCCATTGACTTTAAGGCTGGTTTCCAGACTTGAGGCTGGAACCAGAGTTGCTCAGTTTGCAGCAGTCCATGTGCCTCTTGCAGGTTTGCAGGTTTGAACTTGATCTCTGACAGCTTGACCTCAGCTACCTTACCCTGTCCCTGCTAGCCACTAGATGTAGCTCAGGTGAAGCTGTTCTGAGTTCTGAGCACAGCTGGCCCCTCTGAAGAATAGCTACTGGCGAATCACCCTCTTCTCCAGTGTGTCTGAACCTGAATAATGCACTAGGCAGCACGGTCTGCTGCATCCACCGCTCTGTTCCTCTGGAGCCGTTCTCCATGGAGACATATTGGGTATCCATTAGTCACTATGTGTCTGTACGTCTGAGGCACCTCTCCCATGTGGTGAGTCCAGGCTCATGAAGATAGCACCACCTACCACCTCCTTCTTTGTTGAAGTCTGTCTTTTTCCTCTCCCTGTGGGCTTCAATTCTCACTTCAGATCTTTCCTTGGTCCTGGATACCCACTTCCCTTCTCTTCCTCATGTTGCTGTATTCCAGTGTCTGGACAGAAAATTTTGGAGAGGCTCTTTCTTAGCTGCTCACCAGTCTGCCATCTTCCCAGAAATCCTAAATGATCTTTTAATAGTTTAGCTTCATTAACTACTCCTCCTTTGTTTAAGTTTTTAATCCCAAAGACTTTAGCATTATTGTCTTAAAGATTGTATTTTTATTTTTATTTAATTATAAAGTGGCTTTTTTCAATACTTTAATGATGTTTCTATGTCTTTTGACTTCCCTCATTGTATAGTCTTTCATTGGTCTTACTGTTTTCTTAAGAGGGGGGATGTATATCTTCTTTTGGATAATTCTCTTCATCTTTGATTTTCAAGAATTTTATTCTGATATTCCTAGAATTCCTTTGTATTTAATAGCCTGCTTTGAGTATATAGTTTCTTGAGTTTGTAATTTGATGTCTTGTCAGATTTTAAAATTCCTATCCTTCAAATTCTTTTTTAATCATTTTCTACTTTTGATATTCGGAATGAATATATGTGTATTATCATTGTCTTTTGTTATTCCCTCTTCTGCATTTTCTATCTTCATTTTGTTCTGTGTGCCAATTTGGATTTTTCTATTGATTTATACTCCTGTTTACTAATTCACTGTATATTTATTAAAGTCACCTACTGACTTCTTCATTGCAGTTGCTTTTTAATTTTAGACTTTGCTTTGAAATTTTAAAATGAATTCAAGTTCTATTTTAGCCTTCCATTTTAATGAACCTGTTAATTGTAAGGTCTATAACTTGCATTAGCTATCAGAATACCTGACATAAATCCACTTATAGAGAAAAGGTTTATTTTGGTCTATAGTTTCAGAGGTTGCAACATTGGCCCTGGTCCCTTGTGTCTGTGGTGGTATAGCAGCTCATGGTGGGAACTTGTGGCAAAGGAAGTCATTTATCTCATGATTGGAGAAGCAAAAAGAGCAAGGTAAGAAGTGACCTGCGTCCTGCAGTCCTCCTAAAGAGCACATTCCCAATGCTTGGAGGATCTCTCATTAGGCTCTACCTGTTAAAATTTCCACCATCTCCCAATAGCACCAAACTGGAGATTAAGGCTATCATACCTGGGCCTTTGAGGGACATTTCAGATCTAAACTATATAGCACTACTGCAACTCAAATGAGGATCTACTTGTAGTATTTTTTTTTTCTCTTTATTTCTTGTTAGCCTTTTGTGTTTTTATAGTCTGCCTTGTACCTTGTAATTTTTTTATTGGATGCCAGATATTGTAGTGAATCTTTTCTTTTTTCTTTTTTTTTTTTTTTCTCCGGTACTGGGAACCGAA
>NW_004955468.1:7677059-7706543 GCF_000276665.1 Chinchilla lanigera | reverse complement strand
TTTTTTTTTTTTTTTTTTTTTTTTTTTTGGGTGGGTACTGGGGATCAAACTTGCAACCTTGCACTTGCCAGGCAGGCGCTTATGCCACTGAGCTGTATCCCCAGCCCCTGTAGTGAAAAATTTTAAGAATGAAGTTCCTCTTTTTCAGTAAGTGTTCTTTTCATAGCTAGAGTAATCCATATATTGTCTTTTTTAAAATAAATTATGTGATACTGTATATATAGCTAGGTTTCTTATTTCTGTTCCAGTTGATTATTTGCCTATACCAAAGCTAGTACTACATTTTCTTAATTGTTTTACCTTTATAATAGATTATGATATTTGGTAATAAAATTCTTTTTTTTTTCAGGATTGCTTTAACTTTTTTTGTATATATTTTAGGATTACCTTTTCGTATTTACAAATTAACCTTTGGGAGTTATGTTTGTTTGTTAGTTTTTGAGGTAGGGTCTCCCAATATAGTTCAGGCTAGCTTTGAACTCACTGTGTAGCCCAGACTGGCCTCAAACTCACAGTGATCCTCCTGTCTCAGCCTCCCAAGTGCTGTGATTACAGGCATGTGCCACCACAACCAGTCCTTTGGGAGTTATGCTTAGTGTACTTTGAATCTAAAGGTAAATTTTGGGGAAAAGTGACCTAGTTATAATGTTAGGTTTTACATTCATGAGCATAGTATGTATTTCCACTTAGTTCTATACTTATTACATGCTTTTTTTTTCTTTTTTTTAAACTTTGAGGTACCAGGGATTAAATCCATGGCCTCTGCGTGCTATTAGCTTTTGCACATAGACTTATTCCTAGATATTTACTTTTATTACATTTTATAGCTTAATTGCTATTCATTTTTGTTGATATGTGTATATATGTGTTTTTATATACTGACTTAAATTTATTTGAATTGTAACTGCCTTAAGTTTATTTTGAATTTTAACTGCTTCTCTGTATACTGTGATGGTCTATATGTAGCTATATATGGCATGTTGTTTGTAAATAATGGCAGTCATATTATTTCCAGTTCTTAAGACTTTTTATGTTTTTATTAGTGTGTGTGTTTTGTTTTTTGCCTTATTGTATGAGCTAGAACCTTTAGTATAGTGTTGAATAAGAGTACTAATGTGCTTCCCATACCAGTAGTTTATGTTATGGTTTAACTACGAAATGTCCTCTAAAGACTCATGTATTGAGGTCTTGATCTCCTGTGCAACACGATCAGAGGTGGAGCCTAGAGAAGTTACTGGATGATGAGGGCTTCAACTTCCTCAGTGGCATAATCCTTGATGGGATCATAATTTGGTGGCATGCATTATTGGAAGATGAATAGGAGGTGGGCCCTACTTAAAGGGAGTGAATTATGGGGATATCTTGGTTACTTTTCTCTCATTGCTGAAACAAAATACCCAACGCCCAAAATTAAGGCAGGAAAGGTTCATTTAGCTTACAGTTTGTGGAGGTTTCAGTGCAGACTTGGCTGGATCCAAAGCAGAGTGGCACATGGCAGAGAGCAACAGTTCATGACAGTGGAAGACAGCAAAAGCAACAAGAGCAAAAGAGGAGTGGTGGCAAGCAGCCTCTTTCCATCCCTTACATTGTAATGTAAACTAGCCCCTCCCAGGGTAGGTGTAGCACTAACATCCATAATTCCAACATTGGACCATGAATCAATCATAAACTCTAGAAGTCTCCCCCCATGACTGCGTGAGGCTTTGCAGGGGGGCATGCAGACATAAACCGTAACAGGGGGCATGATCTTGAGGACTTTATCTGGTCCTTGGCCCCTTTCTGTGTGGCTTTGTTTCTCATTGTTTCCTGGCTGTCAGGTGTTCAGCAGCTTTCTCCTGCCATATGTTATTAACATTATGTTCTATTTTACTTCAGGTCCATGGCAGTGGAACCAGCCAGCCTTGGATGCAAACCTCTTAGCCCCAATAAATCGAAAATGAAAGTATAAGTAAGGACCAAAACGTGTAATAGGTAGAAGGAAATGGGAAGAAAATGTTTAAATGAAGCGGGGAACAAGGGAAGGGAGGGATAAAGGAAAGAAGAGAGAAGAAAAAAAGGGAATAGAAGGAAAAAATGGAAATGAAGCATTTGTAAATAGAGGAAGAGGGACTGAAGGGAGGGGAGAGGAATGGAAAAAAAGAAGCAAGGTATGTCATGTATAGGTACAAATTTCCTATGATGAATGTTATAATTATGTACATCTAAAAATGTACGAATAAAATAACAAAATATATTAAGGTACTTTGTGAAAATAAGGATTTTTTTCCATTTTGAGTTGACTAATTTTACCACGAATGAATGGTAAATTTCATTAAATGCTTTATTTGAGATATTAATGTGGTAGATTGTTTTCTTTTTAAAATTTTTTTAGCACTTGGTTGCAGTACATAATTTATTATATTCCACATGAGGAGTTGGTACATAACACATCCTAATTCTTTTTTATCCCCTTCTCTTTCTCCCTTCTTCCCATCTCTTGGCACCCTTCCCTTTATTTTAATTCTTTAAAAATATTAAAACACGATTGCAGACTGGGCATGGTGGTGCACACCTGTAATCCTAACACTCAGGAGGCTGAGATGGGAGGATCTCTGGGTTGAAGCCTGTCAGGGCTACAAAGATAGTTTCAGGCCAGCCTGAAATACATAGTAAGAGTCTGTCTCAAAAAGACAAGAAAGAAACAAAAACAAAAACTACCATTACATTCTTTGGGTAAACTCATGCTATGTTTACCTTTTTAATATATTGTCAAACTAAATTTGACAGTGTTTTGTTAAGATATTTTGGTTTCTGTGTTCCATGAGGGATATTGGTAATTTTCCTTTCTTAATATGTCCATGTTATGTTGGGTTGTCTTTTTTTTTTTTTTTTTTTTTTTTTGTCTTTGAGACAAGGTCTCGCTATGCAGTTCAGGCTGGCCTTGAGCTCACTTTGTAGCCCAGGCTGGCCTCAGCTCACAACGATCCTCCTGTCTCAACCTCTCGAGTGCTGGGATTATAGGCATGCATCACCGTGCCCAGCTGGGTTGTGGTTTTAAGCATTAGATTGGCCTGATAAAACACTTCCCAGTTTTGAGTATTTTATAGAAGAGTTGTTGATTTTAACTTAATTTTTTTTCGTTTTTTAATCTAAATTTTCAGTTTTATTGGCTTAATATTATTTATTATATTCTCGTTTCTATATCTGTACATTTGTAATGATGTCTGCCTTTTAAATTGCTCTTATTTGTAATTCGTGGGAGTTTTCCTTTGATTTGTTTTTCCTAGGGGTTTATCAGTTTTATCAACCTTTTAAATTTTTGACTCTATTGAATTTTCCCTTTTGTATGCCATTTTGTAGGTCACTGATACTTACTTTGTTGTTTATAGTGTTTTTTTTTGAAACTAGGTCTTGCTACACAGTGCAGGTTGGCCTTGAACTTACTGTGTAGCCCCGGCTGACCTCAAACTTGCATCAGTCCTCCTGCCTCAGCTTCTCAAGCATGTGTCATTTTGAATTTTAAATTTTTCTCTTCACAGTTGACCTAGGTATCCCACACATACTGTTATTTTGCTTTCATTGTCAGTAAGTTCAGAAGATTTTCTAAGTTCTTTTGGTATTTGCTTACAGACTCATGAATTATTCAGAAATTTGAGTATTTTACGTTGAATTTGCTTTTCAGTTGTTGTACTATGTTTACTTTTACTGTCATCAGAGTATGTAGTATAATTGCATAATTGAAATCTGAGTGTGGCCTTATATCCTAATGATGGTCTTTTCTTAGCAAATATTCCATAATTTATTTGGAAAGGACGTTAATTTTGCAGCTTTTGAGTTCAGAACGTGTGTTCAGGTTGGTTAAATGTGTTCAAGTATTTTATATTCTTGTTTTTTTTTTGTTTGCTCACTTTCCAGCTATCAAGAGACTTTGTATTATAGTCTGCACTATGGTTATAAAGCTGCTATGGTTATAAAGCTGTGTGTATAAATTTAGGACCATAATAACTTCATGGTCAATTGATCTTTTCGCCATTTTGGAAAAAAATTTTAAAAACATCTCTGGCAGTGCTTTTTGCTTTCAAATCTCTTTTTGTTGGATATTGGTATGTAGTAGTGTATTTTGTTTTATTTTTATGGTATGACATTTTGTAAAAAATCTTCTACCGTTAGTATATTTGTGTTCAAAGTATTTTTACAAACAACAAGCCTGTTTTAATACTTCGTTGACATCTTTTCCTTTTATTTAGAAATGAATTATGTATAATACATTTTATCACTTTTTTATTATTTTGAAGAATTATAGTAAAGTATACCTAACAAAACTTTACCATTTTAATAATTCAGATGTACTCTTCAGTGGCATTAATAACATTCCCTTTTTTTTGGTCTTTTTAAGACAGGGTCTCGCTATGCAGTTCAGGCTGGCCTTGAGATCACTTTATAGCCCAGGCTAGACTTGAACTCACAGCGAGCCTCCCGAGTGCTGGGATTATAGGCATGTACCACCACGCCCAGCAACATTCATGTTATTGATCAACTGTAGTCACCATCAATCTCTAGAACTTTTATATCTTATCTTGTAAAACTAAATCTCTGTACCAAACCATCACTCCATATTTCTCCCCTGTACCCTGATTCCTTGGTAAATACCATTTTACCTTTTCTGTCTCTATGATTTTGATTAGTTTGGGTATCTCATGTAAGTAGAGTCATAGTATTTGTCCATTTGGGCTGGCTTATTTCACTTAGGGTAATGTCTTTGAGGTTTATACATGTTGAAGTATATATCAGAATTTTCTTTTTTAAGGCTAAATAATATTTCACTGTTCAAGTATAGTACTTAAAGATTGTATTATACGATTTTGTTTGTTTTTCTGTTAGTGGATACTTGAGTTGCCTTCGCTTTTTGGCTATTGTGAAAATTGCTGCTGTGAAGATGGGTGTACAGATATATGTGAAGTCTCTGTTTTCAGTCTTTTTGAGTATAACAGAGGTAGAATTTCTGGGTTGTATGATAATTCTGTGAGTAAATTTTGAAGAATTGGTGTACTGTTTTCCACAGTTGCTATGTTATTTTACCTTTGCAGCAGTAATTCATGACATAGTCCAGTTTTTACATACCCTACAATACTTACTTGCTGTATTTGTTTTTATAAAGTATAGCTGTTCTTTAGTTCGTTCTGCATTTTTACTGCTCCTTTAATATTTCTTTTAATGAAAGTCTGCTGGTTCAAAATTCTATTTCTATTGAAAATTTTTAAAATTGTTTCCTTCATGTTTGAGGATCTATTTGCCATGTAAATAGTACAGATTTTCACCTTTTTCAGCACTTAAAGATTTTATTCTGTGTTCCAGTTTCTTTTCTTTTTTTTGAGACAGAGTCTTGCTATGTAGTACCGGTTGGCCTTGAATTCACTATGTAGCCCAGGCTGGCCTCGAACTCTGTGATTCTCCTGCCTCAGCCTTGGAAGTGCTGGGATTACAAGCGTGTACCACCACACCCAGTTTCCGTATTCCAGTTTCAGTCATTTTATGTTGAGGTTAGCTTCAACTCAGATTCTTTTTTTTTTTTTTTGGTTTTTCTGATACAGGGTCTTGCTCGTGGTGTCAAGCTTGCTTATATAGCCCAGGATAGCTGCGAGACCCTGTCAGATTTTCAGTGAAATTTGCCATCTTCCCATATACTTCCCTCATCACTTTCCTGTTTTCTTAAACATATTTAATTATTGTTAATGTCCTAGTTTGTTATCTCCATATCTAGATAGCATGTGTGTTTGTTTTTGTTTTGTTATTCTCTTTCTTTCTTCCTCTTGATACTTAGTTACATGATCCTGTTTCTTGCCATCCCAGTAAATTTTGGTTAAATGCTGGAATTGGTAAATGCTCGTGAAGGTGATATTTTGCTCTGGAAGAGGCTTACCTTTTGCCACAAAGGTAGAGTGAGCTCCTGACCTTAATCCTGGTGATTACTGAGTGAGCTGAGGGTCTGCTGGTGGTTTTGGTTAAGAGATATCTTGCTCCTGGTTCCTTTCAGGGCTTTCATCTGAGAACCTGGTTTTGTTCTTCAGGGAATCTTTTCGTGGAGGCTTTTGAGCTCTTAAATTTTGTTTCATCCTGAGCTCTCCTTTCCAGAATTTTACTTTAGCTTTTTGGCCTTTGTAGCTTTGAAGTTTGAACAGATGTAGAGAGGGAAACCATCCATAATACTTAAGATCTCTCATCTCTGTCCTTTTGTTACCACAACCTTGTCAGATTTATCCAAGGTTCTGCTTTGCTGTCCCAGCTGTGTTTGTCTATTCAAACTCAACATAATTCTCAGCCTCTTGACTATGCTCAGAATTGTCCGAGTAACAAAACATCTTCAGATTTAGTGCCAAATGGTATTTCAAAGAGTGTTTTAATTTTACTTTTTTGTTATTAGTGAGGGTATTTCCCTCTACCCTGTTTTTATACTATTTGTATTTACTCTAATAATTTCTTTGCTTTGAATGTTTCAGAGGTATGCTATTGTCTTGATCTGTGTGACAAGTTATTACACTTAGAAGGAAGTTCTGAAAGGATTTACTGTAAGAAGTCAGGAGAAACGGGAGGGTAGGATTTGTGTGTGTTTGTGTATATTTGTGTATTTATAGTGTTACTTCATGCACCAGCTGTTTAGATGGTTAGTTTGTGCAAATCTCATTGTCACTTTCAGCAACTAGAATCTCTAAAATCACTGTAGGTTTTTCCCTGTGCAGTATATTAGGTTGGTTCAGGTAGTGTCAGGTGTATGTGTATATATCTTGTTCTTGCTCCCTCGTTCTCTCTCTCCCCTCCCTTTCTTTTTTTTCTCTCTCTCTCTGTCTCCCTTCCCTTTTCTTTCTTCTCAGTTTTTTTTCCCTCTCTCCCCTTCCTTCCTCTGTGTCCCTGTTGTTCCCTCCCGGCCCCTCCCTCCCTCCCTCCCTCCTTCCCTTCCTGCCTACTTCTTTCCCTTCCTGCTGTCTGTCCCTGTCTATCCATCTTTCTCTCTGAGGTTTGAACTCAGGACCTTTGTACTTAGCTATACCCCCAGCCCATTTTTGTATTTAATTTTGAGACAGAGTCTTGGTGAGTTGCCTAGGGTTAGGCCTGAAAGAACTTGTGATCCTTTGCAACGGTCTTCTGGAGTACTGGGATTATAGGCATGTGCCACTGTTCTAGGGTGGTTCCTGTAGAAATGGCTTGCCAGTCAAAAGTGTTCCAGGTTCTCCTTCTTGCCTCAAACAGAGAATTGGACAAGACAAGCCAAAAGTTTATTTGAAAAGTACAGGGTGAATGGGTTTGGAAGACACCAGCTCCGTAAAGTGAATTTGGGCCGAACAAAGAGAAAAGTCTAAGAATCGGGGTATGGGCTATCCTGGGATGCACAGGATGACCCGTCTTGTATGTCATTCACATCTCATGGGAACTCATGAGAAATTCTGCATGGGAGGTCCTAGTCCTTGTCCTGAAGTTTTATAATTGACAGGTCCTGCTTATTTTCGCCAGCCAGCTTTGGCTCGCCCTATCTCCTGTATCACCACCACACCCGACTCTTTGCTTATTCTTGATGGGAGGTGAACAGGATTTCTAGGAAGAAAATATGTGAATTGACAGGAAGTGATTGATGTCTGTAGTAAAAGGGTGAGCATGTAGTCTACTACTTTGTCTCTGAAATGCTTCATTTCATTTCTAAAATTTTTCTCACTGTCCTACTATTTCAAATTTTTCCATTATGGGTTAATGCATAAATTAACATCCACACATGGAGGCCACAATCTCTTATTTGCAGTTTAGAAGTCTGAAAAGTATTGATAATAGAATTTTTTTTTTTTTATTTTAAAGAATAAAAGAAGGATAACATAATAATAGGGGGGACTTAGCAAATTACAGACAAAATGCTAGGAAATTATCAATGGTTATCATTTTACATATTATTGTCTACAAAATAGTTTCTCAGGAAAACAAATAGACAAATAATAGTGAGTTACAGACAAAAGAGGTAGGAGATTATCAAGAGTTGTTGTACTATACTTTGGTATCTTCAAAGTGGCTTCTAAAGAAAATAAATAGAGCTATACATGAGTGACCTACTGAAAAATCATTAACTCTTCTCAATGGTTGTTGTAGGAAACACATAATAATAAACATACATCCATTTATGAAATAGGATAGGAACATTACAAACTTTACACAGTTATGGATAGATTAGTAGGAAAATATCAATGGCTGCTGTAATACATGGTGGTATCTTCAGAGTGGTTTCTCAGGAAGACAGAGATATGCAAGAGGGACCTATTAAGGAGTTACAGCCTAAGGGTTGTCAAAAATAGCATATTACCTCCTCACCAGTGACTCCTTTCACTGAGGTATGATGGCTGGAAGGAAGGCCAGGATTGAAAAGAAGGACCGAGAGACTTGTACCTGTGTCTAGCAACAGGCTGTTTTCTTGTTCCTCCATAGTCATGATTACCCAGGGCTCCTCGATGGAGATGACGGTCTGGCCAGAGGGAGAAGGCAGACCATGCCCCAAGCCCTTTCATTCCTGTTGGACTAACTGGTAGCATGGGTCTGAGCTCTGGGGCCTCCACCTCAGAGGGCAGACCGATCTCCAGTGGTCTCCTTTGCATCCAGGGCATGGCCCATGGGGCCTCTTAGGGCAGTTCCTCTTGAGGTGGCCTGGCTTTTAACAGTGGTAGCAGATGAATGCAGTTGTCGAGTTCTTCTTGGAGCCCTGGGAATCAGACCTGGGATCTGTTTCTCTTAGTGGTGCAGCAAAAGCAGCTGCTTTTTCTCGGTCTCTTTGTTTTCTCTCCTTGGCCTCTTCCTCCTCATCGCTATAGAATGCTGAGGAGGCAATTCTTACTAACATCTCAAGTGAGCTATCTGGGGTGAAAGCCATTGTTTGTAGCTTTTTCTCTCCAGCTTCCCATTGCTTTGGGACCCCACAACCAGTTAGTGTCCTCTCCCCAACTGTCAGCACAGTCAGCAGGAATCCTGCTGCAGACTTCTCTGGAGCTCCACCACAGCCTGTACTGTCAGGGGAAGAATGGCTTCCAATGAGTCTCTGCAAGTATTGTGCAAGGTCCTCCTGGTTTACAGCTTCCGAGGATAATAGAATTATTTGTATGTGGCATAGTCATATGTTGACAAAACTGACTGGAACTGATTTGAGTGAGATATTTATTCTATTTGAATATTCATGTTTCAATGCAGTGTTTTTATATTTGATATAAGGGTTGTTCTGTAGTACATACTATGTGGCTCCTGAGATTTTTGTCTTATGTGACTGTACTACTTTAGCAAGATTATGTGTTTGCTGTGTGGCAGGTGAATATTGTTGAATAAAGTAGACATGGCCCCTACCTAATGGAGCTTTCAGCCAATGTGTTTTTTTGGGTAACTAATATAATTATTCCCAAAACATGTCAGTGTCTTAATGAAAATGTTACCAGTTTTCCTTGTTGTTTGTTTTTATTTTCGGAGACAAGGTCTTGCTATGTAGTTCAGCTTGGCTTTGAACTCACTATGGAGCCCAGGCTGGCCTAGAACTTGCAGTGATCCTCCTGCCTCAGCCTCCTGAGTGCTGGGATTACAGGTGTGCACCACTACACCCGGCAATGCTACCAGTTTTAAAATTTCCAGTAGGAGAAAACTGTATGTAATTATATACAGAACAGTTGGGATTTTGAGTAATAAATACTGGGGGAAAAATCCTAATTTGTAGGTAAAATTTACATTGGAATGAAATGTACGGTAGAAAAATATGTCAGACATAGTCCAATATTTGTGTGAAAAGAGATAAGATTAGAATATTGAGAGAGTGCCTTGAAAGCTTGTGTAGGAGAAAATGGGCTAAAATACAAATGTAAGGATTAAAATGGTCATTTTGATTTTATCTCAGCTAATTTTATGTTTTTGTTTTTTTTTGTTTGTTTGTTTGTTTTTCTCCGGTACCGGGAACCGAACTCACGACTTTGTGCTTGCCAGGCAGGCGCTTTTGCCGCTGAGCTAAATCCCCAGCCTATCTCAGCTAATTTTAAAAATAACATGTTTTAGAGAAGTGGTTCTATATAATTGGACTTAGCTTTTGGTAGCAGTTTTGCTTTTCAGTGTATTTAGGATATGAATGTGTTTAAAATTGAAGTGGGTTTCTTAACTTTTGTGGTGGTTTTTAATACAGTAGCACTTTATTTCAGTTTATCCTGTTGCTTAGAGCATATTTTTTGTTAGCAACCTGTAGTCATTTCTGTCTTACTTTGCAAAAGAGTTTATTTATTTGTTTTTGTTTTTGTTTTTTTGGTACGGGGAATCAAACTCACGACTTTGCACTTGCCAGGCAGTCGTAGTGCTGCTGAGCTATATCCCTGGCCCCAAAAGAGTTTATTTAAAAGATTTGTAAGTTTTACTGACTTTGTTGAAAGTACGCTTCTTTTGTATACTATGGTAGTGACATTTACGTATCTCCTTAATTGACAAGCTACCTTTTAAGAGAAATTATTTTCAACCTTTAGGTAAGTATAAGGTTAATGGTGCTTGCCTACTGATTACTGACTTTAGCTTCCACTGATGCTTTTTCCTGTTTGAGTCAGCAGCTTTAAAACCAAAAATTGTAAGATCTATCTTGAAGATCTAGACTAATAGAAGCAAATCATATATATTTAGGCAGGTCTGATGAATACATTTTCCAAACTTATTTCATGCATTAACCCATAATGGAAAAATTTGAAATAGTAGGACAGTGAGAAAAATTTTAGAAATGAAATGAAGTATTTCAGAGACAAATATCAAGATTTAATAAGCAACTTACCCTTTTAGGCTTTGTATTTCAGTCTAGTTTTCATGTTGCACTGTATTTAATTGAGAAAACACATAGGTTGATGCCCCCTTGTGGTCTGTTACCAAAATAAATAGCACAAATATAAATAAGTACTGGAGATCTTATTGTGTATTAAACCATTCATTCATTGTTTGTAAAATAATTTTTATAAAGCAGTTTCTAAGGAAAACCAGCCAAGGAATTATTATTCCTGCTCTCTATATAATTTATTGACCTTAGACCCCAAAAATATAATTTTAGCATTTTAACAACATGTTATGGACACATATCATATATAGAAAAGTAGGTTGTCAGGTGAGTTGTCCACCGTGGTCGACCTAGGCATTAAGTTATTGTATTTATTACTGTTAAAAGTGACTTAAAAATACTGTGAGATGTGTTAGTCATTATGAGGTTAGCCTATTACTTCCCTGTCCTCCCCCCGAAACACACACACACATGCACACCCATACACACTCATGCAAAGGCACGTGTGTAAATGGTGCTTGGGAAATTTGTAGTTCACACTGAGTCATCTGATCTAAAAGGGCCTGGAGTACTGTGAAGCAATGGAAGAAATAATTTATATTAATGAATTGGTGAATTTAAGCTTATTTGCTTTCATTATTGGCAAGGTCTTGTTTGTATATGAGTGTTGAGGGAAGTTGAGAACATAGCAACAATATTTTAAAAGAGGCTGCCGAAGTAAATAGCTGCTTTTTGTGTTGTGCAGTAAGCTACATGATGGTTGAAAGCATTCCAGATACAAGGGAATAAAGGGCTTTGGTATTAGATAGACCTGGTTTTAAAACTAATTTCATCTCTTACCAGGTCTTGGACTATTGTATAATATTGAGTAAGTTACTGCATCTCGGAACACAGTTTTTCTTTCTTCAGAATTAGAAGTTAAAACCTAATTCATTGAGATGTTTACATATTGATTGATTTTCATCATATAAAGGCTTTGCTTATACCACTGCTGTTATAAATCTTAGGTTAAGGCCAGTTTTGAGTTATAAAGAAAATATGCCATATGATTTTGTAGTACTGGGTTGTGGTAAACACCCTTAATGATAGTCAGTATCTTAAAAAGTGCTCAGTCAGGTAATAGTCCTTTTTCTTTACTGTGCACTTACAGCTATACTACTATATGAATGCATATTTATAAATTCTTGACTGTGAGTACAATCAAGTGTATATTAAGAATTTCCTAGGTCACTTAACAGTAGAAATTGTTAGGCTGTTTATAAAAATGATACAGAAAGTTAATTTTTTTTTTAAAGAAGTAACATTTGCAGATTTTAACAGATTTATCTTTAACAAAGTCTAACAAAGTAAAACAAACTAGTATTGTTCCTCCATAGCAATTTTACTTTTTTGGAGGTCAACAAAGTGATAAAATATTTGTTTTATTTTTCAAGAGTTGCTTGTAGAACCAGACTCACAGTTTCACAGTCACTTCATTTAATACTTAAAGGAATTAATTTTGACTTTTCAGTAGAAGGCATAAGATTATTAGAGATTAACTTCATAGAAAAGTAAGGTTTTTCTTTTCCTTTTTACCCAGGTACACTCAATTTGAATCATACGATGTTTTCTCTTTTAAAATTTTTTGCCAGTTAAAAGTATTTTAAAATATAAAAACAAGTGTTTGTGTTCAAATATGTTTTTGAAAGTAAGTGAATCATAAATCTTATAAACAGAAATAACAATAGAAACATCATTGGAAGGTTATTATATGCATTTTCTTATCTGCTGCTTTACCTTTCACTTTATTTCTGATTTTCAAAATATCATTTCTCAAGTCTGCTTGAGACATTCGAAAGTGTTGTGCTAAATGCTGTATGTAACCAATAAAGACATTAAATGTAAAGCAGTGTTTTGGTAGTGAGAACTTCAGTTGTAAATTACAAAATGGATTTTTGTTGTTGGTATATCCTTGAATATCTGTGCTGAGACTGTTTTAGGAAAGAAAAAGGGTTGGGGGTGGGGGAGGGATGGCTAGAACAAAGTAGAGGGGTGGACTCAGGGTGATGGCACGAACCCGTGCCATTCTACCAGTGACTTGTTTTTAAACACAAAACGCATATGTGCCAAATTTACATATTTACTAATTAAAAAGGCTTCCTGGAAACATTAAGTAGACTATCTTCTATAACCTTTAACACTGTCACTAATGGATATAGCCTAGAAAATTTCATTGAAGGTCCTTTAAATAATGTAAATGATTATGAATATGTAACTAGTTAATATGCAGCTACGAAAGGATTATCATGTAGAGGTTAATGAACATTCTGCTCTTATGGTTTGCAGGGGTATTCTTTTTGTGCTTTTGGCTCACTTCATGCTTGGAAACACAGGCATTGGGATTGGAAAACATTCTGTTTTTGGGTCTCATCTTTTAATAGGGTTGTTAAATAGGAACTTTATAAAAAGGATTTCATGAAGATTTTTTTCTTTTTCAATTTACATTTAATTCTCTTTGTCTATTTCATAATTACTGTTAAATTACAAATAGTGAAATGGATTGATGTAGTTTTAGCATAGCTCTTCCAGATGTAAAGTCACTACTCTATTATATATTACCACTGTTATTAAGTGTTGCCATGTGATTGATACTTACTGAGAGATCTTCATTCTAAAGCAGACTTTTTATGCTGAGTTAATGTGTAGTATGGTTGGGTATCTGATTACAGCATGTATTTTGGTGCAGGATTGCTGCCTTAGTATTTAAAATGTCCCAAAGGAGGACATTTATTTCAGGAATTAAATGTTGTAATAGAGGAATTTAGTGACAGGTCTAAAAAAAATCTTGTGATTTTTGGGTGAAACATTTAGCATGTACAAGAGATAATATTGCTATTTAGAACAGTAAACTGGAGCAGTGTGTTGTGAACCAGATCATACTGCTATCTTCTTCATGTAGCCTTGGCATTTTGGCTTTTATCACTTAGTTTCTCTGTCTCTAAAATGGTGCTGTGGTATTCTAGATTACTGTTTAAAATTTTTATTAGTGGATAGTAAGTGATCAACAATCTGTTAAGATGGTATTAATTTAAAAATTGCCATTCAGAAAGTCTTTTTTTTTTTTTTTTTACATTGTACTTTCTGATGCTGATTGGTTTTCTGAGCATTTTGAGAATCTGCTGAAATATTTCAAAAGCAAACAATTTTTTTCTTAATTCCATTGTTTTGGTGTTATAAACATAGTTTAAATTGGCTATGAAGTGCTTAAAATTTTATCATTGTTCACTGGGGAAAAATGAGCTGTTCAGAGCATCTCTTTATCCCAAGTATTTCTTCTTGAAAATGTAGTAGAAAAATCTCACTGAACTCATTTTTAATACATCAGAATAAAAATTACAGGGGAAAACATTTGGAGATATACTGACAAAATAAAATATTTTCACCACTCTTTTTGTTTTTTAACTGATGAAACGTGGATGTTACATTGGTTTCTTATTATTTATAACATTTGCGTATTCGACAAAATATGTAACATTGAAAACAGGTCTATAGATTGTACAAAATACTAGTTATCTTATATCATATGTCACCTAATAGTTATGAAGAGGGTTTTGTACCACAGTATGAATTGGAAAGCTGTAATTTGTTCTGTAGTTATCAGCCTGCATTAGAGGGGTATGATAAAGTATGCTGCTTAAAAACTAACGTTCACATCTCTGTGCCTTTGACAAATAAAAATGTATACTGGGATGCTATTAAATCTATAAAGCCACTGTTCTAGTTTTCTGATATACTGATTTTGTAGCTCTGTGCATAGCTCTGTTTTTTTCATGAGTAGTTATCTGTTTTCATGACAGGTGGTCACTAACTGCCAAGAGAAAATCCAGCATTGGTGAGTGAAAGATGGTTTTATTATACTTCTGAAATACTAATGGGGTCATCTACTCATATTTAAATGTGTGTACTGGGGTGTGTATGTGTGTGTGTGTGTGTGTGTGTGTGTGTGTGAGATGTGTAACCAGTAATTGAATTCTATTAATCTCCATTTTGAATGCTTTTGATACAAATTTATATTGTCTTTCACCCTTTTGTGAGTAACATGTTCCTTGATTTCAGAGGTTGTGTCATCATTGATGTTTTTATTCTAATTGTTTTCTTTTTCCTTTCCTGTTTTTAAAAGTTAGAATAATAGTAATATTATGAAGTGCAAACAGACATTTTTGAACCTAACTGATCATAGAGAGCTCTGGTTGGGGGCTATTTGTAGTAGAAAATGAATTGGAATTAGTTGTTCTAAAATAATAACGGAAGCATGGCACAGATACTTCCCAAAGTTTAAAAAATGTAACTAATTCCATTTTGGAGCTTGCTTTATGGATTGTACTTTTTTAGCAAGAAAGAAAGCATATTTATTTTAATGTGCTAATCTATAGTTAATAGTACAATGCTTAGTAAATAACATACTTTTCTATTGCTTCTGAGGAAGATGCACAATTTAATGGTGAATAAAATCTTATATTATGAGTTATCATGAAGTATAGCTGTTGATCTTACAGATATCAAATTACAATATATCCATGCTGTGTTTACGAAGATTTTACTGAGAGAACAACAGGAGCTGTCTTGATTATTGTCTGCAGGGTTATTGCAAAATCATGGTAACTGCCCCTTTAGTGGTGAGATTAAACCTTCGGTTATACACCATCAAGCATATAATATTTTAAATTTATTTTAAGAGGCTTTTTCTTCATGCCTGAGAGATCTCCAAGGAAATAATTTATAGTTAGTGTATATCAAATGTTTTTTGGTTTAAATGCACATAAGCTGCAAGCAGTGGATAAGAGTAAAAATCAGCATAATCTGTACACATCATCTTATTAAATTTTGACTATTTGGTTTGCAGAAAATAATCTAAAACTAATAATATCCACTTTATAAATAAAAATTCAGGACTTCATTAATTTTCAATAAATGCATCATTGTAGTTGCATCCACCAGTGGTGTAAGTCTGTCAACATTTCCATAATGGACTATTCACTTTTCATTATACATTCAGTTCAGGTTAAACTGTGAAATGCAAGTTGTTGGCCAAAGAATGTTTTTTCCCTGCAAATTTGGCCAGAGTGAGCCATTTTATAAATAACTTCCACGGGAAATTTTATCAATGTGGTCTTCTATCTGTGGGTTTTGGTTAAGGAGTTCAGGAAATTAGAAGAGATTGTATTCGCTCACAATACTAGTTTACACATATTTGTGAATTATTACTTGGCTCTTGGTTGGTTTAGTAAAATTCTGTATTAGAGTTGCTTAAGAATCCCGGACATGTTTTTATTGTTATCCACAGTCCATCCTACTGTGTTTAGTTCAAAATAGGTACTTAATGTTAGGATAAATGAAGAGGAACTGTGTAGTTATTTTATACATAACCTTTTACTTTAGAAATAGCAGAAGTCTGGTGAGCAGTGAGGGGCAGAAATGTGACACTCAAGGCTTGTGTAACCTTCACTCTCACTCTCCAGGCTTCTAAAGCCCTCCAAAATACACAAGCTTAGCATATTTGCCTACATGTATCTCGAAGTAATACCATACCTTATCTATACATTAAAAATTA
The DNA here is from genome assembly GCF_000276665.1 of Chinchilla lanigera. Lineage (NCBI taxonomy): Eukaryota > Metazoa > Chordata > Mammalia > Rodentia > Chinchillidae > Chinchilla > Chinchilla lanigera. The sequence continues at coordinate 7,690,170 of NW_004955468.1, read as the reverse complement.
AGTTTTTTTTCAATTTATATTTGCTTTTTCTTCTGAATCATTTCTGCTATGCTTCAGGAAACAGACTTTTCTGTTTGCTTTTTCATGAGAATCTGTACATGGCATATTGCTAGAATCTAAATGGGCAGTGAACTCATCAATTTATTATATTCAAAAACTGAAACCAAAGTGTCTCCATTCTTCTGAAAGCCAGGGAATTGCTATTTGGGAGTATTGTGAAATTCTTGGATATTTTCACATTCTCTTAATTCCTGAAACAATAATTGAGTTCCTACACATGCCATTATTGTGCTGCTCTTTGAAATTGAAAGACCCTACCATAGAGGAATTCGTAGTCAGATGCTAAACAGAGAAGTCACAGTAATTTTGTGCTGTTTGCAGAGATATGAAGCAAATACAGCGGGAGTTCAGAGGGTGGAGCCTTTCTTAAGCTTGTTTTACATGTTAGTAGGTTTAAAAACATATTGCTTTTAATTCTTTGACCCTTAGTGCTAGCCCGCTCTAAAACGTAGTTTGTTTAGCTACACTGTTATTCTTTATGAGTGTGTATTCTTACAACAAAGAGGAGCAAAATAATGATTTTTTTAAAATGCATTTCTTTTTAACTGATGTTTATGCTTGTTTAGTTTTAAAGGATTTTTTTTTTAAATCAAGTGACAAGTAATGTATATTCTAGACTTCAGAAATAATCTAAGTATTTGAAAGTGTAGGGCAGGAAATAAAAATAGTTTTAGAGAAGCAGGAGTGAAAATGGTCTGGGACTATAGGACTTGCCCAGAAATTCTCTTCCAGAAAATTAAATTCTAAAACTATGGGGAAGAAATTTATAGTATTTATTAGTTAATAACAGAAAGGAAGTATGTAAGACTAATTGGTCAGCATTTGTGACACTGGTTGAGCATTATTAGTGGTTTTCAAGTTAGTGAGGTTTTAACATTTTTTTAGATAAAGCTTTTTTTTGCCTTTATAATTCTTTTACTTAGAAGGTGTTATAAATTCCAGACACTGTTTTCTCACTGAAGTGTAAGTATTGCTGGATATGGTGGCGCACACCTGTAATCCCAGCACTTGGTAGACTGAGGCAGGAGGCTAGCCTGGACTACCTAATGAATTCAAGGCCAGCCTGAGCCGCATAACAGGACCCTATCTCAAATAAAAACAACAAAAGTAAGTATCTGTCCCATTGGTCCACTAACAGCCAGTTATTCTGTTTGTGGATTATTTGTAATTTTTAAACATTTTTAAGTTCTTTCTCAAAAAGCATAGATTTTGGAATCCTGACCTACATTTGAGTCCTTTTATTTTTGACTTTGTAACCTTGGGCAATTATGCTAGGAATGTCAGTTTCTATAACTGTAAAACTACACTAGTTAACTCACAGAGTTGTAGTCAACATCGGATGGAATGATTTCTATGGAACAGTCAACCTAGCACTTAAGTATTAGAAATAACTTGTACATCTTTTCTGGAAGTTTTGTCAGATAAATAAAGAAAAATATAAGTAAAAAAGTGTACGTTTTGTAAATATTTTTGTTTTGTATTCATGACATTGTCTTTTTATCTTCATAGAAAGTTAGCTTTCTGAGCATTGTTGTTACAGCTTTATATTAATATTTTAAAATAACTCTTTGTTACAAAGAATTTCTTTTAACAAAGGGGAGGAAGGTGCCAGAGAAGTATAATGAACTTTCATGTAATCATCAGTCAGCTTCAATAATTACTAACTCTTGATTTCATCATTTTAATATCTGCCCTCTACCTCACTACCAGTTATTTTGAAATGAATCTAAATCATACTCCATGTGGAAATACTTCATTATATGTTTAAGAGATTAGAAAAGACTATACACTAGCTTTTTAAGGTCTAAATAGAAAATTTTACCAGACCGTAAATTTATGGCTCAAGATTTAAGAGATAAAAAAAGTATAAATGATAGTTTCTTCCTAGCCTTTTCCCCCAGTTCTCAGTTGTCTTGTCTAGAAGCAACTGTTTTACTAATCTCTTATAAATCTTTTCAGAATCCTTTTGCAGAAGTTAGTGATATATATTTATTTATGCATTAATTTTGTTACCATCCCTTTGTTCAGAACAAAGCTGTATTGAGAGAGATTGCCCTCAGTTAATTAAATCTTATTGTTTACATAGATTTTGTTTTGTCAGAGGTCTTGTAGGGTCACCAAATGCAGTTTGGTACTAGTTTTTTTTTTTGGAGATAGGGTCTCACTATGTGGTGTAGGCTGGCTTTGGCTGACGTGGGTAGTCCAGGCTGACCTTGAACTCAGAGTGATTGTTCTGCCTCAGCCTCCTGAATGCTGGGATTACAGGTGCTTGCCATTGTACTGGCTAGTTTTTTCTTAATAAATAATGGACACATCATTGAGATGATGGCTCTACAACTCGTGTGTGTTTGATAAGATGACACATGCTTCATATTTTTTGCTCCTCAATAAAATTACCCCATAACATAATAGTTGAACACAACCACCATTTATTTGTGTGCATACTGAGCAGGGGTCACTTGTGTTCCTCTTATACTAGACTTGTATGGGCTCACTCATTTTGTTGCAGCCATTTGCCTGATGGGTCAGCCAGGTTGTCCAAAATGGGTTTTCTCACAAGAATGAGTCTAGTGTTGGCTGTTAGCTAAGCCTCTTCATCCTTGTGCTCACTTTCTATGGTGATCTCAGGGCAGCAGGAAGGGAAGTTGCAAGGCCACAGAAACTCACAGAGCCAGTCTATATTCAAAAGGTGAGGAGATAACCTGCACCTGGTGATAGATGTGACAAAGAATTTATGGTCATTTTTAATGCACCGTAGATGATTTCTACTAAATATATCCCACAAGAAAAAAAAGTCTTACTATTTTATATTGACTTGTGGGAATTAAATGAAGTAATGCATGTGATGCCTGACATTCAAATCATCTATATGTTAGGCATTGTTTATAATCATAAATTGTATGCTTGTGAGTCATAAAAATGTCTTGCTTCCTTTAAATCATCTTAAGAGGATTTTAAGTAGTAAAGCTATCTATAAAGTTGCATGAAGCAGACTTAAATGAAAATAAAGAAGGTATTTGTTCAAGTGTTTAATTTTAGAAAGAGTAGCTTTCAATTTAAACATAAAGTTGGGAAGCACTATGCGTGTGAGTTTTGAACAAAAGGTTCTAGAGCATGTACTTCAGATTAATTATGTTTTGTAAGGTAACAGGACAAAAACTACTGCTTTGAGGAAGAGAGTAGTTTCTAAGATAAAAAAATATAACATGATACGATATGATATAATATATCTGTTCGGTATATTTGAGGGAAATGCCCATGAAAGCACTGACTCTATTAGAATCATATCAGTGCTGTGATTTACAGTGGATTTCTCATGAATACCTGAAACAGTATTTTCCTCAGTTACTTTCATGCCTATATGAAATGTATTTTAAATAATGTGTGAAATATTGATCTGCATACTTTTAAGACATTAAAAGTCTTCATCAAGGTGATTCATTATTTATGTGAGGGTAAGTTTTGGAAGTATATTTCAAAGTTCCCACTTTACTAACTGCAAAGTTTTCATTCACTGTTTTGTATAGAGCCTTCTGTTGGGCATTAGTGTCTTTCTCCCCTTTGTTCTCTCCCCTTGAATGAAGCAGATAATAATTTCTAAGCATTCTGGAGATTTCATAGGCTTTTATCGTTGAACTTCCTGCAGTTACTGATTGATTCAAATAGGGCAGTGTGGAGGCATTATAGATATAAATCCCTCTCTGTCATTATTCAAGTTCCTGCATTAAAAATAAATTGTATAGTGTTTTAGTATACAGTTTGTAGGTCAAGTAAGTTTAAAATTTTTATTTGAGGTTTCAAAGCAAAATAAATAAAACTCAAATTGAATATCTTAAAGTATGATTTTTGAAAACAATCTGAATTAGATTTTAAAACTTTTATTATAAGATGAACACAGGCCTAGTTAAGGAAAGACTGAAATATGAAAAAAGTAGAGGTAAACTTACTCATAATTCTAGAGAAACTCTTTTTTTCTCCATTTTTAAAATCATTGTATTCCTTTTAGCTTCTTAATTCTGTTCGTATATTTGTGTCACCGAGATCAAACTATAAATGCTTGTCCCCTTTTCTTTTTAGAGAGTTAATGGTTTTTCCTTACAATTTAGAAGTTATTATCCCAGCACTTGGAAGGTTGAGGCAGGAGGATTGCTGTGAGTTTGAGGCCAGCCTGGACTACATAAGGGAGTTCAAGGCCAGTCACATAGTGAGACCCTGTCTCAAAAAAAAAAAAAAAAAATTATTGCTTCTAGGAGTCTTCACATTTTTGTGTCATGTCTTAGAAGTAATGAAAGCAGTTTAACACTTTTAATGCATTTCTGAAAATAAATGGCAAATGTGTATGTTATAGGGAGCCTTTTTTTCCCTAGAGTTTAAGCTTTTATTATAAAACCTCTGATAATAACAAATTAGTACATGGAAGATAGTTTTTCCAGCATCCATGTATGTAGTTCACTTGGTTCACAGTTTCCCTTAGTTGTCTTAAGTCCGTTGTATATCTGATTAAGGTTAAGGATTCCTGTGCTCACTTTGGCAGCACATATACTAAAATTGGAAGGTTAAGGGTTTGTTGGCTTTGTAGAAATTACGATTTTCATTTCTTTCCTTAACTGTATTAGGTTTGAAAACTATACTACCTGCATCTCAAGGTTTTTCATTTTCAGTTCTTTTTAAAATAAAATACAAGCAATGCATCCAGTAAAGTAAGAGTAATATATGCAACAAAACTTGGAAACACAGCTAGTGTGTAATGAAGAAGGTGTAAATATTGCAGGAATTGCAGTGCATGACTGAGAGGTAGAGCATGATAATACTGAGCTGAGTGCTTGTTCTTGTTTTGAGATAACAAAGGTCTAAATTCTAATGGAGTAAAGATAGATGGAGATGAGTGTCAGTGTATAACTTAGGAAAATGTAGACCATAAACAAGTTAAGCCATACTTAATATTTCCTTTTTGTTAATTTGTATTGGACTCATGACCAAATTGATGACGGTTTCCCTATTAGAAGAATTACTTATAAGTCAAAAAATATTAACTTGGGGAATTTCAAATATTTGGTGGGTCAGAATCAGGATTGCTGTTTTTTCACTATTACAAAGATAAAGTAAAACTCTTGACAGCATCTCTAATCTAGAGAGATCTATAAGCAAGCTCCTACTGAAATGTAGGTCTTTTTTTCTCAGTTTCTCAAAGAGATCTGCAACCTAAGTCACCACTCTAAATGCAAGCACAAAATTTACTTTTTCTACAATGTAACTTAGAAGTAAAATACAGAAAATCTAAATTGAAGTGACAAAGTGTGAATTATGATGAGATTTAAGTAAAAGCTGGCAGAAATTTCACAGTATTAAAACATACAGCAGAATGTTAGCTGCCCATCTCTGAATAATTTTAATTGACTTTTGAAAAAGTAAAAGTCTTTCTACTTAGGTTAATTTTTCTTTTCATCCTTAGGTTATTTCTTATAACATTTTCTCATGACTCAGAATATGATTATGAATCATTTCATCAGCAAATTCTGATGATAAAAGTTCCTAGGTATAATAGAATTGTAAAAAAGGAGTATACTTCCGTATTGGCTGACTTTCATGGTAGATCTTAGTTATCTCATTAAGTGAAGCTAAGTACTTTGCCATGACCATGTAGGAAAAAAAATACTTTTGATTTAATACAAATACATTTACATTTTTAATGAGGTTCTTTCCTGTTCCTACCAAACTGCAAAAAGTATAACTGTGTAGGTCCTGTTTTCAAGAATGTTTTTATTTTTTAACGTAACTTTTAACAACTTTATTAGACTATTTAAGAGAATACCTTGAAAAAAAGTAATAACTTCTTGTTTTAATAATGAGAGTACGTCCACCTGTACAATCTGTGCCTGAACTCAGTATTGCTCTGTTTCCCTAATTTTAGAAGTGAAAACTCAGGAAACCTTCAGGCCAGTGGATCTGTAACAAAAATGCATTGCAAATTTTAAGAAAGCATGTTGTATTTGAGTGATGATCCCTGCGGCATATGGCAGATACAAGACAGTGCAGCGGAGGCACTCAATAAATAGTGGGTGAATTGAATTGAAACAAGACTTTTGGATGCTTAGATTGTGACAGACTAAAAATAACTTCTGAAAGAAGGTCATGTATTGATTCATATATTTCAGAATCTTTGGGTTTCATCATTTCTCAAATTAAAAAATAAAAAGTTATTTCTTTGCCAGAGATTAACCCAGATATTAACATTAATATAAAGCCCTTTTTCTTCTTTCCTTTTTAAATATCTCGTAGTACAGTATTTTTCTGCCTTTTTGTTCAGCATGTCAGGTAAGGTGAAGGAGAATGATGAGAGACTTTTTTCTAAGACGGAAAGAAGTTTAATGTTAGTATTTTCTGCCTAGTCTAGCTTCCTACTTTAGAGTAAAATTTTAGATTGTAAGTTTTATCTTTTGTATTATTTAAAGACAGAGATTATAGTTTTTATTACCTGCCTGAAACTGGGATATAGAACTTATTTTTTCCTTTTCTTTACAAAGATTTTTATAAGAGAACAATTAAAAATGTGAAGTTCCTTGGTTAGCAAGACTCAGAAGAATAAAAAGTTTCCTATATAATTTTTCCTTATGCTTTAATTATTATTTTCTGTAAGGAATATTGCATGAGGCTGTCAGGTACAAATTGGATCTGGGCAGAATTTTAAAATTAAGAATTAAAGGTTGAATATATACTCTATAAGGATCAAATTTGGTGAAGCCAGACAGACAGATCTATATAGAAAAGTAGGCTTGAGAGGTTTATTCTGTGTTTGAGTTTTGATTTCCAAATAATTGCTTCCAACTGAATTTTTGAGAATACTTCTTTTGACTACTACTATATTTTAGTATGATTATAGTATTCAAAGATTGTTTCCAGTAATAGAAAAAAAGTTCAAATTTTGTTGCAAATAAAGATCTTCTACTTACCTTTGTAACACTTAATGCTATTTCTTAAAATAGGTTTTGTATTTTCTGTAGCATAGACTTTGTGATTTTTAATTACTTATTCCTTAAATATTAAAAGGACTGTTTGGAGCTAACTGTTTGATTTAATGCTTGGTCCTGGACATTTGGATGAGTATAGCCTGCAGAGAGAGAGAGTTCCTCAAGCTGTAGTTTGTTCCAAAGATGCTGCTTGCCTTCTGCTGGCCTCTCTTCAGAAGGAATTTCTGCACAGGATGCATTTTAAATTATCTTCCGCTTACATTTTTAGAAAAAATTCAAAATTTAGAAGTAGCAACTCTAGTCTTATGCTATTTCCCAGTGTGTCAACATTTTGTTCTGGGGAGAATTACTAATAATTCAAAACAGAGTATATTGGATTTGAAATACATTGATTTCAGTTATTTCTGGTTCAATTTACTGTTCTCTTAATGTACAAAGAAAACCTTTTTAGGAAGTTTTTTTTTCCAGGTGTAATTAGCAATATAGGAGAGGTGCAGCTAGTTAGCGGATATATAGTCCTTGAACATTTACAGAGTTTCTTATCTGAAACATACAAATAAACTGTTAGCATTCATAGGTTTAATAATGAGTGTTTATTATGTGTAGGCATTATACCAAATCTGTCCTTTGTAGACACTATCACATTTATTACTCACACTAATCCTGTCTCCAAGGGTACTGAATGGTTATATCTTTCAGCAAGTCCTACTGTCAAGTTGAATGAATTTCATTTAATGGAATCTTACCTTAGTGGGCAAAAATAGTCACTCCTAAAAATTTTAGAATTGGCATTTTATGGCACTTTATGGAAAAAGTTGGTACTTAATGCTGCATTTAATTTGTTTGAACCTGTGAGATAGGCATTATTTCAATTTTACCACTGAAGGTTCTACAACTAAGGTTAGTTTGTATACTTCAAATCTATTTTTTTTTCTGGTACATAGTCCTGTGCATGAAGGTTTTACCATTTTATTCCTGTAAAAATGTATCCTGAAGGGTGATTTTTGCTTTAAACAAATAGAATAAAATTTTATGTTGATTTATAGAAAAGGATTTTGGGGGAAAGTATGTAAAAAGCGCTTGAACACTAGAAAATGTGCTTAAGAGAGTACAGGTCATAAAACACAGGTTCAGTACATTACTGTCCTTACCTCCTCTAGATACAGGAAATCCGATTTCTCTCTAATATGTGGTTTTTCCATCTTCCACCCTCTTTACTGTGAGAGAAAATATTATGTGACTTTTACTACAGGACTGTTTTTAGGATAAGTACTCTACACGATCAGAGAAACATCTCTAGTAACATACTATGGAAATGGTCCCTGAAAGTAGAGCCTTGCTTTTAGGATAAGTAATATATATGTGAAACTCCTTGAGAACTTAAGACTAAATGAGATAATTTTTATTAATTATGTTGGTGTTGAGCTAAGGAGTAAAACCAGTTTTATGATGTTTTAAGTATAGTCATTTTTATTATTTGGAGAGTGATTACCTATGTTGCAGTTTATCCTAATTTCAGTTTGACAGTATCTACATGTTCATTTAAATTACTTGCTGAGTTGGTGAGTTTTTGTTTTCATTAATTTTTTTTTTACAGTTAACAGTGTCCTGCTTATTTAAAAAAAAAAAAAAAATCAGTGTTTTGGTTTTGCCTGGTCTCTATCTAGCAGGAAACCTTTAGGAGACCTAATTTCCAGAGCTTTGAAAATGGGCATCTCAGTTTAGGCTGCTGCTTGCTTGGTATCACTTAGAAAGAGGGGCTGTTCATTTCCAGCAGGCCCACAATCCGAATGGGTTTGAGAACACAAAAACATGACCATCCCTGCTCTAACAGTTACATCATTTGGTTGTTTGGCATTATTTATTTGGTAGCTCTGATTTGATAAAGCTTTAATGCTTTTTGTAGTACCTGTACTGTACCTAACTTCTGCTATCTACTGGTTGATTTTCTGTCAGTTTAATTTCATTAATATGAATAATTGAAGCATTGATGACATCACATTTCTCAGCCTAAAGTCTTCTTTTGAAGACTAAAAGCATCTGCTCAAATTTTGAGTTCATGATTTCTACTTTACAGTCAGTGTTTATTTACTCAAAAGCTTTATTAAAATCTCTTCATTCACTTTAAGTCCTACTTTCCTCTAAAAATCAGACCCTCCTTTACTTTTCCTTAATTTTTGTATTATATTTAGCCAAACCAATCCTCTAATTTAGGAGACACTAATTGTCAAAATGTGACCGTTCTATTTCTAAAAGCCAGAGTCCCTGGAAAGTCTCAGTTCTTTAATAAATATATGGTAGAATAGTACTATTAGTAAACTTTGTAAGAACAGAATTTTAAAATTAGAAAAAAGCAATTCATCTGCAAATGGTTTTTGATTAGTTTGTCTTATGATACACAGCCTGTTGGAAGAATTGGTAATTGTATATTTATAGATCATTTGGTGTTTTTGTCAACAGGAAGAAGGTAGATGATGACTATAATGCTCTTCAGGAAAGACTTAGTACCTTGCCCGATAAGCTCTCTTATAATATAATGGTATGTTTGGTGTATTTCTTTTAAAGTAACAAATTAACTTATAAATGTGTTAACTTTGTAAAATAAAAAAATTTTTTTTTGCTGTGTGCAGTATCAGTTCACAAATTGTCAAACTGATGGTCTCTGTGAAAGGTAAGTATCATATCCAGGAGGTTTTTTAATACTTTATAACAACACAATACTTGTAGTAGTTGGTATCTACTTTTTAAAAGATGCAAATAATTATTGCATTATAGTAAGGTAAATGTTAGCACAGAATTTGACATTTGGTGTATAAACTTTTACATAAAAAATGTAATTACAACAGAATATGGTGCTTAAAATCATTACTTATAAGCCAGAGTGAGAATAGGCCATATTTTTGTAATTCACAGAATTAAATTCTAGAATATTGATTTTATAGAAAAAGGTACTGCTAATTTTTGTTTTAATGACCTTTACCACTGACAGCGTGATCTGTTTTGTGAGGCCTGGATTAGAACCTTTCATTGCGTGAACATTTTTTCTTATGAAGACTTGTTTGTATTACAGTAGCCCAAATATTTTGTAAATATAGGTAGATAGACTCATTAAAGTTGTTTATTAATTCCTGCTTTGTAAAGAATGGTCATTTTATTCGAAATAATTTTCAAGTTATCTTTACCAAAAAGTATTCCATTGACTTATTTCATTTAGATTTAAGAATTAATGAAAAGTATAAACATTCAGAGACCGTACTACTTTTTCTTAGAGCTATGTGTAAATATAGTATAGATTTATTTTTGTATTTTAACATTGATTTATTAACCTTAGGCAATATTCTGTAAATTTTAATATTGCATTAAATTTCTACAAGGTTGACATTTTTTTCACATTGTATAAAAGAACTCAATAATAATGTGGGACCTTTTAATGTTAAGTGTTTCATAAAATGTATTTTGTAGTGTTTGAAATTTTTTGCTCTTTTTTTTTTTTTAAACGATAGGTACCATTTGGCCCCTTTGCCTTCATGCCAGGAAAACTTGTCCATACCAATGAAGTGACTGTTTTACTTGGGGACAACTGGTTTGCCAAGTGCTCTGCAAAGCAGGCTGTAGGTTTAGTTGAGCACCGGAAAGAACGTAGGTACCACTTATGAATGGTGTTTCTTTGTTGTATATGTGTTGGTTCACAAAATGCAAAACCGATGGACCAGAAATACCTGCCATGATTTGTTGGTTATTTGTACTGTAATTCTGTTGAATTCTAGTACCCTACATCTGACAATGAGCTAGAAAGTGGAGAACCTGGGTTTGAAATATCACCCACATTGGCATCTTTTCAGAAATTAGCAGATGGAAAAGTGATATGGGGGGGTGATGTAACTCTCAACCTGCTAAATGTCAGATATGCCGAGTTTGTGTTCACCACAATCAAAGAATGAATTCTAAGGAACAACAGAGGTTAAAAGTAGGAAAACTTTATTGAAAGAGAGCTCCTGAGAGAGAGGAAGGGACCCAAAAGTGGGTTACCAATGAACCCACTTCTCAGAGGAAGTTGTAGAGCAAAATCAGAGGTGGATACAAAATCTCAAGGTGTACGTATCTGTGATCAACCGAAAAGATTACCAGTATGGCCACTTAGGAAATATTGATTCAGTGGGGAAGCAGGGCACATAGCAAATGCACATGGAAAGAACAAAGACCTTTTTTGGAAGGGATGGATCAGTAGGTCCTGGTCACCCACCTAGGTGACTGATACCTATCTAGACTTTATTGTACCAGGTGAGTTTCATCTTCAGTTTACTGCTTATCCCCAGGAGAGGCATGCAGGCCTGGTCATTCCATCTTTGTCTTGAGTACTAGCCTTCGACGGATGTGTCTGTGGCCACAGTTGTAATATGTTCTCATCTTCTGCACTGACACTCTTGAGGGCCTAGCCCTGCCTGGCTGGCTATAATAGTTCTACCTAACTTAGCTGTCTGTAATAAAAGTATACGTGGTGTGTAGATAGAAGTTAGGAAGACATAAGACATAAACATTTTATGGTTTATAATTGGTTTTAGTTGTTTTCAAAGATACTTTTGTACAAAGAAATTACTTTCTGCTTAGTGAACAAGGAGAAATTCCTATTTTAAAAAGTTGATAGTTCTTAAAAATGCTTTTTGTTTTGAAAGAAATGGTATTTTGATTTTATAGAAGAGATCAGATATGAAAAAAAAGAAAAGAGAGTAGATATGGAAAGATGCTACCTAAAATGACACCCTTATCCTTCTTAAGTGGTTTGAGCCATTCTGTGCCTCGTTTTAAGGTAGCTTTCATTGAAAGCTATCTCTTTCAATGGTACTGTGGTGTCTGTCTCTGTCTGCATCTCTGTCTGTCTGTCTTGTCTGTCTGCCTGTCTTATACACACACAATTAGATGGGTTAGTTTGGGTTCTAACTTACTTGTATTTAAAAATTCGGTTTATTTAATTTCTATCTGTGTTCTGATATCTGCAGTAACATACTTAAATTGATAGTGTAGTACTGTCCCTATTTTCAACCTTTTTTTTTTTTATTTTAAAGAGTAGTAAATGTGAAACAAACGAAAAAAATAGAACAGTAGCGGCATACCAGTATCACAAACATAAACAAATCAAAGCAAGAACATTCAAAGTGATACAGAGTCTCAAGACAAAACGATATGAATCAACAGTGGTTGTTACATTACATATTGCTGTCCTCAACTACATTGCTCAGATTACCAGATGTAAGAATGAAAGACTGCTCAAACCATTAAAGAGATTAAGAAAATAATTCTTCGATAAACCGTTAGAGATAATACAGTTTCACTAGACAAGATGGTAGGAATTCACCATTGTAATTCCATTGCATATTGTTACCTTCAAATCAGTTGCTCAGACCATCAGACACAAGTACGCAAAATGGATCAGAATATAAAAAATTGTAAGCATTAACTTCATTTCAGTACACCATCAGACATCAGCAATACAGTTATTGCAGCTATTCATATGTATATTTATATTTTGCCTGCCTTCTTTCTGTCTTCTTTGCCTCATCCCAGTCATTCCTTTCTTTGAGCAATTTCTTTCCCTTTCCTATCATCTATTGTATGTTTTGAGTTTTACCTGGTCTTTCAGGTTCCTACACCAAGGAGACAATATGATGTTTACACATGTGGGTCCGATTTATTTCACTTATGAGTATGGTCTCTAGTTGCATCCATTTACCTACAAAAGCCTCGAGTTTATCTTTTTTAATAGTTGAGTAGTACTCCATTGTATAAAAATAGCACATCTTTTTAATCCATTCCTCAGTGGATGGGCATCTGGGTTGTTTCCAAGATTTACCTATAACAGTTGTGCTGTTATAAACACGGGTGCATATATAGTGCTGTGGTATGATGTCTTTAATTCTTCTGGGAAAATAGCCAGAAGGGGAATAGCTGGCTTCAATGGGACTTCCAGTCTGAGTTTTGTGAGGAATCTCCAAATTGATTTCCACAGTGGTTTCACCAGTCTACACTTCCACCAGCAGTGGACTAGGGTTCCTTTCTCCCCACAGCCTCTCCAGCATTTGTTATTG
>NW_004955468.1:7671808-7676619 GCF_000276665.1 Chinchilla lanigera | reverse complement strand
CATTTTGACTTTAATTTAGTGCATGGTGAATGACATGGGTCTAGTTTTAGTCTTCAGCATGTGGAAAGCCAGTTTTTCCAGCACCGTTTATTAAAGAGGCTATCTTCCTTCCATTGAACATGTTTGGCCCCTTTGTCAAAGATAAGGTGACCGAGTGTGTTTGTAGTTGTATCTGTATCTTATAATCTGTTCTGTTGATTCAGCCTTCTAATTAAATGTGTTTTGAAATAAATTTTGAGAATCTTTCTATATAAGTGAGGTCATACTAGATAGAAAACAGCTGAGTTTTGTAAAACTTAAAGTATTTCACTTATACATGAGTGGAGTAGTTCGGACTCACTCTTTGAAATTGTAGGAACTGTATTTGGAGACTAATTGCAAATCAGCTCCTATAAGTTTCTAATTGATATGTATTTTGATCTTTTGTGACACCAGTCAATCATATTGTTAGGCAATACATCTTTTGGCTTTGCTACATTAAAATAAGTCATGTATATTAGATGAAAGACGATGAGCATAATTCTTAAAGTTTTTTCTTAATAGAGAAGCCTTTATTTATTTATTGGGTTAGCTCTGCTGATAAGGAATCAGTTCATAGCCTGTTGAAGTTGGCTCACTTTGATTTTCATATTTCAATGAAGAAATATTCAAGATCAGTTAAGACTTAAAAATATTAATGATGAAAGACTTTTAATAAAATAGAATGGAACTGTAGAGTGGAGAAATAATTTTTGATAAATCACTTCCCAGTAGTTAAATATGATTTTGGGACATGACATTGATCATGTCATGATGACTTTTGGGACCATTGTTTATCTAAAATAATTTCAAAGTACATATAAATATACCTGAGAACTTAATATAATAAATGAATTTTCAGTTGCTTTACTCATTGTTTTATAGTACTTTATATAATAATTGATAAAAAAACTTTTAGGAATATTATTGAACTTAGCATTTATTAAGAAAAGCAACATTTTTGGATTATATCCCAAGACTCCCAGTGGATACCTGACATGGCAGCAGTCAGTGAACCTATGATTAATTCCTTTTCTTTCTTAACTAAGTACTTAGCATATATTTGACCATAACTTCTACAGTTTGAGGTATCAAATCAAATCTGTATTATTTTATTTATTTTTGAGGCAGGGTTTCACTATGCAGTTCAGGCTGGCCTTCAACTCACTTTGTAGTCCAAGCTGGCCTCAAGCTTGCAGTGATCCTTCTGCCTTACCTTCCAAGTGTTGGGATTACAGGCATGTGCCACCATGCCCGGCCTTGTTTTAATTTTTATAAATATATAATGATCACATCCATCATGAGGAGTTGGTAGTATCTACAATTTCATGGATAGATGTTAGCAGCATCAGCATACAATTTTTTCCCCCTTACTTGAGAATCTTCACCTTGTTACTTAAAAGAAGGACCTTTCAGAATGGCACATAATTTAGAATTTATTTGTGAAGTTTTCCTTTAATATTTATTTTCCCTTTTATATTTGACCTTGGATAAGTGAAATGCTGCGAAGTGAAAGGTGAATAAGTAGGAACTTGTGTATTTTTTCTTAAAGCAGAAGACTTGTAACAAGTTAAATATGTAGTCACCTGCTTCGTTATTGAGTGTAATTGAGGAAAGTGGAAGGAGGTCTTTGCATATTCAAAGTGTAGTCAGCATGAAGGCTGCATGAATTTAGCTATAACTAAGGATTCACAGGAGAAAGCTGTGAGACCAGAGGAAGATGACAAGGTCAATCAGTGCCTCTGTCATTTGTTTTCTTACATTTCTGCCAGTTAAAGAAAATATGACCATCTTTTAGAAGTTAAAAAAAAACTTCTTAAAATTATCATACAGTGAAATTGATTTTTTATTAATATACTGCATCGGTGTGTCATAACACATACATTATTTTGTTTAACCATCCATAATCAGGATACAGGATAGGATATATCAGTAATCACGACACAAAGTCATACCCAAGCTTTCCTCCTGCTGCCCATATGTGGTCATACCCACACCAACTTCTGAGGCTTGATAACTGCTGATTTGTTCTCTATGCTGTTAATTTTGTTTTCACAAAATGTCATACAAGTGGACTTGGGAATTTCTTCTGAGACTGGCTTTTTTCTCATTGTAATTGCTTATACAAATTGTTCTATGCATAAAAATTCATTCCTTTTTATTGCTGAGTAGTGTTCCATTATCTTATCTTATGTTTTATATATATATATATATTATAATTATATATGTGTACCATCATTTTTCTGTTCACCCATTGAAGGAAGGACATTTGGGTTGCCTCCTTGTTCCAGTTTTAAATAGAGCTATTTGTTATTGGGCTTTGGGGTACTTGGTTTTTGGCTTTCAGGTTCTTTTTGTCTTGAACAAAGAATTGAATGAAACAAGCAAAAATGGTGACATAGTGTATTTGAAAAGTAAAGGGTAAGGGAAAACTGGCTCTGCAGAGTGAACTTGGCTGAGTAAAAGGAGGAAAAATTAAAAATAAAATAGAAGTACACCTTGGGAGACACAGGGTGGTCTACCATGAAGAAAGCTATGCTTTCAGTGGCGTCCTTTCTATTTAGTTCACACGTGGTGGAAACCTGCAGGAACTCCATGGATGAGCCCTTGGGAATTATTTGATTGTGTGCCGTGGAATCTGGTCTTGCCTACTCCCACAAACAGTTTTGCCACGCCCTGTCGTCCTGCCTCAGGGCTACTTTAAACCATTATATACTGGTTTCTGTGTGAACATAAATTTTTATTGCTGTTGGTAAATACCTGCATGTGGGATTGCTAGGTCTTATGGTAAATGTATGTTCAATATTTAAGAAATTACTTTGTTTTCCAAGATATGATTGTTACACCTTTATTAGGAGAGTATGAGACTTAAAATAGTTTTGCATCCTTACTAGTACTTGGTATTGGCAGTTTGGAAAATGTTAGCTGTTTGAATCAGTGTATAGCAATTTTAATTTGCAATGATGGCTAATGGCTAATGATGTTGAACATTGACTTACGTACTGCTATCTATGTACCCTTTTTTATCTGTTGAAGGCTTTTACCTGCTTAAAAAAATGGGTAGTGTATTTTCTTACTGTTGAGTTTTAAGAGTTCTTTGTATATTCTGAATAGAGTCCTTTGTTGAATGTATGGTTTACAAATATTTTCTCTCATCTTGCCCTTTTGTTCTCTTGAAGATGCCTTTTCAGAGTAAAAATTTTTCTTTTTTCAGAGTAAAAATTTTGCCCTTTTCTCCATCTTGCCCTTTTGTTCTCTTGAAGATGCCTTTTCAGAGTAAAAATTTTTAAATTTTGAAGTTCAGTTCATTACCTTTTTTGTATAGCTCATGTTTTTGGTGTTATATTTAACTTTTTGTCCAACCTTAGTGCTTACAAAGATTTTCTCCCATTTTTAAGTTCACTTTGTATAAAGCATGAAGATTAAATCAAGGTTCATTTTCTGTACAGATGGATGTTCAGTTGTTCCACACTTTGTTGAAAATACACACATGCAGAAAGATTATATATGAGATCATCTGCAGAATGCTTTTTTAAAGAAAGGTTTTTAGTAAGCTATGTGTGGGTATGATATAAAGTTTAAAGGATATTTATTTATAAATACGTGCGTCTCCTTTTCCTGTGTTTAAATATCCTTTTTTGTCTCCTTGTATGTATCATTGTCATCAGTCTTACCTGTCATTCCAGGAATATTCTTTGCGTTTATAACCATAGATATATGCATTTCTTCCTTACTACATGCACGCCTACTCAAATGGAAGCAATTTTACTTTTAGTTTTTTGGCAGCTTTCTGTCTCATGTTTTAAATGACTGTATGGCATTACATTGTTTGATAATTTATTTAGACAGTTATTATAGACTTTCAGGTTGTTCAGGTTGTTGTTTTTGTTAAAAGCAGTGATATTGCAGATAACCTGTGTGTGTACACGTATATATGTACAGCTGACTTACATTCTCTGTCCCTTCCTCTGACAGTGTATTAAAATATACACAACATAATTTAACATTTAAATCATTTTGAGGTGTACAGTTCATTGGCATTAAGTACATTATTAACATTATTGGTCAGTCATAACCATTATTCCGCTCTAGAACTTATGTCATCTTCTCAAAACCCTATACCCATGAAGTTGATAATTCTCCATTGTTATCTTCCTCTAATCTCTGGTAACCAGTATTCTGTTATATGAATTTGACTATTGTAGCTCTTATGAATAGAATCATATACTAATTTTTTCTACTTAGCATATTTTCAAGGTTTATCCATATTGTAGCATACATTAGAATTTCCTTTTTAAGGCTGAGTAGTATTTCACTGAATGGATGGGTATATGACATCTTGCTTATTCATTTGTGCATTGATAGGTACA
The DNA here is from genome assembly GCF_000276665.1 of Chinchilla lanigera. Taxonomy (NCBI): domain Eukaryota; kingdom Metazoa; phylum Chordata; class Mammalia; order Rodentia; family Chinchillidae; genus Chinchilla; species Chinchilla lanigera. The sequence continues at coordinate 7,672,231 of NW_004955468.1, read as the reverse complement.
GGAGTTGTTTTATGTTTTAGCTGTCATGAATAATGACGCTATGAATTTAAGTGTACAAATACCTATCTAGTTCCCTTTAAGTATAATGTTACCTTGGTTTTTCATATATGGCCTTTATCATGTTGAGGAAATTTGCTTTTGTGTTTTCTGTTGCTGTGACAAAATGTCTGAGAAAATCAGTGTGTAAAGAACAAGTTTTGCCTTGCAGTTTCAGTGATTTCAGTCCATGGTTGCTCAGCTCTGCTGCTTTGCACCTTTAGAGCCACAGAACGTTATGGTGGGGAGGGCATGATAGAGCAAAGCTACAAGTTTCTTGGCATTTACTTATCCAAAATCATATTTAATTTTTATATAATTATATTGTTCCCACTTTTGTTTGTGATTTTATTAATTGATGTCGTCTTTGTCTCTCTTCTTTCTTAG
>NW_004955468.1:7667218-7670133 GCF_000276665.1 Chinchilla lanigera | reverse complement strand
TAGGATCACAGGTGTGGGCCACCATGTCCAGCTGGAAGATTTATTATATATTGAGGTTGAGACTTCTATCAATATCAAATACTTATCATTTGACCCTTGTAACCTTTTCTGAAAAGAAAAAAAACCTAACGTCTATTTTGTCTGATTTTATTATACATTTTCGAGTTCTCTTTTGGTTACTATTTGTTTGGAATGTCTTCTGTTCTTTTACTTTCAACCTGTTTGTGACAGGTTGATCTTAAATGAGTCTTTGTACACTGTATGTCCTTTTAAAAAAAATCCTAAAAGTTTTATTCTGCTAGTCTGTGCCTTGTGATTGGGAAGTTTAATACATGTACATGTACAGTAATTATGGATGGAGAAGTACTCACTTTCTTGTTTTGTTTTCTGTATGTTTTATGCCTTCTTTGTCCTTTTAATATTGCCTTCTTTATGTTTACATGATATTACGTGGTAAAACGTTTTGATACCCTTCTCATTTCTTTTGTTCATATTTTATAGGTATTTTCTTTGTGGTTACCCTGATGTGTACATATAACATTCTAAAGTAATAAAAATGTATGACTTTAAAAATGTATTTTGAATTTATCCCAACCCGAAGAAATTCTTCCTTTACCATTTGTCATATGCTCTGTTGGTAAGGAACTACCTTAGCTTTTGTTTTTTAAGAATGTACTGATTTCTTTCTCTCTCTTTTTTTTTTTTTTTTTTTTTGAGACAGGGTTTTGCTATGCAGTTCAGGCTGGCCTTGAGCTCACTTTGTGGCCCAGGCTGGTGTTGAACTCCCAACGATCCGATCCTCCTGCCTTAGCCTCCCAAGTGCTGGGATTACAGGCATGTGCCACCACTCCTGGCTTCTCTCTCTTTTTGAAGGACAGGTTTGCTGAATATAGAATTCTTGGTTTTAGTTCTCTTACCATCTTAAATATGTCATTAGACAGCTTTCTGTTTAGAAAGATTTTCTACAGAGAAATCTATTGGTAATCTTACTGAGGTTTCCTCTTATGTGAGGACTCTCTTTTCCTCTTACTGATTTCAAAGTTCCCTTTTTATTTTGGTCTTTAGTAGTTCAATTAGAGTGTGTCTTAGCATGAGTCTTTTGGGTGCTTGTCCTACTTGAATTTAATTGAACTTCTTGGATTTGTAGATTATGTTCTATTTTACCATATGTATGTGCATTCTCGAATATCCTGAAGAAGGCATTTCCTAAATATACAGAGACTAGCTTACTTACGATGAGTTTTATCTGGATAACTGGATATACAGCTGACCTTCTATCTGCAGATTCCTCATCCACAGATTCAACTACTGTGGATTGAAAATATGTGAAAAGAAATACTGTATCTGTACTGAACATTATTTCCTAAATAGACTTTATTATTTCCTAAATAATGTAGCATAACAGCTATGCTAACCTAACAGCTATGCTAGCTATGCTAACATAACAGCTATGTTATGCTAACCATAGCATTTATGTGTATTAGGTATTGTAAGTAATTACAGATAATTTAAAGATACACTTTGCTTGTAGGCAAATACTGTGCCATTTTATATAAGGGACTTTGAACATCCATGGATTTTTGATATCCATAGAAAGTGAGTCCCCACAACCCGTTCCTATAGGATTCCAAAGGACTATTACGTGCAATTATGAAACAGTGTATATTGTCTTAAGATATGTAGTGAAAAAATGTCAGTCTTTGGCTTATTTCTCTTGGTTCCTAGTTCCCGTTTCTAATAGGTGATTACTTTCAGTCTTTTTGGTTGTTCTTTTACTCAACTCTTTATTTACATTTTTCATTTAATTTGCTTATCATGTTTTCTCAATTTCTTTCAATTTTATGTATTACCTGTTAGCTACCTGCCTATAATTTAAGAGGACTTGTTAATATTTTCACTGTCTTTGTATCTTTAGTGTTTTTTTGGAAGGGTGAAGTTAAGGATCTTGGAATTTCTTATTTTATTAGAGCATATTAGTGATACAGAATAATGGATTTTGATATATTCATACATGTATGTAATGTACTTTATTTTCATCATCTGTCTACTGTCCCTCTTGCCCTCTGTCCCCATCCCTTCCCTCTTGTCTAATAGTCTCCCCGCTACTTTCTTGTCATCTGTATCTCAGTCTCTGTCTCTGCCTCAATGTCTCTCTGTGTCTGTCTGTCGGTCTCTCAAATTCCACATATGAGAGAAGGCATGCAGTATGTGACTTTCTGAAATTGGACAAAAGGAAAACAGTTTTCCTTTGCTCAAAACAACTTCGCGTTTTTCCACTTAACATAACAATCTCCAATTCCACTCATTTTCCTACAGATGATACTCCATTCTGTATATATACTACATTTTCTTTATCCTTTCGTTTCCATAGCTTAGCTATTGGGAGTTGTACTGCAGATAATTATAGTGTGCTGACTTCAGTTCTTTGGAAGATATATTGAGAATTGGTATAGTTGATCAAATGGGAGCTTGAGTTGTAGGATTTTTTTTTTTTTTTTTTTTGAGGAACCTTCATGAGTTTTATAGGGGCTAATTTACATTCCAACAGTATAGAAGGATTTTTTCCCCCTTTGTATCCTCACTAGCATTTTAAAATTTACTGATTGATTGATTGCAGAAAGGGAATTGAACCCAGGGCCTTTGTACTAGGCTACATCCCTAGCCCTCTTTTCATTGTATTTTTTTTTTTTAAAGACATTGTCTCGCGAAGTTGTCCAGGCTGGACTTAAACTTTGAGATCCTCCTGCCTCACCAAGCACAATTTGATTTTTGTATTCTTGCTGATAGCCATTCTGAGTAGGATGAGATAATGTAATTCTGATTTGCATTTCCCTAAAAATTAAGATATTTCCCCAATCTTTTAAATATTATTGTATCACAACTTTTGCCAAATCAGTGTCCATGCTTAAAAGTAA
>NW_004955468.1:7642218-7659718 GCF_000276665.1 Chinchilla lanigera | reverse complement strand
AAGGAACTGTGGGCTCGACTTGAAGAACTAGAAAGACAAGAAGAATTACTGGGTGAACTTGACAGGTATCTAATGACAGATTCTCTTTCCAAGAAAATTTGTTTCTGTACATATTTCCTCATTAATAAAATAATGTGTGCTCATTGAAGAAAATACTGAGAAGCATAGTACATTAAATTATCCATTATCCATCCACCCCAACATAAATACTAATTTCTAGTATTTTCTTTGAGGACTGAGTGCTTGCATACATCTCAGTGCATTGTGTATACACAGACTTTAAATCAACATTTTTATTTTTTATTATAAACTTTGTTACATTTTATATTAGGAAGTAATCACACCACATAGTTGACTTTTAATAATTATGGATACATTAATATTAAATTTTAAGTGAAGTATTCTAATGTACTCAGCTAAATGCTCTGAGTGACTTGTTAAAAAGAAAAAATTTGCTTTCAATTTAAATTTGATACTGTAAAATGTTTGTCCTTGCTTTCCATTTGCAAACTTTTCTGATTATTGAGCAGTCAGTTTGTAATCTGGTCAAGTTGTTTTATGTGTGAGAAACTTTACCAAACTGCTATTTGAAATACACATTAGCACTCACTTAGAATTGTCAAAGTGCTAAATGAAGTCTGCTACTATGGAAGTTGCTATATTATTTTGCTTAAATGATGTACCATATGCAGTAATTAGTTTCTGTGAAAAATAGGACAAGAAGCACAAAAGATTTTTCCCCCTACCATTTCACCTATAAATTTAGGTCTTTTTGATTAACTGGCACTGTTTTGCTTTTTAAAACCAGTGTTGGATCTTGTGATTTTCTTAGTCATGATTTTCTATTTTTGCATGTTGTTATTTCAGTTCTATTGCATCTTTGGTTTTGTTATTCCTGTAAGGCCCTCAAATTTTTTATAGAATGAAGCGTGATAGATATACATTCATATATATAAATATGTGCATATGTATAAATTCTTTAGTTTTAAAAATTACAATACACGCTTGTTGTAAAATATTCAGAGGTTGAAATAGAAAATAAAAAATGTATTTTTGTGGCATTAATTTCCGGTCTTTAAATAGGAATACATATTACTCAAATTTCTTACAAGCTCTTATTCTACCAGAAATACAGTATTTATATTGTGTCCAGTCAATATCCAGAGATAATTTATTGCATATATTCTACTTAAGTTTGAATAACTGCAGTATACAGAAGTGGCATATTAACTAATGCTTTTCGTTAATTTACATCAAAACATTTTGTCTTTTGTTATCTACAATTCTTGTTTTAAAAAATTTTCATTTTTAAGATTAAGTACATGTACCCATTCTCCATGTTGAATGTAGTCATGATATACTGCAAATATACTAACAAAAAATTAATACTTCACACAAAAATTTTAATTCTTACCTTTTGAAGTGAATTAGAAATTAGAATGTGTAAGGTTGTAATGTGTTTATTTCATGTTGTTATTATTCTCTTTTTCTGTACTAGTAAACCTGATACTGTGATTACAAACGGAGAAGATACAACCTCTTCTGAAGAGGAGAAGGAAGATCAAAACACAAATGTGAATGTGATGCATCAAGTTACAGACTCCCTTGCTCCCAGCAGTTGTCCTAAGAGTGCTATAAGTTCAAAACTATTCAGTGGTCAGGTGAATAGTAAATTGAACTGTTCAGTGAATGGATCAGATTCTTATCACAGTAATGAAGATGACGATGAAGAAGAAGAAGAAGATGGTGATGATGATGGTGGTGGTAGTAGTGATAATGAAAACGACCATGATGCTTCAGGGATTGGAGATAATTCTGTACCAACAATATACTTTTCTCACACTGTTGAACCTAAGAGGGTTTGTATACTTTTCACTTTACTAATTTTGGGTATAATTTGAACATTAAACATCATTTATGTTACTTTTAAGAGAAAAATGTTAACAGTGATTAAAATCATTGATACCACCAAATAGTTTGAAAATCATCCTTTGCCTCTTATTCTAATGAGTTGTCTTAAAAGAAAAAGGAAGAAAAATACCTAATCAGTTATCTGGTATTAGTCCATTGTCGTGACAAGCTACAATAGAATTTGAGTTGCTAAGGTCTGGAAGCGGGTCAGATTTACATTGCAACTACTGTAGTGCTACCTGTGCTTATTCCAGAGGTTTTTCTCCAGAATCTCAGTTAATTTTATTAGGTACCTTTTGGTGTGCTTAGAATGTTGAAAGTGATTGCATTGGTTAAATTTTCAATTGTGTCAGGTTATTTTCTACATGAGTATCAAATATATAGCATCATGAACAAAAAGGAAAAAGGAGAAACTAAAAATCAGTTTCTTTTCTTACAAAGTAAATATAAACATCTGTGTAATCTGGGTTTAGAATTTTGGCAATTTAGAGCTGGGGGTGACTGTAGAGATCTTCTTGTCCAGGGTGTTCAAACTTTTTAATCAGTATTTCTTCAGCAAGCTGTCTCTGGTTGAAGAAAAGATAGGCTACCTTAAGACTACCTTGTCCTCTCTGTGCTCCATGTGGTACTCTAAAGTGTCACCAGGAATTCACCTTTCTCAGGGAAACTTGGCACAGAAGTGTTTAGTAATAAAACAAGGAGTCTTCTGAGTCAATTTCATGTTCTTTTCATACACAGTAGGTGCCCTGATGGTCTGTATCAGTGATAAGGTCCATGCTATGAGTCTTAAGTGCCTGTGATGATTATTTAATGAAACATGTTAAATATTGGATATTTCTTAGATTCCTTAAGTTATTCCTGCTCTACTGTGAAGTGAAATAATTACATATTTAAAACATTTTTTAATATATTGAATTAAAGGGATCTTTGGAATTCTTTGGAAAAAGTTCACTTGGTGCTATAAAATTAGCACTACAAAATATTTTTTCTATTAAGCTGGGCATGGTAGTGCATGCCCCTAATCCTAGCACTTGGGAGGCTAAGGCAGGAGGATCACAGGTTTGAGGCTGGCCTGGATACATAGTTAACCTTTCACTGCCTAGTGATCCATTTTTGGTACATGCACAACAGTGGAGCATAATGAACTGTTTGCTCTTCAAATTCTTGTCCCTTGAATTTTTGTAGGTAATATATATATGAATTTCATGCAAAAATTAAAACAGTTTCAATCTTCAGCATAAATGGATTAAGACTGTCTCAAACAAAACAAAAAATTGTATTGTGATTATTTTTCTAGGCTTTTAATTTTTTATTTTCATTTAGATAAAACAAGAATAAATAATACTTGCAGGAATGTTGTAGGGAAGAACACTCATTACTACAGAAAGTGGTATAAACTCTAAGTGGGAATGGAAGAGTAGCAGTAATCCTATACAGGATTGTTTTTTAGTCCTTCGTTTCTAAAATTAGAAGTGTTTAAAAAATTTGAAATAGTTACATATTATTTAATACTGCTTTTATGACTTACATGAAATAGTCTTATTCAATATTTCTTTTGGTTAATTATGCTCTTTGTTTTGCAAGGCATGGTTTAAACTAAAAATTTATATCAAAGTAATGGAGTGAGGAAGCTTATAATAAATCTAGCATTCAGTTTAAATATACTTTGCTTTCTATACAATAATAAAGACATTGAAGGCTAGAATTGGTGATTAAAGAAGAGTTCATTTCATGTTGTAGAAATACGATAAGGTGAGGACTTCTTTGCCCAATCTCACAATGCATGTCAGTGTCCACCAGAAAACTTCAGCTATGTCTCTTACTATTTTCAATTATAGAATTTGTTTTAGTTTGGGCTTTGGTTAAATTTCTCAGTTTTTACTATGTTTCCTGTGAAATTTTTAGGTTCGAATAAATACTGGAAAAAATACAACTTTAAAATTCAGTGAAAAGAAAGAAGAGGCCAAACGTAAACGAAAGAACAGCTCTGGCAGTGGTCATTCTGCCCATGAGTTGCCTACAATCAGAACTCCAGCTGACATTTACAGGTGAATGATAGCACCGACTACATGATAGTCTGCTGATCTTTTCCTCTTTTTACCTGAAGAGTTATCTGTAACCCAGAAGGTTCTCCCTGAAAAAAGAAAGGTGCTCTAATGGAATTAATGTAGTATTGGAAGGACTATGCTCCCACAGCTACCCAAAGCAGTTAGGATATTATAGTTCTTTCTTTTCCCCATCTTCACCAGCGCTTTGAGACAGTTCCCGTTTGATCTAGTGAAAACAATGTACATCTTTCGAAATCAAAGTTTACATTTCTCTGGGCTAGGGCAGTGCTTTACTATTATAGCTAAATTATACTTGGCATATTAATTTGCTTCTTCAGAGTAAAAATTATACTGTTTCAGTTTTTGTTGTGGTATTTGTTAAGAAAATTATCACTTGAAAATATTTACTATATATCATAACCAGTATTTGTAAAACAGTGAAAATTGCTAAATGTCGTAAGTGGATATAAAAACTATGTGTAGAATTTTTCAGATCGATTTATTACAACCAAGAGCATTCATATAAGTAACATACTATATTTTATTAGGCAAAAAATTTATATCTTTCAAAATATAAAATACATCCTTTGAGGCTGCACAAGTACTGTGAATGAAAATTTTACATACAAAATTTTAACAGTTTCAGATCAATTTCTAGAAAAGATTTTTAAAAATATAAAGTTATTCTCAGTTTATGAGTTACTTTTTAAGTGAGCATATACTTTTGAATATTACAGAGTTTTTGTTGATGTTGTGAATGGAGAATATATACCTCGGAAATCAATTCTCAAGTCTCGAAGCAGAGAGAACAGTGTTTGTAGTGATACCAGTGAGAGCAGTGCTGCTGAATTTGATGAAAGGCGGGGAGTTTTGAGGAGTATTAGCTGTGAAGAAGCCACTTGCAGTGACACCAGTGAGAGCATTTTGGAAGAAGAACCACAGGAAAATGATCAAAGGAAACCTTTGCCTTCATCGGGAGCACCTGAGGTGTATATAAGATCTTAACTCTTTAATATCTTTGGCTAGGTTTTGCTATTTAACCTGTAATGTCTCAGAATCTAATTAATCCTAGGTTTGTACTTTTTTTTAAGACAAGGTCTGGTTATGTAGTTCAGGCTGGCCTTGAACTCAGTGTGTACCCCAGGCTGGCCTCAAACTCAGCAGCAGTCCTCCTGCCTCAGCCTCCAGAGTCTGGGATTACAGGCATGCAGCCTCATGTGTGTCTTGGTTTGTACTTTTTTGATAATAATTAGTTTAAAAAAAAAGTTATGGCACTAGCAATACAGTATCACTAGTCTGAAGTTTTATTTCTGTGAAATAGGAATTTGAAAATATCTTTAATTGATGTGAAGAAAATCCTTCAGTAGCTTGTAGTAAATAAATTACCACTGGGCCAGACTATAGTCATTTTTTGATATTGTAGTTTAGTAGATGATACTGTTCTCTTTTAAATGTCTTGGTAGAGTTAAAGGAATCTGTGTATGTGTGGCAGGGGAATGTGGTCAAAAAGTACAATGAATGTTAAAATCTACGTTATGGAACACTTTGGCGTTAATCCCCCTGGTTTTGAGCACACTCATCTCTCATTCTTGCCACTTTGTGAAGCAGTTTTGGAAGTCCTCTTTTTTGAGTGTCTTTAGTATTTGCTGCCTTGATACCCTGAATGGACTCAAAATGTGTACATTTTGTGGTCATTTTTACTTTGGGGAAGTAAAAAGTCCCACAGTGCCAGATCCAGGGAAAAAGGTGGATAAGAACACACCGTAACATTTCTACTAGCCTGCCTTCTGTTTGATGGCATTTCATAGCAACATTCGCTGTATTTTTGATTATCCCTTGTAAAAACTGATGAGAAAGGACTTTATATCGGCTTCAGAAACTATAAAAACCATGGGATAAGTGTGGTCAAAGGTAGGGAGATTCATGGTAATATGTCTTTTTCTGTAATAAACTTTTAAAAATGTAAACAGTGTATGTTTTGATCACCCCTTCTACATGGTAGATAATTATCCATAGTCCTTCTATGTTTTGGCCTGTTTTAGTGAAACTTTTGAGGTTATGAAATCATTTTCTGATCTGACGAAAGCTGTAGGCACTCTCCTTAGAAAAATTAGCATGTACTCATAGGCTTTTATAGACCACATTGCATACAGTTTTGTGGAGGCGGAGGAGAGGTTGAAAGATCCAAAATAAGAATTCCTGTCTATGAAATGCATGACTGTGGTTTCCACTTGTTATTTTTATTCTTGTGTTTTGGTGGATATTAGAAGTTTTCAATTTAAAAAGTTTAGAAAAAAAAGTATTTAGGAAGACTGGAAAATTTATATGTGTATCAAACCAGTGTATACATTCATATATGTATCTATATATAAATTGATAAGATCGTCATCCCTTGTATCAGAGGATACTGATTGTACTAAATGCACTAAATGCTGATTGGGGATAGGCATTATTAGCACTTAGGCACCCTGCCTAAGACTAAAATGGTCCCAATCCCAGGATAATGATCTTAGGTGACCGGTTAAGTCTTACTTTATTTAATACTCTGCCTTATTATTAGAAAACATGGAATAGAAGTAGACTTTTGCCAACAGGTATTTGAAAATAGAGTTTTTGTAGGGATGTAACATGTCATAGTGTAGCTAGAATGTGGAACTTAATTTTCCCCCTTATTAGCTTTGCATTGTATATTGAATTGCTATAATAGATGATATAATTTTTTACTTCAAAATAAATAGTTCATGATTATGGAAAGTACTTTGAAAGACATCATTTTCAGAGTTTTTAAAAAAATGCTGAAACACTGTGTCTTTTGAAAATGTTCTTAAGATAATGTGAAGGCTCTGTTCTCAGCATGATTAAATGGAATTTTTAGAAAAGTAAACTTGGAGCTTTAAGAACTGGAGTTCAGAATCTTGAGGGAGGGAGGGAGGAAGATAGCATTTTTTGTTTTTGTTTCATTGGTAGGATGAGGTGAAGATGTTGGCTTTTTAAACTATTTAAGTGATAAATTGACTTAATTAGCTCTGAACATTTGGTAGATAAAAGGAAGTAAATATATGATAGTTTATGTCATTTTTAGCTTGTACATAAGTTCTTAGAGGATGTAAGAGGAGAGGTTCCGTATACCCAAAATCTTTAAAAATACTAATTCTTTGGTTTTTATATAAAAAGATACATAAAGATTTCTGGCTGTTTGTACATAATTTATACATATTAGTTTTGTTCCATTTGAACGTATAGCTGACCAGATTACCTTCAGTAAACACTATGTTGAAATTAAAGTCATTTTTTGTGGATCTTGTGATTTCCATCATTGAATTATTTGTATTAAAATTTAGAAACCTATGTTTATTCCTACCAGTCCCAGCACTCTCATTTTTTAATGTTCATTGATTACTTAAATAAAATTAAGGTAGATGCAATAAAATACTCAGTTACATAAATTAACATCATTAAAGAAATGTCAGTATTGGTGAAACTAAGCTGTTTACTAGGAGGCAGCATGACCGTCATGTGATAGCTCTTCATTCGCTGATACATCAAAGCTTTTTAAAATTTTAATATATTATTTTCACAGTAAGAGTTGGGCATAATGGAATGTGTACGAATTTGGGGCTTTTATTTATTATTTTTGTTTTTCCCAGATATGATATGCATTTTGTACTTTATAATACTTTCTCCCTTGACTACTATAAACATTGCTTGTATTTGGTGGTATAATTAAAAAAAATGTATGGTGCTTGATTTCTGTGAACAATTAATAGTTTGATGGTCATGTATTACATATTAAAAATCTTGTGAGTTTTATTTTTAGTGAAAAGAAATATCTAATTGGTAAATAGAAGATAAAGCTTTTATGGGCATCTTATATTTTATTACCATAAACCTATTTTTTGTCTTCTAGGCTTTTTCTGGAACTGTAATAGAAAAAGAATTTTTATCGTCCTCCTTAACACCACACCTAGCCATTGCTCACCCTGTACTACCCACCATTCCGGAAAGAAAAGAAATTTTGTCAGAAGCATCAGAGGAAACTGCAAAAAGGGTTTCAAAGTTCAAAGCTGCCAGATTGCAGCAGAAAAGCTAGGAAATGGGAGTTTATGTCCTAAAGCCGACTTGTACATTTTTAGAATATACACAGCAAAATATGTTACATGTAGTTTGAAATAAGGCATCCCGAGTTAGTTTGGCAACTTTTTTTATCCTTACCAGTGAGTTGTACTAAACAAATTCAAAGTAAATGTTTGAATACTTTAATATTCAACTTGTTTGTTAATTTTCTCAATACTGTCTAAGTTGGTCTTATGATGCAGTGGTAGCATTTCAAATTATTTTTCAAAGAATACTGTTCATATGCGTTGTTTTTGTGTTTCAAACTAAATACAAGCAGTTTTGTACCAGCTGTGATGTTGTGCATACCATATGGACCATTTTAAAGAAACTTTTAAAATTTCAATCGATTCAGCCATTATATTACTTGCTTTTGCATTTTAAAGGCACTTTAAAAAAAGTCTACTTCCCTTATAGGTTTTGCAGCTAGGTGGCTACTTAAAAAAACCTCTCCCCTTTGGATGAAATACTGTAATCTTTAAGGCAGAAAGCTACATGTACCCTACGGGAAAGTCTCTTTGATTGGAAGAGTATTTTGTAAAAACATTTTTTCAAGTAAAAATTTTGTGAAACTTGGCCTCTAAAATGTTGTGGATTTTATGATTTAGAATTGAGCATGGAAATGTCTTTGAATCATACATGTGCTACATATACCACACAACAGATTGTTAAATTCTTAAATTCCATAGGCACGTCTCCTCCTTGTGTGTACAGTTTTTACAGGGACAGAAGGAAAATTTGTTAAGATGCTAAAAAAGTAGATTTTAAAATAAAAATTGCTTAGTGTTTTAATTTTCCCAGCATTTCCATTCTTTAAGTATACTTAACTAGTAAATAACTGAAATAACATTTACTTTTGTGGTAAGACTCCTTAAAATGAGAAATTTAGTCCTAACATTGAAAATTACACTGCAAGTATTAATCATTAGCTTGATGCATGCTAAAATGTAGCTTTTAAAAAGCGTTCTGCATTAGTACTAAAATAAGCCATCAATGCCAGTCCACCCTCTATTCATAGCTAAATATTTAAAGGTTATTTATAGCTTCTTTAATGAATTCTTGCTTAAACAAAGTGAAATTATGTCCTAGAAAAGTAGAAGCTATTTGTAAGTAGAACAGCACAACTGTAAAAGTTTTATGAATATGTATTTTAATGATAAGGGGGTGAGCTTGAGTCCTCACTAGTTAATGGATATTTTAGGACACAGGACTGATTTTGAAAGATCACCTAAAAATGTGGACGATTTGTTCTTTAGTCAGTTCTGGTCAACTATGAATACATTTTGTAGTTAAAAACTGTTTTGTTTTAGTTCACCCCACTCCCAATCCAAACCAAGAGTATAAATAATATATACACAAAGGAGCTCTCTTTCTCAGCTGCTGTTCCACTGAGCTTTTCTGTGCTGAATTTTCCCCCTGAAACAAACTTTATTATAGGACTATTGTGGTGTTCTTTAGAGATGTGCAGTTTCAAGAGTACTGTCATTAAGTTTCCAGTGAACTTCATTTTGAGCTTGCTGTTAATGTAGTCTATTTTACTTCCTTCAAATTAGGTAATCACTTAGAAAAAAGGATGGTAGTGGAATGCTGGGTGATGATGCATGCCTGTAATCCTAGCACTGTGGGAGGCCGAAGCAGGAGGATCACTGAGCCCAGCCCAGGCAGCTTTGCAACTTAGTGAGACTTGGTTTCAAAATAAAAAGGGCTAGGGATGTAGCTCAATGTGAAGGGGGCCTGGGTTTACTCTCCAGTACCACCAGAAAGGAAGAAGAAAAATAAGATGGGAGTGGAAGCAAAGAAAATGTGTTTGATAACATATTTGAAGACCAAAAGAAGTATTGTTGTTCCATTTCATAGCTTCAGTCTTAACAACAAAGTTTTAAATTTTAACTTGAAATTATACTGGACTTTTCAAGTTTCATCGGGACAAAAGGAAGGTGGCCTTAAATGCTGTTTTAAGCCACTGTAGAACAGAACATTAGAAATGACATTATTTTTAACGTTTTATTTTGAACTAGTTTTAGTCCTTGCCAAAAAATTGCACAAGCCTGGCATGGTGGCACACCCACCACTTGGGAACCTGAGACAAGAGGATTGCCGCAAGTTTGAGGGCAGCCTGGGCTACATAGTGAGTTCAAGGCTAGCCTGAACTACTGGTGCATAATAAAACACTGACTCAAACCACCACCACCACCACCACCAAAAATTGCACAAAACCATACAGGTTTTCCACATGTCACCATCCCCTCAAACTCCAGCTCTCCCTAATACTGTAACCCATGCAATTACCAAAACCAACTAACTAAAACTGTAGCACTTAGTTGAATTTCACCAGCTGTTTCACTAGTGTTCGTTGTCTGTTCCAGAAACCTATATAGGACCCCTTCTTACATTATTTACTGCTTCTTAATCTCTTTCAGTCTCTCATAGTTCTTCAGGTTTTTTCTCCAACTTTTGACATTTTGAAGAGTACTGTTTGGGTGTTTTGTTTTCAGTTTTGTTTGATGTATGCATAGAAGAAGGTTTGGCCTTTTTGACCCAAATACCATAAAGTATATCGTGTCTAAGGTTCATATCAGAGGTACCTTGTACTATATAATTTCAAGTCTTTATTTCAGTATACTAACCTTGGCCACTTACTTAGTCAAGGTGATATCTCCAGGCATATTTACCTTACTGTTGACATCTTTCCCTTTGGGGTTAATATTTTGGCAGAGATCCTTTGAGGCTGTACAAGTCTTTCTCCTCAAATTTATGGCCACGATTTTTTTGCACTAGTAGTTAATCTTGTCAGTACTAATTAACACTGTAGTGTTTGTCTAATGGTGATTTTTCTGATTTGCCTGTCAACATTTATTTCTTGGACTTCTTTTATAATAAGCTGTGCCTCTATCCACCCACCACCCATCTATTACTTCATTTGATTATTTATATCAGTGTGGATTCCTGGTTGTTTAATTTTTTTCTGTGAATTAAAATCAAATACTGTCATTGTTGGATTGCTCAGATCATTCTACCTTTGACCATTAGGAACTCTTTTGGGTTGGCTTCGTAAACTCACAAATTCTCAAATCTTTTTTGTACACTTGCAGTGTTTTTATTTCTTTTGCAGAAATTGCAGATACATGTGTGTTCTGTATATGCCTTTCTCACATGAAGGATGACATTCACCATTGCACTTTTTTCCCCCAGTAGCATGCTCTTGTACTTTCTATATCAGTTTATAGGAATCTTCATTATTCTTTATTCCAGAGGTGTGGTACTCCATTGTTTAGATGGAATGTTGTTTACTGAGCTACCCTAATTATGGGCATCCATGGTGTTTTTGTATTTTGCAGTTATATCTAATGATGCTGTGACTAACTATGTCTCTCATTTTCTATCATGGGAGGTGTATCTTTAGGGTACATTCCTTGCAGTGGGATTGATAGATCACTTGCATGATTACTATATGATTTCTTTGAAACACAGTAAAATCTGTTTTTAAAAGTTTTGTTCTTTTATTGAGGACACAGCTTTAACATAAACACAGATTGACTTCATTGATTCTTTTCAGCAAAGATTTGGGGACAGTATAGTGTCTTAAGGGACTTCAAAATAAAGTGTTGCATAGTTCCGTTAATTTTGCTAAAATTTGATTTTTAAAACATTGGTAGCTATGCGTGAGATTTAGAGGAGCTTTACATTCCTTGGATTATTTCCAAATTTATAAAATACAGGTATCTATCTCATGAATTTATCTTCTCCATGTGAAACTAGGTAATCTTTATAGATTTTATAGTGTTCTATAGTTGAGTGGCACATACACTGAGAATTCTAATACAGGAAATATTTACATTTTAAATCTTTAATTTATTAACCAATATTATCAAATGTTGCAGTTTAAAATATTTTCTCAGCATGTATGTATGTGTATATGTATGTATTTTATTTATTTTGAGGCAGGGACTCCTTGTGTAGTTTGTGCTGGGCTTGAATTTACTATGTAGTCCAGGCTGGCCTTGAACTCACAATGATCATCCTCCCTCATACCCCAGAGTGCTAGGATTTCAGGCATGTGTCACCACACCTGACTCTTAAATTATATTTTAGAGGAATGTCATTAAGGAAAATTTTGTGCTGTTTTCTAAACCAGTAAATTGCAAATAATATTTTTTGAGCATTTATTATGTGTCAAGACTTTTTTTATATATCTTCATGTGAATTACCTCAATCTTCACAACTCCCTCCCCCTGTCCCACACCCCATTTTAGATATGTGGAAACAGATTAAGTAACTCTTATTTTACTTATTTTTTGAAGGGCTGGGAATAAACTCAGGGCTTTGTACGTGCTAGGCCAGCACCCTATCCCTGAAGCCCCCCTCCCTGGCCTCGAAGCTGCATTTTAAGCTACACAACTTAAGTGGGTTAAACCCAGGTAGCTTTGCTCTGTAATTATCACTTAACACAATTTTTAAAAAGTTTACATTGCCTGCTCTCTAAATGAGTAATTAGTAAGGAAATGTGTGATCTGTATAATGTCTAATCTTGCTTATTTATGATGAGTTCACCTTTTTAAAATCTGAATTTGAAACTGATTTGGTTTCTTAAACTTCTTACATAAAGGAACTAATTTTGACTTGGTAAGCTGAGGGTGGAGTTTCAGTGTGGCTGTATGCATAAAAGAAAGGATGTGCAGATGGAGGATAGTAAATGTTAGAAGAGAAGTAATCAGCATAATAGTACTTCACTGAAAAAAATTTTTCTTTATGTGAGTTTAGGCATGTATGTGTACAAGTTTAGAATTGGTATGTTCCTCATTAAGTGGCTTCATAGTGACCTTTGTCCCTATGGTAATGTTTTTGCCTTAGTGTATTTTGCAAAGCATATAGCTGGTTAAGTACTTTACTAATATAACAGCTTCTGTCTTTTGTATGTGACCTTTCTGTCTTTTTTCTGGTACCGGGAATTGAACTCACGACCTTGCACTTGCCGGGCAGGTGCTGTGTTGCTGAGCTAAATCCCCAGCCTCGACCTTTCTGTTTTGTCTGTGTGTGTATGCATGCATGTATATGTAAGAGTAGTAATATACTATTGTTGTAAATAGTTTTAGCCTCTGACAGTGTCTGTACCTGTCAAGTTTATCATAATCAATCTTGTTGGGATGACTTCTACTGCCCTCTTTTGGGCCTTCTGTTTAGTTTAGGCTTTTTGTTTTTTCCTTTTTCCCTTCTTTACTGTTGTTCAAAATAATGTGCTCACCTTCCATTCTCTCCACTGATGAGGAAGTTACATGTTGCTATATTTTAATTTTTTGACACTTAATTTTTTTAAAATTTTATTTTTAGAGATAAAAGAACCAAAACATTAACAAACAGACATAAAACAACATAAAAAGAATATAAACAGTACAGAATTTCAGACAAGGTGAAAAGAAATTGACAATGGTTGTTGCGTTACATACTGTTATCCTCCTAGTGGTTACTCAGATAAACAAATACATGCAAGAATGATCAATTATTTGGCACTTAATTTTAAAAATATGCACTCATTCTTAAGTGTTCTGATCGCCACATTGTGCTTGCAGTACTGTACTTTGGTTGTGTTCTTTTCTAACAGCTTTATTGAGGTGTAGTTTACATACCGTAACGTACACGTTTATGTATGCATTTTGGAATTTTCTTTTCAGCTTTTTTTGTTGTTGTTGTTGAGACAGGGTCTAGTATATTCTAGGCTGGCCTTGATCTCATGGCGATCCTCCAGCCTCTGCCTCCCAAGTACTGGTGGTGTGGGCGTGCACCACCACACTCAGCTGTATTTTGGAATTTTTTTATTTGGAGTTGTGCCACTTTTCCTACAACCCAGTTGTAGAACATTTTTATCATGTCAAAAAGATAGTGCCTGCTTCACTTTCTATTCCCATAACCAACCCCAGGCCACCATGAATTTGCTTTATATGTAGATTCCCCTTTTCTGGATAATCAGTATAAGTAGAAACCTGCAAAATGGAGTATTTTGCGTCTGTCAGCATAATATTTTGGAGGTTTGTGTATTTTGTATCATATACAAGTAGGGATTTTTCCTTAAAGTTCTATAGTATTCCATTGTGTTCATACCAGGTTTTGTTCATTCACAAATTGATGGACCGTGGGTTGTTCAGCATGTGAATAATGTTGACAAGTCTGTGTGGCCATGTTTTTATTTCTTTGGGGTAAGTAAAATAGGTGTGGAATTGGTTGAATGTTGAAAGAAATCAAAAGTTCTCAAAGAGACTTGTTATTTTACATTTGTACTAGCGGTGTATTTCCAGTCTCCACATCTGTGCAGCTCTGTTGATTTTTTTTCCTTTGTAGGGTAGCCGTTCTTGTGGTCATGGTCTTGTTTTAACTTACATTTTCTAGTGACTAATGATGATGAACGTATTTTCATGTCCCTTTAGCTTTATGTATATTTTCTTTGAAGTGAACTCAAATCTTTTGCTCAGTTTTTAATTGTGGTGTCTTTATTGTGGAGTTGTAAGAATTCTTTATATATTCTAAAGACCACTTCTTTATCGGATACATAATTTGCATATGTTTTCTCTAAGTTTGTGGCTTATCTTTGATTTTTTCAATGTCTCTTAAGGTACAAAAAGCCTTTAGTTTCAATAAATCCAATTGATAACTTCTTTATTTTATGAATTGCACTTTTGGTGTCTTACTGTAAGAATTTTAACTCCAAAGGTCTGTAGATGTTACATATTTTCTTCTTCTAGATGTTGTACTACATATTTTTAGCTCTTAGAACTGTGATCTCTTTTGAGTTAGTTTTTGCTTATGGTATGAGGCAGGGGTTTAAATTCACTTTCTGTATGGATAATTTGACACCTAATTGTCCCAGATTTGTTGAAGATTGCTCTTTGTGCCATGAGTGTTTCGGTGTCTTTTTTGAAAATAGTTCCATTTGCATACTCATAATTTGATCTGTTCTTCTGTCTTTATGTCAGTGCCAAATGGTCTTGATTACTGTGGCTTTACTTACAGTAAACTTTCAGATAGGGAAATATAATCTCTTCCACCTTTGTTCGTTTTCAAAATTATTTTACACCAGTGGGTCAACTTGATCCATTTAATGCAGAGCTAACTTGGGAATTTTATGAGAATTATATAGAGTCTGTAGATGAACTCAGAGAACTGCCATGCTAATATTCAGTTGTCATGAACATAGAATATTTTTTTAAATTTTTTGTTTGTTTTTATTTTATAGCACTGGAAATTGAACCCAGAACCTTCACATTGAGCTACACCCAAGCCTTTTCTATTTAATTTTTTTTTTTTTTTTAATTTTAAGACAGGGTCTCACCAAGTCACTAAGTTGTCCAACCTAGACTCAAACTTAACATCCTCCTGTCTCAGTCTCCCAAGAATGCTGGGATTAAAGGCCTGGGTCACCATAATCTGGCTACTGTGATTTTTCTGCTGTGTGATTAAATTTGGGTTGCTGATATTTTGTTGAGGGTATCTGGGCAAATATTCATGAGAATGTTGGACTGTCATGTTCTAATCTTTTGATGTCACTTCCTAGCTTTTGTGTGAGGATGGAGTTTGCCTCACAGAATGAGACAGGTTTGTTTGTAAAGGACTAGTGCTATTTCTTTAAATGTTTGATAGAATTTACTAGTGAAACCATCTGAGCCTACACTTTTTTGAGAAAGTTTGTAATTGCTATTCAGTTGCTTATTATAAGTGAATTTAAAATATGTATTTCTTGAGGCCATTTTGGTCATTAGGCTCTTTCTAGAAATTTATTTCATATAAGTTTTCTCATTTGCCATTAGAAAGTTGTTCATAGTATTCCCTTATAATACATTTAATCTCTGTAGGATTGGTAGTATTAACTGAATTTCTTGATTCTGCTAGTTTTGTCTTACCTTTTTTAGTCAGTCTAGCTAAAGTTCTTTTGATTTTGTTAATATTTTCAAAGAAAAGTTTTTCTCTATGCTTGTTTCCTATTTCATTAATTTCTTTTCTAATCATTATTCTTCTCCTTTGCTGTGGGCAAATTTTTATAGGTTTTTAAGGTATAAAATTGTTAATGTGAGATCATTCTATTCTAACAGGCATTTAAAGATATAAATTAACCTCTCAGTACTGCCTTAGCTGCATCCACTGAAATTTGATTTGTGTTGATTTGCTTTTACCTAAAACTATCTTCTAACTTCTCTTGATTTCTTTGACCTGTGCTTTATTTAAATATATATTGTTTAATTTTCAAACATTAGTGGTTTTCTAAGTTTCTCTGTATTGTTGACTCCCACTTTAATTCTGTTGTGTCTGGAAGACAGTATATTTTTAATCTGTTAAAATTCATTTAAACTTACTTTTTTTTTTTTTTTTTTTTTCCTTTGGGTACCAGGAATTGAACTTAGGACCTTGTGCTTGCCAGGTAGGCACTTGTGCCACTGAGCTATATCCCTGGCCCTCATTAAAGCTTTTGAATAGAGTATGTTCAAAGGATTATTCTGTTTTTGTTGTAGTGCTCTGTATATGTTGTGTCAGCTTCATTGATATTGTTGTCTTCTCTTGCTGAATTCCTTGTCTACTTGTTCTACCCATTATAGAATATTGAGAGTTTAAACTATTATTGTGGAATCATTATATATCTTTCACTTTTGCAAGAAAAGATTTTTTGTTCCATGAATTTTTTTGGAGTCTGTTATTAGGCGCATTTGCATTTGTCCTTGTTTTGATTTATTGATACTTTTATTATTGCCAATTGTCCCTTCTGTTGTATAGTAACATTCTAGTTCTATTACCTATTTTATTTTATTTTGTTTGTTTGTTTTTTGGTACCAGTAACTGAACTCATGACCTTGTGCTTGCCAGGCAGGCATTGTGCTGCTGAGCTATAGCCCTGGCCCTTCTAGTTTTATTATGTCTATTTTGTCTGAAATCATTAGGACCACTCCAGCTTTATTATGGTTGTGTTTGCATGATATATATATTTTTTACCATTTTATCTGTAACATTTTGTGATTACAGTAGGCATATTAACTTCCTAATCTGTTACTTTAGAATAATACTAAATTCCAGTAAAATGTTGAAACTTTGCTTCACTATAGCTCTAGTCCTTTTTCCTTTGTCCTATTATAATACACTTTACAACAATATTGTGTTCAAATTATTTTTCATGGGATTGTCTTTTAAATAAGAGGAGAAAACTAAAAACATTGTCTTTTAAATTTGCCAGTATAATTTTCATTTTCCATTGATCTTCATTTTTTATGTGATTGAAGTTACCATCAGATGTTATTTCCTGTCAGCCTTAAAGAAAATTTTCATAGGAGCAAAATCTCTTTGTTTATGTGGTAACATCTTCATTTTCCAAGGCTAGTGTTACTAGACATAGAATTACTCCTCAGCTGTAGTTAGGATATGTATACTACTTCTGGCCTTTTTTTTTTTTTTTT
>NW_004955468.1:7542883-7640354 GCF_000276665.1 Chinchilla lanigera | reverse complement strand
CCGAAGACCGGCGCTCCCCGCCCGAGGCTCCCCATGCGCTGGGGGCCCCCCCTCCGGGAGCCACCAGGCAGGAAGCTAGCCAGCCAGAAGACTGGCGCTCCCCACCCGAGGCTCCCTGTGCGCCGGACTTCTGGCCTTTTTTGATTTGAGAAGTCAGCTAGTAACTTTATTGGGGTTCCCCTGTGCATGACAAGTCAGTTTTTTCTCACAGCTGTCCAGATTTTCATTTACATAGGAGTGGTTATCTCTTTTCCCCCAGTTTGTACATTCCTTTGAATTATATCCATAAAAAATTTAAATATGCAAATCTCATCCCCAGACCAAAAAGAGTCTTTCGAAATGAAGTACAGACACAGACAAAAAAGTGGGGTGATGGTGCAAAGGTACCACAATTAGTTTAATGAGTACTATTTGTTAATACTTTTATAGTGTATTTAATTGTTAGGTAATAGATTTAAAGAGGAAATCTTGAAATCAAAAAGAATTGTAGTTAATATTGAAACATTCTAATTTTGCTCATGTGTCCTAACATTGTGAATTACAGAAATATCCTCCAGAAAAGTCAGGTATTTGGTAAAGCAAGGGACATAGGACTAGATTTTGATAAAAGTGCTTTTTCTTTGGCCCTATAACTATAAATATCCTGGAGATTCTTAAGAAGATTTTCAATATAGCATAAATAACTTTTATAAACCTTTTGTTAGGTAAAAAGCATGTATAGATAATACAGTAATTAAAACATTTATAGTAAGTGATGTTTTTTTTTTTTTTTTTTTCCTGGTACTGGGAATCGAACTCATGACCTTGTGCTTGCCAGGCAGGTGCTGTGCTGCTGAGCTGAATCCCCAGCCCTACAGTAAATGTTAAAATGAGTGATACTAAAAACTTTTTTTAAAAAACTACAATGACCTTTTAAAAGCCCACTAATTTGGGGGCTGGGGATTTAGCTCAGCGGCATAATGCCTGCCTGGCAAGCACAAGGTCGTGAGTTCGACACCCGGTACCGGAAAACAAACAAACAAAAATATTCAAGATTACACTAATTGTATAGAGCATGTCAATTAGTTTCCTTTCAAATTGTTATTAGAATCTAGTTTAAATATCAAACTGCCTTTCCTTTCTGTGAAATTCTGTGACATTTAAAATAAATTGCTGTAAACATTTGTGTCTCTAAGCTATACAGTTCACAAAAGTAGTTTACAGTTTCCTTTAAATCACTTATTAAAGAACTGACAATATTACTGTTTTGAAACATCTACCTGCTATATTTCAAATTTTTCTTCACAATACTGTATTCTTAATTTTTAATAGAATTATCAGTTGGCACTAGGAATGGTTATCTTAATGTTTAGCCTGCTTGAGTTTTATTGAGCTACCTGGATATGCACATTAATGCTTTTCATCAGATTTGGAAATTGTTCAGACAGTTAAAAACTTCTATGGTTTTTTTTTTTCTGGTACCAGCACTCGAACTCATGACCTCATGCTTGCCAGGCAGGTGTTGTGCCTCTGAGCTAAATCCCCAGCCCAAACTTTTATGGTTCTGATGTCAAAAAAAAAAAAATTCCTTAGATTCTTACTCTCTTTTCCTTTAGGAGCTCCCATTACGTGTATGTTGATTTAGTTGGTCATACCCCATACTTTCATCCTTCTTTCAGTTTTCCTTCTAGTGAATTTTCCTCTTCAGTTACTGTATTTTTTAATTCCAAATTTTCCATTTGATTTCTTTGGATAAATTGGATCTCTTTATTGGTGTTCTCTATTTGACGAGGCATTATTTTCATGCTTAGTGTAAAGATGATTATCTTTTGTTCTTTGAACATTTATAATGGTTACTTTGAATCTGAATCCAATGTTTCACACTCCTCTGAAACAGTTTCTGTTTAGATTTTCCTCCTTCCTCAGGTATAAGGGGTTATTTCCTATTTAAAACTGGGCATTTGAATAGTATGTACCACTCTGAGTTCTTATCCCTCCTCCATGGGGTTATTGTTGCCTATTTGTGTATTTGGTTATGAGGAGTCTGTTTCTTGTGACCTCTGATCCCCTGTTCAGTTTTTGTTTTCATTTCTAAGCTGGCTCCTTACATGTCACCCTTGGATTAATATTTTAGTGACTCACCAGTGATTGGTTGACATTGTACTTAAACATCTTGGTCCAGTCAGGCTTTTTTTTTTTTGTCTTTCTGAGATGGTCTCACTATGCAGCTCAGGCTGGTCTCGAATTCCCAGTGATCCTCCTGCCTCAGCCTCCTGAGTGCTGGGATTACAGGCGTGTGCCCCCATGCCCGGCTAAATCAGCCTTTGACCTTTGTCAGTGGATCTCTATGTGGTTTGGAGAACACACTCATAATTCATGCAATTTACAGGTCTTCTCCAAGGATGGGCAGATAGCTAGGGCTATCTCACATCTCCACTCAGCTTGGTTGTGGCTTGATATATTCTGACTACCTTTCAAACTGTGAGCTTATCAAGGCTCATCTCACTCTGTAGTTTTTCCTGTTAAATTTCTAGCTGGTCTGCTGGTCATGGTATTGCAACCTCCAGATAGCTGTGATGTGGGCCTTTCCCATTTGTTTACCACTGAAATTGCTAATATCAACCAAGTCCCACATGTTGGGTATTTTCACATCACTCCTAATAGACTCAGCCCCCTTCAACAGAAATGCTTCTGGTTTCACAAGCTGTCCTAATTTGGAAGGGACTTGTGTGAAAGGAGGGTGAGGGGCTAAAATGCCACATACTCCTTTCATTTTTAACTAAATTTTGTTGGTTTGGACAAATATACCAGGATGTGTATTTGGTATTGTGATACCATACAGAATAGTTTCACTTCCCTGAATGTCCTCTGCATGGTGTCTATTCATTTCTGCGTAAGGTCTAACCCTTGACAATCACTGACACTTTTATTACCTCTAGTTTTCCCTTTTCTAAAATGTCATATTTTTCCAAAATTAAAACCATATGGTATATGGCCTTTTCAGATGGAATTCTTAAATTCCTTCCATATTTTCATGTCTTGATAGCTCTGAAATATTCCTCTGTCTAGAAGTACCACAAGTTTGTCTACTTATCTACTCAAACATATCATAGTTGCCCAAGTCTTGGAAATTATCAGTAAAGCTGCCATAAACACCAATGTGCAGGTTTTGTATGGATATGCTTTCAGCTCCTTTGGATAAATAGATCAATGGTAAAGGTATATTGTGTAAGAACTCATATTGTCTTCCAAAGTAGATGTTATTATTTTGCATTCCTATCAGCAGTGAATGAGAGTTCCTGTTGCTCCACATCCTCGCCAGCATTTGATGTCAGTGCTCTGCATTTTGCCCATCTTAATAGGTTTGTAGTGGAACTTGTTGTTTTAATTTGCATTTCCTGGATGACATATAATGCGAAGCATGTGTTCAGATGTGTGTTTGCTGTCCATCTTTTTGGTAAGGTGTGAAGAACTTTGTTCCATCTTTTAAGTTAGGTTTTCTTACTGAGTTTGAGTTCTTTGTATATTATTGATAGCCTTTCTTTATCAAAAATGTCCTTTGAGAACATTTTCTCCCAGTCTGTGGCTTATGTTTTTATTCCCTTTATAGTGTCTTTAATACAGCAGAGAAGTTTAATTTTGTAATGAGATCCATCTTACAAATTCTTTTTTTCATGGATTGTGCCTTTAGTATCATATCTAAAAGTTTATCAGTAAATTATCAGTAAATTTATCAGTCTTGTAGATTTTCTCCTGTTATCTTTTAGAAGTTGCATAGCTTTTCTTTTACACTTAGGTCTGTGGTCCATTTTGAGTTAATTTTTGTGAAGAGTATAAGGTCTGTCTAGGTTCATTATTTTGCATGTCAGTGCTAAGTTGCTCAAGCATAACATTTTGAAAAGACTCCAGTATATTTCATTTACTCATTTGTGAAAGATCAGTTGACTGTATTTATGTCTATTTCTGGATTATATGTTCTGTTCCTTTGATGTATTTGTTTCTTACTAATGCCATACTCTCTTGATTACAGTAGCTTTGTAATAATTCTTGAAGTCAGGAAGTATCAGTTCTCCAACTTTGTTCTGGGTGTTGTAGGTGTCTTCATATAAATTTAAGAATCAGTTCGTTGCTGGGCATGGTGGTGCATGCCTGTAATCCTAGCACTCAGGCTGAGGCAGGAGGATTGCCATAAGTTCAAGGCCAGCCCCTGGACTACATAGCAAGTCAGATCTGTCTGAAAAAATTGCTTATTAGTTCCAGGATTTTTTGCCAGTTCACTCAGATTTGCTGCAAAGATGGTCAAATCATCTCTGAACATGACAGTTTTATTTCTTTTTTACAAATCTGTGTATCTTTTATCCCCTTTTCTTATTGCATTGGCAGGGGCTTCCAGTACCATGTTGAAAAGGAGATGTGAGAGGAGATATCCTTACCTTGTTCCTAACTTCAGTGGGAAAGCTTCAAGTTTCTCACTATTCAGTATGTTAGGTAAAGGGTTTTTTATTTATTTATTTTTATAGCTATTCTTTCCCAAACAGAGGGCAGTTTCTCTTTTCCTAGTTTACTATGAGTTTTAAAATGTTACGTGGCTATTGCATTGTACTAAATGCCTTTTCTTCATCCATTGATAAATTTTCCTTCTCCAAGTTGTTAATGTGATGGATTACATTAATAGGTTTCCAAATGTTGAACAGCCTTGCATACCTGGGCTAATTCCCACTTAACTTTTTTCATGCCTTGTTAGATTCAGTTTGCTGCTACTTCATTGCCAATTTTTGTATGCCTGCCCATGAAGGATATTTGTGTGTAGTTTCTTGTGATATCTTTGCCTGGTTTTGGTATTGGAGCAATACTTAACTCTGGATGGTTTAGAGAGTACTGTTGATTTGGTTTTTTCAGTGGATCTGTCCATTTCAGACAGAAGGGTATTGAAGTCTCTAGCAATAAGAGGTGCTTCATCTGTTCTTGCAGTTCTATCAGTTTTTGCCTCATGTAGTTTTTTTTACTTTTTTTTTCTTGGTACCAGGACTCGAACTCAGGACCTTGCACTTGCCAAGCAGGTGCTTGTGCCACTGAGCTATATCCCCAGCCCTGCCTCATGTAGTTTAATACTCTGGTGTTGGGCACTTACATGGGAAGGATTTTTATATCTTGGAAAATTGACCCCTATGTCATTATGTAATAGCCCCATTACTCCCTGAACTTTTTTTACTCTGAAGTCTGCTCTCTCTGAAGTTGATATACTTACTGTCACTTTCTCTTGATTAATGTTAACATGGTATACCTTTTCCCATCCCTTTGCTGTTAATTTATATGTGTCTTTCTATTTGGAGTAGGTTTCTTATAGAAATAATTAATGGTTGAGTCTTATTTTTAGATCCACTCTGACAAGTCCTTTGCTTGGTCTGTTTCGATAACTGATGTTTAAAATCATTATTGATGTCGTTGAATCCGTATCTACCATGTTTGTTACCCTTTCCATTTGTTGCCCTTGTTCTCTGTTATTTTTGTCTTTCACTCTTCTGTCTTTTTGGTTTTAAGTAAGAATTTTATAGGGTTCTGTTTTCTTTCTTAGCATTATTGGCTCCTCCACCTTCTCCTTGTCATCATCCTCATGTTCTCATCCTCCTGCTTGTCTTGTCCCCTTCCCTCCCTCCTCTTCTCCTCCCCCTCTCTGCCTCCCTCTTTCCTTCCTTTCTCTCTCTTCCCTTCCTTCCCTTCTTCCTTCTCTTAGTGATTGTCCTAAAGTTTGTACCACATTTATACCTAATCTCAGACCAGTTTTAAACAACAATTTACCATTTTGTGGGTAATTGAAATATATTAAACTATGGTGGTACCTCAATTCATGAACTTAATTCTTTCACGATTCCGGTTGGAAACCAAATTGGACAAGAACTGAATCAAGTTTTCCCATAAGGTTCACATTGAATTTAATCATTGAATTTGATTCAGTTCTCGTTCAATTCAGCTTGTGACCAGAATCAGAGAAAGAATTAAGCTCGTGAACAAAGGTACCACTGTAAGTGTATGTGTACATAAATACACATAAATAAATTGTTAGTATTGTTATTTTGAGCAAACTTTTCTGTTGGACCAAAAATAAGTTTTCATTTTAGCTTTAGTACTACTTCAGTACTCGCTCTTAATACCATTTCTCCTGTACTCACTCTTTATGTAGGTACTAATTTCTGAGCAACATCATTTTTCTTCTCTCTAAAGAATTCAGTGTTTCTTAATAAGGCAGGTCTACTGTCAACAAATTCAGTTTTTGATTGTCAGAGTATTTTTCCTTCACTTTTTTCTTTTTTTTTGAGACAGGGTCACACTAAGTTCATGCTGGCCCTGAGCTCACTATGTAGCCCAGGCTGGCCTTGAATTTGCAGTGATCCTCCTGCCTCAGCCTCCCGAGTGCTATGATTACAGATGTGCACCACCATGTGCAGCTTTTTCCTTCACTTTTGATGGCTGTTCTTCAAGGTACAGAATTCTAGCTGGGTGGTTTTCTTTCTTTCAATACTGTAAATGTTTCGCTGTACTCTTCTTGCTAGTATGACTTCTGGAAGTCAGATGTAATTTTTATCTTTGCTCCTCTAAGGTAACTTGTTTTCTCCATTCTGTGGCTTCTTTTTCCCTCCTCCCATTCCTCGTTTCCTCCCTCCCTCCCCCCTTCCTCCTTCATTTTCTGTAGTTTGACAGTGATATGTCTAGGTTTAATAAGTTTTTTAATGTATTTATCTCAGTGTTCCCTGAACTTACTATAGTCTGGTATGACTTTGGGGAAAATTCTCAGTCACCATTGTTTCAAATATTTCATTTGTTTCTTTCTGTCTTTTATATGCTTCTTAGGTATATATAAACTTTTTTAGTTGCTCCGTAATTCTTGGCTATTCTGTTCTATTTTTCAGTCTTTTTCTTCTTTTCAATTTATGAGGTTTCCACTGAGATATCCTGAAGCTCAGATTCTAGTTGTATTCACTTTTATCAGTGAGTCCATCAAAGGCATTTTCTGTTTCAGTGATTTTCATCTCTAGCATTTCTGAAGTACTTTCTTAGACTTTCCATCTTTGCTTATGTCTTAGTTACCTTCTCATCCCTGGGACACAGTACCTGACATCTGCCGTTTAAAGGAGGAGAGGCTTATTTTGGTTGTGTGTGCAGAGGTTACCGTCCGTAGGCTGCTGGCTCCAAGGCAGGGTAGCATGGCAGGCAGAGAAAGAGCTCTGATGAGTAGCACAGCTTCATGATCCAGTCACCTCCCCAAACCCCAACCTATGAGCACAAGAGGCTTTGGAGCTTCATCTAGATATAAACCATAGCAATTTACATTGTCTACCTGTTTTACCCATTAAAACCCTTAGCATATTAACCATGATTGTTTTTTTAAGTTCCTGGTCTAATAATTCCAATATCCCTATTATATCTGTATGTATTTCTGATGCTTGCTGTCTTCTCAAACCATGCTTTTTTTGCCTTTTAGCATGCTGTGTAATTTTTCTTACTAGCCGGGCAAGACTTCTGGGTAAAAGGAACTGCTATAAACAAGCTTTGATGGGGAGGCAGTGGGTAAGGTCTGAGAGAAGGGGGAGCGTTCTATCATCCTGTGGTTAGGTCCCAGTCTCTAGTGAGCCTGTCTATACCGTGAACTTCACATGTGCTGGGCAGGATGGCAAGAGTGGAATGCAGTTTGGTGCTTTGCTTCTCCCACATAGAAAGCTAGAATTGGCTGGGATTGGGTATCTTCCTTCCTGTAAGTCAGTTAAGGTCTGATAAAATTCCAGCAAGTGAGACTCTGGTAAAGTCTGTCCTGTGGACAGGCCTTCTTAGAATTCTCTGGCATATTTCAAAATAGTTCCTCTCTCTCTCTTCCTCTGCTGGAAACAGGAGGGGAGAGGCCTCCCCACCCCATATTCACAAACTGACTTCCTTCTGGAAGTAAAACTTGCAGAACTCTGTGTGCGATAGGGAAGGGTACTTACTGGGCCCCTTTGGAGTTTTCAACTCAAAATTGTCCACCGTGAGCTTCCAGCAATTTATCTATGGAAGTTCAGCTTCCCCATGCTGGCACTAATTCCCATGGGGGTTTTAGTTGGAGGCTTCTTTCCTAGTAAGTTATGGTTCTCAGTATTTGCCTATTAGCCTGTGCAGTTTTAGGAGCAGTGTGTTCCCTGTGACCTCACTGCTATTAAGGATCTAAGAAGAGTTGATTTTTCAGTTTGTTTAGCTTTTTACTTCTTGTTGGGATGTAGTGGTAACTTCTACAAATGCCAGGCCACAAAGTAGAAGTCCGAGTTAGTCCATCTTTAGCTGTGCTTTTAAGGGAACATATTTACAAAGATCCTCACTTGGCCACTTCTCTCAATTATTTTTTAAATAAATTTTAAAAATAGGTAAAAACTTAATGTTTGCCATTTCTAATGGTCTTTATTATTTTTTGTACACAAGTTTTTATGTAAATTTATTTCCCTTCAATTTCCTTTAATGATTATTTTAATAGTAGTGCTAGACCTAGTTCTGCCCATTTTTTTTTTTTCCCCAGGTAAGGACTTATTTTGCCTTTTTTAAACAATATTTTTGCTAGGCATAGAATCCTAGGTTGATAGATTTTTTTTTTTTTTCCTTTAGCACTTGGAAGATGTTATTTCATTGTCTTTTGAACCTTATTGTTCTGTCTTGTCTTTGTTCCACTGCAGGGGATACATGTTTTCCATGCCAGCAATTCAGTTGTAACGTATATACTATATTTTTCTTTGTATTTAGTTTTGCTGGGGTCTGTTAAGCATCTGAGATCTTTGTATTTTTTTCCTCAGGTTTTAGTTTTTTTATTAGTACACATTTAGAGTACATAATGATCACATTCCTGTCGGGGGCTTGGCACATGTATACAGTGTATCTTATTTTTCATCCCCTTCCCTTCCCCTCCATCTCCCTCCATCTGTCTCTTGGTCCCCTGCCCTTTTACAAAAGATTTATCTCCTTTTTTCCTATTTATTTATTTTATTTATATTTTGGGTTTCTCATGTACGAGAAACCATGTGAAATTCAAGCTTGTGTGTTAGATTTATTTCACTTAGCATTATGGTCTAAAAGTGCACCCATTTTCCTACACATGACTCCAGTTTATCCTTTTATGGCAGAGTAGTGCTCCACTGTGTATGAGAACAGTTTTTCTTGGTAGCAGATCTGTGGATGAGAACACATCGTAATTTTTTGTGTGTGTGTGGTGCCAGGGATTGAACAACAGTTTTTCTTTATCCATTCATATAGGCTGCTTCCAGCATTTAGCTGTTACGAGTTGTGCTGCTGTCAACATGAGTATGCATCACTGTAATAGGCGTCTTTAAGTCTTTTGGGAAAATACCTGAAAGGGGAATGGCTGGGTCAAATGGAATTTCTTCGTTTGGTTTCTGAGGGCTCTCCATACTGATTTCCATAATAGTTGTACTAGTTTACATTCCCACCAAGAATGTAGAAGGGTTCCTTTTTTCCTGAAGTTTTGCCACTATGTGTTATTATTTGATTTCTTGAGAGTCATTCTTTCTGGAATGAGAGGGAATCTCAGTGTTGTTTTAATTCTCATATTTCCAATGGCCAGAGGTGTTGAACATTTTTAATGTATTAGTTGGCTGTTTGTACTTTGGAGAAGTTCATATCAGCTGTCCCATTTTTTGATTGAGTGTTTTATTATGGGGAGTCTAATTTTTGGGGTTTTTTTTTAGTTCTTTATATATCCTAATATTAGTCCTACATCCAAGGAGTAGCTGGTAAAAAATTTTCCATTCTAAAGGTTATCTCCTCAGTTTGTTAGTTCTTTTGCTGTGCAGAAGTTTTTAATGTGATATGATCCCATTTGTTGATTTTTGATGTTATTTGTTGTGCAATTGGGGTTCTGTTCAGAAAGTCCTTGCCTATACCTATGTCTTCAAGAGTTCTATGTATTTTATCTTCCAGCAAATTAAGTGTTTCTGTAACATTTAGATTTTTGATTAAGGACCGGGGTCTGTGTATTTAAGAGTTTTCATCAAATGTGGAGATACTTTAGTCATTTTGTTAAAGATTACTTGGTTCTTCATCTCTTTTTCATCTGAAACCTCCATTACATTTATATTCCACAGCTTCTACTCTACAGTAAATTCCCTGAGACTTAGTTAATTTTTGTTCGGTTCCTTTTCATTCTGTGTTGTATTTTGGCTAGTTTTTTGTTTTGACAAAATATTTTTGACAAAATATTTTAATATTGCGTGTGTTTTGACCTCTAGGATTTCCATTTGTTTATTGTTTAATAAGAATCTTTTAATTTACTCTACATTATGTTGTTTTCCTTTACATTTTAAGCCTATTTGTAACTACTATTTTAAAGTCATCATTTTCTAATTCTATCCTTCCTGTCATTTTTTATATCTATCTCCATGGATTAATTTTCCTTCTGGCTATTCCTTCACAATTTGGTGCTTATTTTTAAATTTGGTGTCATAATTTTTTATTAATCTTTTTATTTTGAAATAAAACTTCATTTACAGGAAAGTTTCAGAGTTAGTACAGGGAGCTCTCATACATTCTTCACTTAATTTTAGTGTCTCTAAAATTAATATTTTACTTTAGCAAGGTATATTTGTCAAAACGAACAAATTAGTGCAATATGATACTATTAACTAAGCTGTAGACTTCGTTTGATTTTCTCCAGTTCTACCGATGTCCTTTTCTTGGATACCTATTGCATTTAGTGGTCATGTTTTCTTAGTCTCCTCTGTGGCAATTTCTCTTTCTTGTTTTTTCATGACTTTTATATTTTTGTGGATTATTCGCCTAGGAATTTTATAGACTAGCCATCAGTTTGGGGTCACCCAGTGTTCTCTTATGATTAGCATGGAGTTGAGTCTAGGAGAAAATACCGTAGAGATGAAATGCCTTTCTCTGCACATCATATCAAGATGTTAATTTTGATCACTTTGTTAAATTGGTGTCTGGTTGGCTTTTCCACTGTAAGACCCTGCTTATTTTGCTTGGATTGCTTTTCCCTGTGCTGTGGTCCAAAAAAAATGTCTCTCAAGAGAAAGCCAGTGTGATTATAAGACTCACCTCATTTGCTTCCTTTTGCTAGTGATCTCAGTCTTTACTACTATTGTCTAAGTGTCTGAAAACTAATACATATCTTGTCCAGTTTCCAGGATTTATGTGAGAAGACTAAGTTCTGCACCACTTATTCCTTCAAGACTAGACTGAAGAGTTCTTGGCAGGATGTCTGTGCTAAGCTCATTGCTTGGAGCTTCTCAGTTAATTTCATGGCTTGCAATTTCTCCCATCTGGACCGAGGAGAAGGCTGGTCCACAGCTATAGATCCCCAGGGGAAACTCCACCCCAACCTGTCCTACTTAGAGCTTTAGCACATCAAAGCCAGTTTCCTTGCTGGTTTTTGATAGTGGGAAAGTTTCTCTCAACCTTTCACTCTGGCAGCCTTTGTGTGTGACCATGCTAGTTTGAACTCCTTTGCAAGGACTTGCCTCTTATTTTTTGCAGCTTTTAAAACATAAAACTTCTGGTTATGTCCCAGGATTGACACTTCTAACTAGTTGCCAATTGTTTTAGCGCTTTTTTCCATTTTTTTTTAAGCCAGTGATGGCTCCCACTATTTTCTTGCAGTTGAGACTCTAGGTTTGAGAAGTTACTTGTTATATTTCATCCAGCATTTTTAGAAGCTTTCTAGTAGGAGGGCTTGCAGAATATACTATCTGTAGTATCCAGGAGCATTTTCTCTATTCAAGTAGTTTTCTCTATTCAAGTAGTAGTTTTCTTCTTTAGTAAAGCTAGGTCAAGTGGACAGGTCAAAGGAGAACACCAGAAGTGCTGCTGGAGATAGAGTTCAGACTTTGAGTCTCAGTGTCTTCTTTGGGCTTAAGAGAATTGGCAACCACTTCACATCAGAGGAGTGGCTAGGTGAGATTAGAGAGCGACAGGATTTCTGGGAAGGAAATATCTTAGTACTTGGGACAGTGCTAATGCAATTAGAACCTATACAGGGGTTTTAGTTAATGCTTTGTTCAAGTAAGAAGTTTATTAATAGTAACATGGATTTTTGAGACTAAAAATATTTTCTTGGGCTCCAAGTTATTATTGCCGTTGTACATGTAGGAGCTCCTGGAAGCTAAGCTGAGGGAAGAGTGGGCTGTCTGATGATTTGGTGATGACTCTTAAAAGCGAGGAATGGTTCCATTGGTGAAAATGATAATAAACATTTTTTTGTGCTTTGGGGGAAGCCTTTGCCATTCTCAAAAAGTATCGGCTAGATCCACTTGTCACAGAAGCTGAAAGAGTAAGTTTAATTTTTTACAGTTATTGGAAATCTTTCAAGGAGCACTTGTTAGGAGCTAATTGAGGTATAACCAAGGAGCAGCACTCAGAACCTCTTCAGAAAAGTGAAATTTGCAAATACTTGCTTAAAACTTGAATGCATTTGAAAATGTGGAGTCTGATCAGACTTGTGTAGGCTTTCCGCAAAGCTTGGGCTCTTGGGTTCCGTGTTGTGGTATCTCCCTACTTAGACACGTGTGTCTTCTGTGGGGTGGTTGTGTAGTCCAAGTCTGTTGTCTAGTGGCTTCTTTAATAAAAGAACCAATGTCAGTGTTAAAGCTGTGCAAAAGCCTCTG
This sequence comes from Chinchilla lanigera, assembly GCF_000276665.1. Classification (NCBI taxonomy): domain Eukaryota; kingdom Metazoa; phylum Chordata; class Mammalia; order Rodentia; family Chinchillidae; genus Chinchilla; species Chinchilla lanigera. Next base: position 7,627,731 of record NW_004955468.1, on the reverse strand, counting down.
AAGTATCTGCAAGACTTGTGGAAATCTGTTGATATCTGAAAAGCAAAGTGGTAAGTATTCAGTAACTATACCTGGAATTAATTAAGGGGTAGAAAACATTTTAAAAATCCTCAATTATTACTATATTAGATTGATTTTAAAATAAAAATATTTTTGGAAAATTACTTTTTGTGTTATAATGTACTCAGCTACCACTTGGGATGGGAAATTCCATGGGGGTTAGTGTCAGCCCAACCAGTGAGTCTTCCATCATGGCAGTAGAATTTCAGGTTTATGAGGGGCTAGGCGTGGGCCACCCCATGGAAGGGCTGAGTGCTTCCTATTATTACTCTTTTTACTTCTGTCTTCAGGATTCTTAGCTTCAGTGACCGTGACCTTTCTACTTGAACTTACAGAACTGTTCTCACTGTGAAATGTCCTGACCAGACAGGGCTGTGAGTTGCAGACCCTGAATGTATGGCGGCTACAAAGCAGCACTGGTTGACATCAGTGGAAATACCAACCCTCCAGAAGGAGTCATGGAAGCTGTCAGCCAGTGGACAGCTTTTCAGTAATCAGTGCTTGATCTGTTACCCATGCAGTCTTGCTTTGGAAATTGAAAATGGAAGATTTCTGGGTCCTAATAATGGCAAATGCAGCTGTTTTGTTGTTTATTTTAGCAAATGAACGACTTCTAAAAAAAAAAAAAGATGAACTAGGATTAAAAGAAATCAGATGTGTGTATTTGGTATGCAATATTTTTGTATTACAAATAGCTACATTCTAACCCACATTAACCCCATGATATGTGAATTTTGCCAACTCCTGCTGTGTCTTTTAAATCAAATCCAGTAAATCACTATGAATGTTCTAATTTCTAAACAAACTAGTCTTCCAGTAGATGTACTTTAACACTGTACTGCAAATTAGACAACCTAAGATAAATGGACCATCTTTGTTAATTATGTAGTTTAATTGATCAAAACTACCAGATAGGATTTTATTTATAGCGGTTTTGCTTAGTATCAAATTCTATACTATTAAATAGCTTGCGAGTCGTATATTTGGGGTCATTAAGATATATGCTGTTATTTAGCTTCTGTTAACCTTATTAAGTACCTCTTTTTGGTCTTGCTCTTGTCACAATATGAGATTGCTTTTAATTGAGATGACCAACTTCCATTAGATTGTTCAACCCCCATTGTGTAGACGAACACAAAGCACTTTTCATTTTTGCTGTATTGATTGAGCAGCAATTTACGTGAACTATATTCAGAACCTGGTGGAGAGGGACGGGGGCAGATTTTCTTCAAATGTTCTTTTTGCCGGTGGTTTTACTCCCTGGCATACCCACTGTTTGCTTGTAGCTAATTTTGCACGCCAGTAGGTAGCAGTGGTGAGCAGAGGCACAGACAGAAAGCTGCCAGTCAGCGATTATAAATTATTATTCATTTCTGTTATAGGTGGGGTGTGCAGTCAGTTACAGTAATAATTACCAGGACTAGAGGGTTTCCTAGGCAACCAATTTCCCCCCTCATTCATGCTGTTGCTGAGAGCGCCTGTAAAGCATGACATTGCTGTATTCTGAGGTTTGTTGCCCCCCTGCTGCTCCAGGTTTGAGGTTAGTTACAGCATCATAAGATGCTCTCAAGCATAGAGAGCTCAGGCTGGGCTTAAAAAGCATACCAGCGAGAGGGCCTCTCCACTGCTTCGCTGTTAAGGACTAGGGTTCTAAAAATGCAAATCCTACATCCTGCTTGGTGACATGGGTAAGATCATTTCAAGTTGCGGCACCTTTTATTTTCAATTATTTTGGAGATAGTAGATCATTTTGTTTTTTAAAGTTTTGTTGTTTAATGAAAATGCACAGAGGCAGACGTGTCACTAGACCTCTACTCAGGATCGAGTCAAATAAATCAATGGGGAACTGCCGTAGATAATCTTGGACATGTTTGTTGTTTATTTGGTTTTATGAAAATGGTTCATAAAGAAGAAGGTAACTTCCTGCAGGAGCAGGATTAGTCCTTTCTGTGGCAGGAAAATAATAGAAACCTCATCTGTTATCAGGAATCTATACATGAATCATATTATCCTACATTTTGGGGCTCTCTAATCTTTCATTTTAATGAACTTACATCAAATGCTTTGCAGTGATAAAAAGTAGTATTTGTATCCGCTCTGAAAAAAGATAGGGGATTCATGTTTCAGTCTTACATGAAGATGTGAAATGTTTATCCATTTACAAGGCAGAAGTCAGAAACTCAGACACGATACATCTAGATCTCATTCTCCACTAGATGATTACAAAAATATTCTGTATCTCACATTGGACCTGTGTATTTATTTCCGTGAGTTCTCAGCAAGGTGCATGCTGTGTTCTGGTCGGCGATCATAGTGGAGACTCCTCCAGAGCCACATATGACCCATGATTTCCTGGTATGTGACTCGTGACTAGACTTTGGCGCATTTTACAGTTCAGGCAAGCTCTTGCTTTCTGAGAGAGAGAATGTTAAGAGACTGTGTTCTGGCCTCATCATGGTCCTGCTCTGCTACCTGTCAACAGTAACTCCCTCCCAGCCCCCCTGGGATAACTGGTATACTGTTGTTGCCTGCACTGCCCTAAGTCCTGCCATGCACCGTGGTGACGAGCCTACAGCTAGGTGACAGATGCAGGGAGGATGCAGGCAGGTGGACTTGGTCTCACAAGAGGCTAGTGCTAACAGCTCCGTGCTCTTTGCCTTCCCTGGATGCCTGGAGGAAAGTTGCCTTACACTACTGACTTGACTCTGCTGTTCCAGAGTAGGCGCCAGTATCCGGCCACATTGCACAGAGGTCCTATGGTCCAGTTTCTGGAAAATGCCTCAGAGGTACAAAGCATACATTTTCAGTCACCCTGGTAGATGTGGATTTAAGAAGTGATTCATAAAAAGATGAAATATATGGACTGTGTTTTTGATACAGATACTGTAAAATGTAATTGGTTCTATGAATCCATCAGGATAGAGGTCATCTAAAGTTTAGGTTCTCTTTAAATAGTTTAATAATCTTTTAAAAAGTCTTTATAAGCTAAAACTTTGAGGCTAGCACCTGCTAGCCCAGACAGTTTTATCAAGTCATCCAAGTTTTTCTCCAAGTAATTAAACAACCTAAAATGGCATGGACTGAGTCTCCTAAATGTAGCAATTTGAATATCCTTCAGGTGGGGCTTCTGCCTAATGTAGCAAAGGAAATGAATTTTTATTTTCATATTGCATACCTCTGTAGTATAAATTATTTAAAGTGCAGTGCCTAGCAAAACTAATGTTACAGATTAGATAATGAATGATAACATGATATACAGCAAATCAAAGACGTGCAATGAAATCATTTCTTACAGACAACTACCCTAGCAGTACAAAGTCAGAAAAAGTAGGTGATTAAAAATCACCCCTTTTCATTTCATCATCTGCATCTCTGGATTCTGGAGAAAGAAGAAATGTCTTAATCTTCAGGATAGCCAGTCCTCTGGTTATAATAATGATAAAATAAAAAGTTGGGCAGCTACTCCATTATGAACCTGCTCTTCTGTTTTTTTCTTTTCTTTTTTTTTTTTCTTTAAATAATTGCACTAGTTCAGGGAAACATTGTTAAAATCTTAAGGTTAAAGCATTCTTTCTTTTTCTTTTTTTGTCTAAAGATTACTCTGCACCCTAGACAAAGGAAATATTTAAACTGTTAAATTTGAACAAAGATACAGTCTGCATATGACTTCTCTGAAGCCCTATAAAAATTCTTTAAAATTGCCTATTCACTCAAATTTACTGAGTGTAGCAAAAATGTCAAAGGCATAAAGTCAGAGAAGATTGAATAAAATAATGCAGAAAGACAGATTAGTCATGCACAGACCCACACAGCCTTTCAGAGCACACAATACCACTCTTTATTACCGCTCTATCTTTACAAAGACTACGTTCAATACATAGAAGATGATACATGGCCAGCCATGTCATCTGCCTGTGATTCCAGGACTCATTTATCTGGGCCCTTTTCACAATGACATTGATGAGAGATCTCAGTGTTTTCAGAGCATTGTTTTATTTATCATATATAATGGCTGGTGAAAAAATAGGAATTATGTCACCGATAGCACATAAAAGAGTTGCATAGAAGATTCTGTGACAAAGTTTGGTGAAGCCTAGAACAAGGAGGCTCATGTAAATGTCCTTTCCTCTGCTTTCTCCCCTGTCGTGGCTTTTCCCCCTTCTCAACCCCCCAGAGATCCACATGCTGGTAACTGTTGAAAAATATCAAGAAGATGTTTCGGCCAAATGTTGGATACTCCAATCCTTGTAAAACTCTTTGGCGATTACATTTTTGTTTAAATTTAGAGCACATTTTAATTGCTTTAGAGTTGCTGACCGTTATTTATGAATTCACAAAGAAAAAAGGAGACTATTTGTCAGTCACAGTTTTGTATCTTGCAAATTTAATAAAGAGCAGCCCTTAAGATAGAATTTCTTAGGCTGCCACAATTGACAAAAGCCAGCTAATGTTGAAATGTCAACGGCAAACCTCATCAGCAGGCTGCACTGCGGTGCAATCAAGAGAGCGCCATCGCTCCTTATAAACAAATGTATATAATGTGCATATGCAGGGGGGAAGGACCTGGGACCTCACTGCAGAGGGGACAAATGGCACAAGCTTGCAGTGGAAGCATGTTAGGAATTTCTCGGGAAAATGTTCCCTTCATCCGCATCTAAATGGTAAAGAACTAGTGCTTAGAGGAAGTCTCAGGAAGTGGGGACCTGAGCTGGTGACTAGCGGCTGCTAAAGAAAAGGTGACCAGCTGGGGATGTAGCTCAATGGTAGAGCGCTTACATCATATGCATGAGGCCCTGGGTTTGAGCCCCAGTACTGGGAGGAGAAATAAAGTTACCTTTCCTGTGTTCTTTGGTGGAGTCTCGTTTCCATGCCCATGTGGGGAGTTCTTTTTCTATGTGCACCTTTGGTGCTCCCCGCAAGAACACGAAGGGACAATTTAGGGGAGTCTCACATTTTGGAACATGGCCCTGCTCCTCCACTGGGCCCTGAGAGCTTTTGGTCAGGCCCTGGTTGGAGCGATCATCCACAGCATGTCTCCTTGGTGGAGGGCCGGGGCAGGCTTGGGAGCCCAACGTCCGCCGCCACACCACTTCTGCCTGTTCCTCACTGACTGACTCTTGGACAAGTTAACCTGCTTCTCTCAGTTGTTTCATAATTTGCAAAAATCAGTTTAGTACGTCGTGTGGCTGTTGTGATACTGGATGTGGAAGTGCTTGCTGGGAAGAATGATAAATGTCCCGTCCATTTTTTCTGGAGGGGGTGAGAACACATTTTCTTTGTCCTTAGGGAAATCTGCTTTGGTCCAGGTCCTCCACTGAGTGATGGCTCCCTTCTCTGTCCCATCACTATCCTCCTCATGGCCTGGTGGGCTGAAGGCCCAGAGTTCCTTCGAAGGAAGGGCAGCTCAGGAGAGGACAGGCATTCCCAGGGTCCCGACGTTTTACGCCTTCATGTCAGTGTTTGAGGATGAGCACGAAGGGAACTATGGGCTGCCTGGGTGGAGGGGGGGTGTTTGGTGGCTGGAGAGGCTCAGCATTGAGAGCTGTGTGCCCGCGCTGCCCACAGCTGCTCATGGGCTCCTTTCCTCGCAGTGCACCTAAGCTTGAGCATCCCGCCTGATGGTGCCCGTCACCGCCTCCTCCCCGTGCCCCTTCTTCCTCATCCTCTTGCCTTCTTTGCTTTTTCCTATTCCGCATTTTCTCCTCTCCCTCTTTTTCCTCCTTTCCTTCTCCCTTTTCTGCTCCTCTACCTCCTCCTCCACCTCCTCCTCCTGCCGCCTTCATCTCTTTCTCCTCTGTCCTCCACGAACTGTCCAAGTAAGTGTGCCAGTGCAGCCTTGGGTCCTGCTGGGGGCTGGCTGCCAGTCCCAGGGACTCCCAAACCGGAACGACCCAGTCACCTTCCTGCCCTGACTCACCTGATAGACAAGGGCTGGGTGCACCTGGTGTGTGGTGCAGACTGCCTTGTTAAGCCCAGCAAATGTGAGAGGCAGGGGGAAGCCTGGAGGGAATGAGACTGTCTGGAGAAGGCATACCCTTTATCAACCGGCATGTGTGCTGCTGCCTCTGCCACCTTTCTGCATCTGCAGCGCCCCAGTACCCCGATGGTCCTCCACCTCTGTACGGCTCCCGCATGCAGACATCCCCTTATTCTGCAAGGAGGGAAACTTGTGAGAGGCAGGAGCCTGCCCATGTGCACTCCTGCTCTGGGAGAGGGACCACTGCTTCTGAGGCCTAGACTTCTAACAATGAGTTGCAGTCAAATTGGGTCCTTATGTGGTAGGCAGGTCTGGTCACTACCTTCATAAAAACATTAGTACAAAGTGGGCCCTGGGATCACTGGGTGGAGGCGGGGCCAAAAAGGCCTTGGAGGAGGCAGTGGTGATCCAGACCCAAAAGCTACACAGGAGTCAGTCATGAAGAACTGGGAAGGGGGCTCCTTTCAGGGCTGCATCCCTGGGCTGGAGCCTGGGGAGTGTCTGAAGAGGTCAGGGCGCAAGGCAGCGAGGCCCAGCGTGAATGGAGGCTTTGGTGGATATAGAGGGCTTCAGAACAGGACAGTGACCTGTCTGACTCTCAGAACCAAGAGTACTGCTTCCTTTGGAAGTGATGGTGGGAGCCCAAGGTGGGAGCAAGGAGACCAGGAGAAGTTTATTACAACCCCTCAACTGGAGATGATAGTGAGTGTGGAGACGAGCAAGAGGGACAAGTTGAAAATACGAGTGGGGGTCTGAACTGATGGGGTTTGCTGAAAGGTTGCCTTGGGACATGGAGCAAGTGAAGGTCGTCCCTCACTGTCTGGCGCGGTCGGATGGAGGAGCAGAAGGCTCACAGAGGGACTCAGCAACACGGGGGACCAGGAAAGCTGAGTAGGCAGACCTTCAGGAAATGCCCCTTCCCTGGGGAGAAGCCTGGCGGGGGCTCCACCGCCTCACTGTATCTGAGCTCAGCTCCCTGGAGCTCCATTGCTCTTTGGATCCTCCTCTTGGAAGAGCTTGGTAGAGAAGTCCCAGTGCTGCAACACCCAGAGTGCGAGGAGGGACCCATGGAAAAGAGATCACAACCCTTGCACTGTGGTCAGGAGGCATCTTAGGCCCGGAAGAGCAAATGGCAGGGAGGCCTGTGCAGGCCAGTCGGGGACAGAGAGCCGGGGGAGGGAAGTGCATGGGGTCAGAGTGGGAACAGGGCTCGAGCAGGACTTGTCCAGAGAGGAGGGGATGGGCAGGCAGTGGCCACAGAGGCCGAGGTTTAGGAGCCAGGCAAGGGCAGGAGCAGTGGCCATGTGGGTGAGACCCAAGGGCCGGGTGCAAGGCTGGCATGGACCTCGGAGGAGTGCTGGAGCACAGTGCCTGTGAACACTCCCGGAAACGCTGCGGCCATGACGGCCAGTGCAACCCACGCCAGGCAGACCGATTCCAGAATCCAGGTCCCGGGTCTCTGTGTTACACTAAAAAAAGTTGAACCAGAGACATAAAGATTATGTTTATAACCTGCTAATTGCCTCATTACTTACAAAAGTGAAAAATTGGGGCAAATCCAAGTGTCTGACAATAAGGAACTGGCTAAGAATAGATTATTATATAAATAAGTGATAATTAAAATTAAAAAGGGTTTTAAAGACTTTTAAAATAATATTGGCTACTGCTTATGATGTATCCAATGTTAGGTGAAAACAGAAGGTGAATATCCTATTTTTAAAATGTTATCTAAATGCAAATATATGTAATTGTATTAGTTACATATTAGGGCTCTCCAGAGAAAGAAGCACTAGGATGAAGATATATACACCTATGGAGACACACACACACACACACACACACACACACACACACAGAAAGAGAGAGAGAGAGAGAGAGAGGTTTTTAAGTAACTAGCTCACTCACTCACTCATTTGTAGCAGTTGACAAGTCCTAAATCTGCAGGGCAGCCCAGCAGGCTGGTGATCTGGGATAGAGCTGACATTATAGTTCAAGGCTGAAGGCAGTTTAGAGGCAAGGTTCTTTTCCCTTAGAGAGCCTCTGTCTTTTCTCTGAAGGCCTTCACCTGATTGAATGAGACCTGCCCATATGGTGGAGGGTAATCTGCTTCACTCAAACTCTACTTACTTAATATCCATTACATCTGAAAACTACTTTCAAAGCAACATCTAGCCTGGAGTTTGACCAGTAACTGGGCACCAGAGCCTAGCCAAGTTGAAATGTACAGTTAACCAACCTAGTGACTGGGATGAGCCCAGCAGCAGCCCTACAACTCTCGGTTCCACTTTGGAGAAAAGTACTAGAAGGAAGAAAGTTGGTATTGGGTGGAAGGATTCTGAGATACTTATTTAAACACTTCTCTGCTGTCCCAAGTTCCTACAATAAATATAGCTTTTATTTTAACATGTAAATATGAAAAATTATAAAAACACAAGAGTTCTCCTTGGGTATCTGAGGCAGTAGTCCTTTTGATATCTGAAAAAGATATCAAAAGATAGTTTACAGGACGAGTCCTCTCACACCTCAGCTGTGCTACCTTTTCTTTTATGGTCTTTTAAATTTACCTTTTACAAATATAGAATAACGTAATCATATGTGTCAGGAAAGATGAAAAAAGCACACACTCACCTTTAATCTCACTATGTCATCAGAACTGTGGTTTCTCTGTTGTGTTTCACATCTATTTCCTTTCCCCAGTTTTCATCTGCATAAAACAGAAACTTCCGTAATATTCCATCACATGACAGTACGTTATACTTGTTTAGGTCCCTTCTCTGTGGTTGAACGTGAGAGTTCTTGCTAGTTCTCTGCTATTGGAAACAATTGGGTCCTAACTGGTCTTGTACCTGATTCGGCATACAACTGTGAGATTTTCCTTAGGCTAGTTCCTAACTGTGAACTTGCTGGGTCAAAGCATATGAGTTTTTTGAAAGTCAGACCTAAGTACATGGAATGGATTTATCACACATAGCCCATATGTGATGTAACTGCTTATGTGATATTTTTGAACACAGACTAAGAACTTAATAATCTACAGCCCCCCCTTAGACCCCTCTCTCCTCCACCCAAGGTAACCATCTTCTCGAGTCTCTGTTCAACCTTTTGCTTTCCTTTGATATATTTTATTGTGTTTACTCTGAATTCCTAGAAGCATATATTTTTGTTTAGTTGTTTTTAAGAGGGTGCTATCCTGTATATGATCTTTTGTATCTTACTCTTGCTGAGCACCTTCCATCCTGTTACTTCTGGGCGTGGTTGGCTTATATGTTGATTTCCTGTCCATTGTGTTCTGCTGAGTAAAAAGAGGGATCACCTGCTCTTCTGAGCTTGGGCATTTCCAGAATCCTACTGTAGTGGGCTGTTATGAACGTTCTTGAACCTTTCTCCTTTCATATATGTGCAGTTTTACCTCTTGATTATATATACCTAGGACTAGAATTGCTGTGACTATTCAGCCTTAAGATGGGAGGCTGAGGCAGGAGGATCATTGCGAGTTCAAAGCCAGCCTGGGCTACAAAGTGAGTTCAAGGCCAGCCTGAACTGCATAGAGAGACCTTGTCTCAAAAAGACAGGCTTAAGAGATAACTTCAAACTGTTTTTATAAAGCAATAGCTTCTACAACACATAAGCGATTATACGGAGTCATATCCTCACCAACATTTGGTATTCTTAGACTTAGTACCTGTTAATTCAATAAGTATAAATAATTTCATTATGAGATTGATTACATTTTTCTGATCTCTAGTGATGCTGATCTTCTCTTAATTATAAGCATATTGGCCCTATTGTTTATTCTTCTATGAAATGCCTATTTATATCCCTTGCCCTTTTTTCCGTGTTGGACTACTTGTGCTAACACAAATATGTTGTTCAGTGTGTGTGTGTGTTTTACAGGGAATAAAACCCAGGGCCCAAGCATTCAAGACAAATGCCCTACCACTGAGCTACATCTCAACTCCTTCAATATAGTGTTGATAGTAGTTTTTTGTTAGTTTGGTCTGTTATAAAATATGGCCCAACATGCCTTTTTACTTTTAAAGGTGTTTTTTTTTTTTTTTTTGGTTACAGGAATCAAACTCACGACTTCACACTTGTCAGGCAGGCGCTGTGCCACTGAGCTATATCCCCAGCCTCTTTTTTTTTTGTTTGTTTGTTTGGTTTTTTTTTTTTGGTGGTGCTAGGAATCAAACTCATGACCTCATACTTGCAAGGCAAGCGCTGTGCCACTGAAGTATATCCCCAGCCCATCCCCAGCCTCTTAAAAAAGTATTTTTTGATAACTATAAAGTTCTTAATTTTAAACTGGTCAAATGTATTAATCTTTTTTTTTGTCATTACTGGTGGTTGTTTAAAGAAATAGTCCTACCCAATGACCTATTAGATATATTTTGCACTAAGAAGTTTAGAGGGTTTTGTTTTATTTTGTTTCCCCTCCTACTAGGGATTGAAGTCAGGGCCTTCACACTAAGCTACATCCCAAGCCCTTTTTTAAATTTTTATTTTGAGACAGGATCTCACTAAGTGGCCAAGTTTCCCAGGCTGGACTCAAACTTGTGACCCTTCTGCTTCAGCTTCCCAGAGTGCTGGGTTATAGGCGTGTTCCACCATGCTCAGCAAGAGTTTTGATTTTAACATTTAAGTCTTTTATCCATCTGAGTTTGGTTTGTTAGCACAAAATGAGAAGATACACTTTTTCCTTTTTCCTGATGGCAAATCATTTTTAAACTTCAGTTATTCAACAGTGAGTTATGGTTCCCCCAGAACTGATCTTATACTTAAATTTTGTCCTATACCTAGTACCACATACTTTCTGTGAGGTTTTGTTTCTGGGCCATCTGTTTTTCTGCTTGATTATTGTTCTCTGTGTTAATGCCTCACTGCCTTTTACTCTATATCCACACAAAGCCATGGCATGTGATAGGGTGAAGACTTCCTCCGTGCTTCATCTTTAGAAATGTCCTGGCTGTCCTTCCATCCTTATTAGCCCATATCATTTAACAAGTCTCTTAACATTTTCTGTCAGAATTTTAAATGAGGTGACATTGAATAAATAGATCTATCAGGGTCAACTTTCATGTCCATGAACATAGTAGTCCCTGTCCTTGGAATATCATTCTTTAATGTCTCCTTGGCTCTTCTCCAGGGACATTTGCCCTGGTGATAGCATGATTCTTTTCAGACTCCCCTTAGATTCTACCCAGCCCTCCTCATAATACTTGAGGGAGTTGGGCACTGCCTATATTACAACTTTTTAATTTATTTTTTAATTGACAGATAATGATTATACCTAGTTGTGGGGTGCAATGTGATAATTTGATACATGTATACAATGTGTAATGATCAAATCAGGGTAATTAGCATATCCATCTCCTTAAACATTTATCATTTCTTTGAACTTTTAAACTATTTTCTTCTAGTTCTTTATAAAGTATAAAACAAATTGTACGTTGCAATCATCCTACTATGCTGTAGTACATGAGAACTTCTTTCTCCCACTGAACTGTGTATTTGATACCTTCTATAATTGACCTCCCCCTATTGGCTCTCTCTCCCACTTCACAGACTCTCGTGAGCACTATTCTGCTCTTCTATGAAAGCAATTTCTTAAGCTCCAACATGTGATTAAGAACATGAGGTGTTTGTCTTTCTGTGCCTGGCTTATTTCACTTAATATAATGTCCTCTAATTCCATCCATATTGCCATAAATGACAGGGTTTCATTTTTTGTGACTGAATAATATTCCATTGTTTCTATACATTTTTCCATCAGTGAACATGTTGATTCCATATTTTGCCTGTGGTGAAGGGGGCGACAGTAAAAGTGGGAGTGCGAATATCTTTTTAACAGACTGATTTTATTTCCTTTCGATCTCTACCCAGCAGTGAGTAGCTGGATCATATGATAGTTCTATTTTCAGTTTTTGAGATGCCTCTGTATGGCCTCCTTAGTGGCTGTACTAATTTAGATTCCCACCACCAGTTGTCTTGCAGCTTTTAAAGCACCGTGGAAACAGTCTTTCTGAATTTCTGGGATTTCCCGGATACTTCTCCCCCGAGTCAAGGTCTTTAGCGGTACCCAGGCCTATGTGTGGGAAGCTTCCCACCCAGCAGGCAGGAAGGCCCTGTCCTCACCTGATTTGCGGTCCACCCGAGAGGAGCCTGCATGAGGCCGATAAGTCATAATCCAGAGAGGTGATGACAGTCATCCGCATGCCCATTGATTAATGAAAACAGGGCTAGTTGGACATAGAGTAGATGGTTATAAATGGTGCTGTCAGAGAAAAATAATTATTGTATTAATAAGGAAACGGTTCAAAACCAGGCTCTAAAAAAAGAAAGCTGGCAACTTAGCGTCTCCATGGGTCTGGGAGGCGGTTTTGGTGGGACTGTGTGAGCTGGGGGAGGCACCTCGGCTCCCTCTGCCCTCCCAGGAGCACGGCTCGCCTCGCCCCGCAGGTACGAACGGACTGGCGGGACGTGAGCATCCTGGCGTTCAGCTTGACCCAGCTCTGCCGGGGTGCTGCAGATTGGCTGGGCTTGTTTGCAGGCATTTGGTACCACTTCCAGCAGAAACGGGGAAAAATGAGCATATCTTATTGTACCTGAAACACTCTATGATATGTACTAAATATTATGACTACTCGGGGCCTTGCAATAATTGATTCACCCACACAGCCATTTAGTCTGCGAGCTGTTCGTTTTACAAATTCTACAATCTTTTAGAAATTCTTTCAGTGCAGAAGATTGCTGCCTGGCCTCAGATTCATTATGGTGATTGAATCCTCTTCAATAGAGAACGGTTTAAAGAGAGCACATGCCCGTGTGTCTCACTCAGAGTGAAGGCACATAGGTTAAAAGCTTGTCTGGGTGGCATAATTCACCGCCGCTATGCCAAACAATCACGTCTTATTGTGACCTTCATAAGATACAAAAAGGCAACAGGATGGCGCTCAGCTTTTTTTAAACCCACTCACAGATTTAGCTTCCCAACATCTGAAGCTTGGAGAATTCCTAATTAAATAACCAATTAATAATGTAGAATAGAAAAAGCTATTTTTTTCTGAAATGCAAAATCATAATTAATCAGAGTACAAAAAAACTGCCTGTCTTTATATCAGAAAAATATAGACTAGGTATTTAAATATTCCACCACACCTGAACCCTGGCCATCCGTCATTGTTATGACTTAAAACATCTCCGACTAAATTAGGTTTTGTTTGTATAGAGCAGTGAAAGTCAGATGGCTTGAATGACAAAATTAGAACATGCTCAAATCACTGAGACAAAACCGCATAAAGAGAAAGATGTGCAGAAGAGGGCTGCCAGTGTGGAGCAGAAATGTTCCACTGATTTTTTTTTTTAAATGTGTTTTTTTCCCATTTACCTGACCAATTGATGTAAGTCTAAATTTTTGACCCCAAGAAAGACATTCCAGGAAAAAAAAAATTATCCCTGCCTCTTTGTTAATTGCCCAAAATAGCAAGCATGGCTCGAGAGAAGTTGCCCCTTCCTTCCTGTGCTCCCCACCGGTTCCTCACCCCTGGTTTGCCTGGGCGCCCTTTACCCAGGGCCAGCACACTCCCGCCCACTACTCCAGCCCGAGCCCACAGATTTTTGTGTGTCACAACAGGCAGCAGCCACCAGGGATCTAAGGTTCTCCCCCACCCCCGGCCCCCTGCACCACCTCTTGGCACATTTATAATTTAAAAGAAAAGCTGGCTGTTATAGTTGGTGCCACCTCCACAATTTATACTTTGCCCATGAAATGCCAAAACCAGGGAGTAAATTTTCCCAGGAAGAAATCATATAAAAACACTTTTAGTGATGAAATGGATCAGCGATGGCCGCCATCTGAAGGAAGGAGGGTCCGCTCTCTTCTTTCCGGACAGCAGGCAGAGGGTGCGAAGCATGTTGCTTCCTCGTCTTCTGACTGTGGTGAGCGTCTTTTTGCCGGCAAGCTTTTGCTCATGCAGTCTCTGTCCTCTCAAAGTGAATATTTGGAGTCCACTTGCTCTTCCAGAGGTGGCCCAGTTTCCTTGAAGACACCTTCCTGGCTCCCTTGGTGAAAAAAATGCTCCCTCCTGCTTGTGGGCTCCTGTGTAACTGTGCAGCTCACACTCTTTCTTATATTCCCAGGGGCGGAGCCCTGAACCCCAGCTGGTCTCCACCAGGGTGGGTGGGGGAGGGGCGGGCAGGTGATGCAGGTGTGGTGAGGGGTCTCCTCGCAGCCCCCTCCATCCCACCCACAGCCACAAATCTTCAATATATAATTTGCTGTTATCGCAGCAATAAATAATTTTTGGTGACAGTTTTACTGTGAGACTTTGTGCGGTGTTTTTTTTATTGACAAAACCGCTATGAATCAACGTACACGAACACAATAAAGATGTGAGAAATATCTGCATTACGGCAGGCAGAGGTTTTGTCAATAGCCGGTGCATTGATCTCTGCTCCTCTTTGGGGTTACATCTAGAGCCTTAGTGTGTGCTTCCTGCCACGCTTCCCTGGGCACCTTCTCCTTCGAGGGCTGAGTCACAGGGACCTGTGGCCTTGGGGAAGCCTAGGGGAAAGGACAGGGACGGAGGAGAGCTCACTCGTTCACATCCGTCCTCTTTTCTTTCAGTCAACCAAGCAACCTCTCTTGATTGGTGCTGCATCCTGGGAACGCAGGGGCTCAGACCTGAGCCAGTCACAAGGTGCCCTTGGTGCTGCAGGAGACAGACCTACGGGCGGAGGTCACTCCCAGCGAGTGCTGGCATAGGCTGGTGTGAATCACGCCTGAATTGCTCATTTATCTATTTATTTACTCACTCAATTTACAACCATTGACTAAAAGCTTCCTGCGAACCAGCCTGGGGCTGTCTGGGAATTGCTGGAGTCTCTGCTTTCAAAGCCTTCGAAGAGGGGCAGGCGGGGTGCGGGGGTGGGTGGGGGCACAGGACAAAGCACATAAAGCCCAAATAAGCATGTTACTCCCCGGAATGGTGAGGGGTCTAGGGGACCCCCACGAGCACTGTGAGAATGGATGTCAGGGAGGCCCCGTGGCCCAGGGGCCTGAGCTTCCTGCGGGAGTGATGTGTGAGCCAGGAGGAGAAGCCCATAGGTCCCAGAGCATCCTGGCAGCTGCAGCAACCTGGGAGGGAGCCCAGGGCATTCGAGGAACTGAAGGAAGGCTCGGTGGCCAGAGTAGGGAAGAGGTGAGCAGCAGGGAGGAGTCTGGGGTGCAGAGGATGACGGGGGTGGGGGGCTGACAGTGACAGCTTCCAGAGAGGAGTCCTGGAGAGCGGGTGGGGGTGGGGCTTCGGGGTCCTGAGCCCTTGCCAGGAAGCAGGAGCCCAGCTACCTCCTGCAGCGGCCACACGCGTGGCCTTTGCAGAGTCCTATCCGACCCTCAGCGTTCCACCGTCCCCACCTGGAGCCAGCCTTTGTCTGCCATGTTTCCGCGGCCTTCTTGGTGGATGGCCTGGTCAGGACTGCCTTTGCCAGTTTAGACCTCCACACCTTTCAAGGGCCAAGTGTCTGTTACCTGCCTCTTGTCCATGAAGGGGGTTCTGCCCAGTTCCCCCACCCAGCAGGCAGGGACTCTGGGCACCCTTGCCCTGTGCCCTTCATCACGCCATCCTTGCCCTCTGCCCTCCACATGCTACCCTTCAGAGGGGCCCAGCGACGCCAGCTTCCCCCAGGCAGCCTTCGTCTCAGACTCAGAGTGAGCTATCCTAGGAGAGGTGACTCTCTTAGCTCAGGCTTCTGGGGAAGACTTGGGATTCCTAGCTGTGGGTCCCAAACTTTGGTTCAGCCCCTCAGAGGGAAGGAATATGAGTTGGGGAGTCATAGATCTGGGTGCTGTCAGGGCAGGTGGGTGAAGCTAAACTTTGAGGGAGGGGAGGGCTGTGCATCAGGTGTGGCTGCCTGGCTTGCTTCCCCCGAATCCTACTTGCACTGATGGCGCTTTCCAGACTACAGGTGTCTGGGCACTGCCCATTCAGCCCCCAGCTTAGCTAGGGACACAGATCTGACCCAGGCCTTGAGGACCAAGCAAGGGGCCAGTTGAGTGGCGGGGTAGAGCTTGGTGTTCCCTCAGACCTGGGGTCCCTTCTGAGTGCCACTTGACTGTGGGAGCCCCAGAAGCTCTGCCCCATCCTCGTATAAATGCCCCCGGCTCTCCCCACATGGTCCAGTTTTTGTTGGCTTTTCTAGTACTAGGGATTGAACCCAGGGCTGTTGCACTGAGTAACCTCTCCAGTCCTTCTCTTCTTCAGCTTTTATTTCGAGGCAGGGTCTCGTTAAGTCCCTAACTTGCCCAGGCTGAGCTTAAATTTGTGATCTTCCTATCTCAGCTTCCCAGCGTGCTGGTGCCCGCACCACCATGCCCAGCCGGGTTCATTTTTCTTAGTGGTTTCCTGAGTCTAGGTCTGTGTCCCTCCAACCAGACCCTGAGCTGGGATCCCAGTCTCATCAGGAGGGAGAGGATGTGAAGGGACTCGCATCTCCACTACAGAAGCAGTAGGTGGGCTCTCCTGTCCCTCCAGCTAGCCCCAATGCCCACCTCAATTCTCAGCACCATCTTCTGCATCTCAAGCCCCCCTAGCCCAGAAAGAGTCACTGAGCACCTGAGCACCCCTCCCCAGTAAAGTGTCATACTCTGGGGCATAATCGGCCAGCCTACCTGGGTGACACCTTTGTCACCCGAGAGGGTAAGGCCCATCTGCTGAGGGTGACACTTTTGTCAGGGTCCCCTGACAAAGCTGGCCAGGAAGTAAGATTTTCCTTTAGGGGAGATTACCTCAACCACTGTGGGCTGCCTGGCACCCCTCCCTAGGCATGTGGCATCTGCCCTTGTGGCACCTGCCCAGGCGGCCACCATGCTCTCTGCAGCCTTCCTGACGTCAGCAGAGGGGACGCTGGCTCCTCTGCCACACATTGCTCACAGAGTGTAGGCAAAAGGCGGGCATCCAATTGCTGTGGGTGAGGAAGAGAAATAATTTGGTTTCTAAATTAGGACTCAGCACCGGTGGCCAGCGCCTGAAAGGGGAGTCTGTCAGCTGATGGGGCGGCTCTCCTGCAAATGGGGGAGAGGGCCTGTGCCCCCCAGGAGCACTTGGGGGGCTCCCTCAGCTCTGGCCCTGGGTGCCAAGAGCCCCGAGAACAAGCCATCTGAAAATTAGGATTCTGTGTAGGCCTGTCAATCCCCAGAAGCACACAGCCTTTCATTAAAATCCGCCTGACATTTCTGTTATGCACAGAAATCCCGAAGATATGCCAAGCGCCTGCTATTTGCCATCACATCCGCCTGGGAAGCTGAGGGGCCGCCAAGCCCATTGTGCTGAAATGCCCCCCAGTAAGCAGGCTGGCAGGCTGTGTGGGGCCCTGGCAGGGGCCGAGGGCCGGGCTGCCTTCTGGGGTGGGACCCTGCGCTGTGGGGGACGTGGGTGGCCCCTCTGCTCACACCCCACGAGAATCTGAGCACAGGGAAGCACTTGCAAAGCCAACTCGGCACTCCTGTGCCCAGCCAGCTTGCCTGGGCCTCCCTCTGTGCCAGGGCTGTGCAGATCTGGGGCCACCGAGGCCTGGTTTCTGGCCTGCAGGGCTGAAAGTCATATGGAGGAAGTGGCTGCGGATATGGGAAGTGGGTGATGGAGGCCATCCAGGGGCCGAGGGAGGAGGCAGGTGGGCTCTGTTGGATCAGGAGTTTTGTGGATATTGGGCATTGACTCTGGTGTCTCCGAGGGAGGACCTGTCATTTGGCCAGCGTGCCCGGAGTAAATGTGCCTGAAAGGTCACAAAGATCACAGAATGTGTGATATGGAAATGCACCCTCTCCAAGAAGGCTGGGACAAGGCTTGGGAAGGGAGGGAAGGACCACCCCAGAGAGGGAGGTGACACGGCTGCATCTCAGCCCTGGCCACCGTATGGTTGGACTCAGACTTTCACTCCCAGACAGGGCCCAGGTGCAGCCATTGGCTGATGTGCAGACCCAGAGAGCAGCTCAGAGGCCTGGAGGCTGGTGTCAGGCCACGGCCAGCCCAGGGCACTTGTGGGTGCTGAGGAAGCCAGAGCAGCCGAGCACCCACAGGGCAGCAGGCCCCGCATGGCCCTTCCCAGCACCTCCGTGCGTGCGCCTTGAGGTGGCACTTGGCCTTGTCCATTTTGGAAGGGCTCCCTTCTGCTTGGAGACACTCACGACGCTCTCTTGTGCTCTCTGTGTGGAAACAGAAGCTCTGTTTCCTGTCACTCAGCAATTCAGCGACTTCACATGCCTTAAAGATTTAGGCTTTGCAGACCCAGGTGGCTACTCAGCCTCCTGTACAGGCCCTGGGAGAGGACAGACCGTCAGGGTTGTGATGGCCCTCCCTGGCCTGGCTTTTGGGTCCTCAAGGCCTTTTGTGGTTGTGGCATGGGATCTATGTGGGGCAGGGGTTTGGAGTCACCCCTGGTCTAGGCCACCCTGGCTGTGGGCCTGGACCTGAGCAAGAGGAGAAGTCCTGTATGTCCTTACCAGAACCCCACATGCTCAGAGAGTCAGTGCCTGGAAGTGGATTTCACGTCTAACCTCCAAGGCTTCCTTCCTAAACTGTTTTCTGAGCATTCCTGGCTCAGGTCACAGGAACAAGATGGAACACTTCCCTCCTCACCATAGGGAGGGAGGGAAGACAGCAGCAGACCACCACCCTCTGAGAGCATGCAGGGATCCCCGGAGGAAGAGGCCCAGAAAGGCTCCCAGGACGGGAGGAGCACGGGACAGTAGTGGCGCCAGTGTGGGGGGCAGCAGTGGGTAGGATGCGTAGGCGCGTTGAAGGCAGTGCTGATGATGCAGCCAGATCAGGCAGAGATTGTGGAGGACAGCGGGGCAAGGACAAAACATGGAGACAGGGTCCGACCCACAAGATCTGGATACTGGATGAAGCTACTGACTTCATTCTATAGCTCACAGATCAGGAGGAGAAGGAGAAGGAGAAGGAAAAGACAAAGCACAGCTCCTGCACAGAATTCTGGGTCAGTTCACTGACTCCTGCTGTCCATCCACCCATCCAAAGAGTTTCCGTACTGGCTGTGACCTTCTGAGAGTTTTGGTGAATGAGTTCTGGGGGCCTAAGGACAGCCAGTGGCATCTGGTGAGTGCTTGTCACGTTTTTAGCACTTCAGCCCGGTGAATGGGCACACACTGAGCCGAGGGCTGTGCAAGCCCCTCCATGTCACCGGCTGCCAGGAGAGGTGGCAGTCCCATCTTCGCTGGGTGATAAGATGGGGTCACCTGGAAACAGGACCCCAAACCCGGCCAGGCTGGGTAGGAAGGACCCTGGGCTCGGGTTCTTAGTCTGCCTCCACTGCAGCACTCAGCCACTCTCATGGCTGTGCTCAGGTGGCCGTGTGCCCTAAGGCCGGGCAACTTGAGGACAGAGGTCATCTCTGGCGTCCCTTCCTGTGACATTTATTGACGCCTCCCCTGTGCTGAACCCTGGGAATACAGGGGTAGGAGAGTAAGACACAGTCCTGCACCTGGGAGCTTGCAGCCTTGCTCCCTCTGTCTGCGGACATAACAGTGCTATGGTCTGCATCTTGACTGCACCCCGGAGACCCTGTGTAGAAGACTTGGTTTTCTGCCCATGTGCTGTTGGGAGCCAGTGGAATCTTTAAGACTCAGGGTCTAGTGGCAGGAACTTAGGTCACTGGGCTGTGCCCTTGAAGCGGCTATCAGGAGCTCAGCCCCTTCTTGTTTCTGCCTCCCAACCACTGCAAGGTAATTTCTTTGACTGCACCCTTCCCACCATAGGCCTAAAGGCAACAGGGCCAAGTAACCATGGCCCAGAACCTCTGAAACTGTGAACCAATGTCACCATTTCCTCCTTTTAAGTGGCTGTCTCAGGTATTTTGTCACAGGGATGGAAGTCGGACTAATACCAATCAGTGACCACCCTGCACCAGGCGTGCTTACTGGCAGATGCTCAGTGAAAGAATGAGTGAAACAGGGAATGAATGATGCCTGGAGGGTAGCGGGGGGAAGGCAGCCTCTCCTGTACTCTGTGTTATAGGCTGGATCTCCCACGTAAGGAAGTCTTAGTTCTCAGCATCTCAGAATGTGACCTCATGAGGTCATTGCAGATGTGATGAGTCCAGGTGAGGTCAGACTGGAATAGGGTGGTCCCTGATCCAGTAGGACTGGTGTCTGTCCTTACACTGAGGGGAGATGTGGATGCAGACACACACAGAGGGAAGATGTGGAGCTACAAGGAGAGGATACCCATCACCAAGCCAACGAGAGGGGACTGGAACAGGGCCTTCCTTCAGAGCCCTCAGAGGGAACAAGCCTGCCCATGCCTTGAATTCAGACTTCTGGCCCCCAGAACTGTGAGAGAACCACTTGTCTGCAGTTGAAGCAGCCCTCTCTGTGGGCTTTGCTTTGGCAGCCCCGGCATACCACAACACCTGCTAGCTGGACATACCAGACACCTGTCTACCCCTGGTGCTCTCGGGGCCCTCTCTTGATGCTGTGGGTGAGGAGGAGGGGTTGCCCAGATGCTGTCTGTAAGCCTGGTCAGGGAGGGCTCCACACTTGGGGTCTTTCCTCCCCATGCCCAGCCCCCAAGACCCCCCAGCATCTTCTGCTCTGTGGGCACAGGGGATGTTCCGGGGTGCCCTGTGGGCAGGGGCAGGGTGGAGCAGAGGCAGACTTGGGAGTGACCATTGGCCTCTCCTTTGATCTCCTTTGGTTGAACTGTCCCACCTTTTCCGGGCACACAGAGGCAGTGAGAGTCTGATGCCCCTGCTGTCCCCTTGGCCTGAGGCTCATTTTTCCCCTCACTCTAGGACGTGGCAAAAACATCACCTGACCCAGAGCCTGGCTTCTAGCAGCCATTCCTGATCACTCAAGTAACTGGGCCTCTCCTGTGTTTTCTCTGAGCACACGAAGCAGATTCCTTCCATTCTGGGTGTAACGGGGCTGAGGTTCACCTGCTGTGGTGGCTGCTGCATCCTTGCTGCTCCTAAAGGAATTCTGCACGTTATAAGCACTCGGTCAATGTTTGGGGCTGGGTGGGTGGGTGGAGAGATGGGTGGGTGTACATCTTTGTAGGGGACAGTGTTTGCGTGGATTTGCGGGGGAGCTGGTGGAGCTCTCTCCTGGTGGGGAGTGGATGCATGGGGCCAACCCAATCCCCAGCCTGCCTGAGTCCACAGGTGGCCCAGCAGCCCCCAGCCTAGGTAGAGGTCTGCAGTGCCTTTTCCCTGGCTCTGGGACCTGTGAGAGAGCCCTGGGCTCTTCCTCTGCCTCTTTTGATGCCACAGGGATGGCAAGCTCCAGAGAGCAAGGGTTTCCCAGACAGGTCTCAGAGGCAGTCTGGCCATGGCATGCTGAGGCAATGACCGGTGACTCCTCCGACTCCCATTCCCTCTCTGAGTGGTACTGTGGTCCTTGGGTGGCCCAGGGTGGCAGTGGCTGCAGCTGCAGCTTGTAAACACAGGGAGGAGTTTCGTATGGCTGAGTTCCGTCAGCCATATGTGTGGCTCTCAGGGACGGTGAAGGTTGAGGTTCCCTGGGTTTGCCCTGCCGAGGAGCACTCTCCTTCCAGGTCCTGTCCTGGGCTTGGCTTCCAGCTTTGGGGAGCTCAGGCACACACAGCAGCCATGACAGGGGTGGGACAGGTCTGCCGTGACCAGCGCACACACCATGCCAAGTAGGGGTGATGCCAGGTCTGTTGCTCTAGTTCAGCAGTGGCATCTGCAGGGAGCTGGGCCAGGACGGATGGCTGTTGGAGCTCAGGTGGCCCCAGGCTTGTCCTTAGAGTGGCCGCTTCTCAGCCCAGTGACACTGCTCTGTGGAGGGACTTCGGACAGAGAAGCAGCCCCTGCACCTTCTTGTTGAAGGTCGAGGGGACAGACCGGAACCCCGTCTTGGGAGGCCTTTCATCAGGTAAGGGGCCCATGTGGGCCCCTCCTGCCCAGCCTGGCCCCCCAGAGCTGCAGGAAAAGCCTGCCCTGGGCCTTGTTTATTTTTGGAGTGTTTTAACTGGTTTGGTGAGGAAGTGAGGCTTGTTAAAGGGATTTAACTGTGGGTCACCGCCAGTTTGAGGGGCTTAGGAGGAAAGAAAGAGAAAGCCTTTTTCTCTTCATCCTCCCCAGAGCAGGGGCCCCTTCCTCACAAAGGCGGGCCCCAGAGCGGGACCTTCATGCCAGCCCAGCTGGAGGGAGCCCTTAACAGGGAAAAGCTTAAGTCATTTATGGGAACTGGAGAGGGGTTTTTTAGCGGCTAAAAAGAAAGGCCTCCCAGAGCCAGAGGGCTGGGGCTGGGATAGGGACTTCCTGGAGGCAGCTCTGCAACGGCCCGAGGCAGGGCTCATTGCTCCAGCTTGGGACTGGAGGTCGGGGGCAACTCACAGTTTACTGTCTGTGGATGCCCACAGTGGATGACACTGTAGACCCAGCAACAAGGCCTGAAGGCCCAAGGCATAGTGGAGACACCACTAGCCTTCCGTCAGTGTGAAAGGGCCAGGGCAAAGCTCTTGTGGCTCAACCTGGGGCCTGCTGCTCAGGGACAGGAAACACCATCTCTGTCCACTTCCTCTGCGACAGGCAAGTTCCTCTCCGCGCTGAGCATCTTCTGCCTGTCTTCCTGTAGGGTCCTGCAGTGGGGCAACCCAGGGGAGGCTGAAGTGGGGCTTGGCGTCCCTCCCCACTGGGGACTTGGTGTGTCGCCCTGAGTTGTCATCCTCGGAGGCCCTGCCAGTGGCTGCCCCAAGTCTGCTCCTGCTCCAGGAGTCCCGAGCTGCCCTTTACCCTGGGGCAGGAGGAGGTCGTGGACTCAGACCTCAGCCTTGTGGGGAGTTTTATGATCATGGGAAGCAGCCAAAGTGGTGAGGAGGGGGGTCCATCATCTCCCGCAACCAGATAAAATAGAAACAACTAAATAAAGCACCCTTGCCGCTCACGGGAAAAATTATGCTTGTCAATTATGATTTATGAGCGATTGCCAAATGGGGAGGTGGGCCTGCCTGTCTCGGAGGCTGCCTTCTGCCTCCCCTCAGCGGGGTGGGTGAGGCTGGGGGCGGCGTGGCTTTTCTGGGAGAAGGTGGATTCTCTACAGCACAGGCTTTTAACCCCTTATTGCCTGCTGCTAGAAGTTCAGTACGCACTTGCTAGAAGGGAGGGAAGTGACCTGTGCCCCCAATTTGGCACTGAGGCGGAGAGGGCATATGGGCAGCAGCCGCTGGCGCGGTGCCTACTCCAGGCCCTGGCTCGGGTCCCAGCATGAGCTTGGGACACTGGTGGGTAAGCTCTCGATCCTTCTCTGCCCTATAAAAATCCCTGGCAGAGCTGCCCGCCCGTGCCAGCGCTGCCTCCTGCATCTTCCCAGGTTCCCCATGGAGGGGCACCAATTTGTCCTGGCTTGCGACTGCCCAGGCCAGATGGCGGGCATTTCCAGGCCACAAAGTCCTCTGACCTTTGAACAGTTGCCGCCGAATTTCAGTAATGAAAGGGCCTCTTTTGAATACGTACAAATGAGATGTTATATTTCCATACATTTTATTTCCAGCCTCATCTGCGAATCTAATATTGACCCGGAGTTATCTGTGATGGGGAAGTTATTAATTCTGACAGATATAAGGGAGAAGCTAATATTCGCCTTTTACAAACACCTAATATTAATCTCGGGTGCTGTAAACGAGTGCCGCACGCCGGCATGGGGGAGATGACACCAGCTCGGAATTTGATAATGAAAAATGGGAAAGTTTAATTTCAGGGAATGGATAAAAACGTTTGCCCACTGCGAGGTAAGCAGCGCTGGAGGCCCCGGGTAGCAGGATTCCCGAAGGACAGGGCAGAGGTCTAGGAGGTGACTGCGGGCCTGAAGTCCCAGCTGCCTGAGAGTGGCCGGCCTGTGCTGGAGCCTCTTGGCACTGCCCACCTTGGCTGGGCCTTCGGGGGCTGCCTCCAGACAGGTCCACAGCTCCCACCTGGTCTGAGTGCTTGGAGGGAGCTTCCGGTTGTCCTTTGGGCTCCGCAGGCTCAGAGCTCGCACCCCACCCTGAAGACTGTGTGTAGCTCGGGCACCTGCTGTGTCTAAGTCCTGCACTCATAGACCGAGGGCCGACACCCCTGCGGCTATCGTGTGACCAAGGATATGTCCTCACATCCCTAGCAGGCAGTGGGGGTGTGAAGACAGTGGAGGAGAGCCCAGAGCGTTTCTGTAACTTGGGGAGCTCGGGATCTCAACTCCTGAAGCGGACATCATCCCCATCCTGCCCTGGGCCCCTTTACGCCTGCTGCTCTGCTGTCCCTTGGTCGCTCCTGAGCTTCCCTCTGCCTCCCAACCCATTTTGCTTTGGGCTTAGCCCCGGTCTTTCATGATTTTGAGTTTCCCTTGTTCTCCTTATCTTTCTCCCTTCATTGAGCAGCTGAGTCAGGTCTTCTTCCATGACTTCCATGCTGTTATGGGGTGATTGTGTCCCCAAAATTCAGGCCAGGGCCTCATTTGGAAATAGGGTCATTGCAGAAGTAATTAATTAAGTTGAAGTCAGAGTGGAGTGGTGTGGGTCTCTAATCCAATATGGCGGGTATCC
Source organism: Chinchilla lanigera (assembly GCF_000276665.1). NCBI lineage: Eukaryota > Metazoa > Chordata > Mammalia > Rodentia > Chinchillidae > Chinchilla > Chinchilla lanigera. Next base: position 7,603,140 of record NW_004955468.1, on the reverse strand, counting down.
TTATCATAGGGGATGTTTGGATGCAGGCATACACGTGGGGGGGAATTCAGATGCAAATGAAGACTGAGATGGGGCGATGCTTTCACAAGTTGAGGTGTGTGGAAGACTGCCAGCAAGCACGGGAAGTCAGAAGAGAGGTCGGAACAGGTTCTCTCCCACAGCCCTCAGAAACAACCAACCTTGCTGACATGTTGGCCTTGGGCTTCTGACATCCAGAATTGTGAGACAGTAAGAGTCTGTTAGCCAGGTGCGGTGGCACGTGCCTGTAATTCTAGCACTGTGGGAGGCTGAAGCAGGAGGATTGCAAGTTCAAGAACTGCTTGGGCAATTAATTTAGTGAGATTCTCTTTTAGGATTAAAAAAAGGAGAATAAAGGGAAAGAAGGAAGGAAGAAAGAAGAAAGCAAGCAAGCAAGCAAGCAAGAAAGAGTAAGCTGGAATGTAGCTCAGTGCAAAGGTCCTGGGTTCAATCTCTAGTACAAAATCTTTGTTGTTGAGGCCACCTGTCTCTGGTACTTTGCCACAACAATCCAAATAGACCTGTCTTTATACTTTTCCTTTGTGATGTTTGTCACTATGTGCACATATGCTGAGTTGAGAGATTCTTACTGTAAACTCCACAAGGGAGGGACCATGTCTGTCATTGACACGTACCCTGCTGTGTTCCCAGTCCCTGGCACAGCTGCTGGCATAATAGGTGTTCTCCAAGAGTAGCCATTGGATGAATGGCCGAATATGTTGTTGCCTGTTTGCACAGGACGACACCTCCCGATAGCTGTGTGGTAGACAGGGCGTGTGCCAACACCTACCCAGTGTGGCCTGATGGAGTACCATCTTCATCTCCTGCTGGGCCTGTGGGTGCTGGAGGTTTGGTGAAAGGAGCGCTTTATCAGGGGTTGGGAAATGCAGGGTGGAACCTCAAAGCAGCCATCATCTTGGGTGGAGGGGGAGCTTAGGGTCACAGCTTCAGATGGCTCCTCCTTGGTTCACCTGCTTGGGTTCCTGGCAGGATCAAATGGTCCCTCTGCCTAGTGAGAAGCACTTTCTTCCCTCCTGGCTATTGAGACCCAGGACCTGCTGCAAGGCTCAGTTCCCTTCCTCTGGGGAAGCATCAGCTCCCCATGATGTGGCTGACCCCCATGGTCTAGGGTTTGCACAAAAGGCGAGATGGAGCTTAGGTCGTGGAGTAGATCTGGTGCCTTTGAATCACCGCCGGAAATGGGAGGTGATTGTTGAGTCTACCCCTGAGCCGAGTTGGCAGGTGAGGGAACAGAGGCCCAGAAAGGGAGAGTGACCCATCTGAGACCACACAATGGAGCAGGGTCAGAACCTGGGGAGGCCAGTTCCTTGCCTAGGGCTTAGGGTTCTGACTGTCTTCTAGGAAGGAGCAGTTGAGAAAACGCTGGGATTGATGGGGAGCCAGGTGTTTTCCTTCCTGTTTTGCTCTCTTTCCCCTCCCCTAAAAGCTGAGTCTGAAGTGCTTACCTTTCGAAAGCATTTGTAAGAATTCAGGAGCTGCTGTTCCTCCTGCCGTCTCCTGTCCTGTCCCTGGAGCTTTGTCGTGCTGCCTTCCCTGTCACACGCAGCCCCCTTGTTCTCAAGCTGACACCAGGATCCCTCAGCCCTTGGATGCTTATGTACATGCTGAGTGGCTGGGCCCCGCATCACCTGTGTACATGTGCTGTGCACACAGACACATCCACACGTGTTCACCTGTGCACACCATGCACCACACATGCGTGCACACACAGTTGATGTGAGCTGACCCCCAGGTCCCCACACCCTGAGCAGAGCCTGAAGACCAAGCAAGAGTCAAGGTCTCTGAAGACCCTGAGGTTCAGGGAAGCCCACACCCAATGGTCTTTCTCCTCCAACCCTCTCCTGATCATGTTGGCAGCTGGCAGGCGGACACGCCACCCCTTCCTGTCCTCTGCATGTGGCCTGATAAAGGTCATGGGGAAGACTGATGTCCCTTGGTGGCTTTGATATGCTCTGGCCAGGTTCCTCAGTGCCCAGGATCCAGTGTTCCCACTGAACTGGACTCTTGGCTAGAGCTTCCAGCATGTCCCATCCAGAGAGCTTGTCCCGTGCTCGCTGGACCCAAACCACCCGCTTGTCTGCCGCCCAGTGAGCATGACACTGGGGCAGGCTCTGCCCTGCCTCTGGGGAACAGTCGTGGTGGCTTCTCCTGGGGGACCTTTCTTGAGGGGGAGAGCCCTAAATGGTGACTTGATGACCTCTCACTCAACCTTCATAAGCTGGGGATATGTTTATTGTCAGAAAGATGTCTAAGGAATCTCCAGCATATCATATCATCAGCATTATGATCGGAGAAACAACACCTACAAAATCTATTATTCATTAAGTGTAACCAATATATAATTTAAAACAGTGGGTTTTGTCAAATAATGTTAGGTCAGCATAATTTTCTGCCTATTACTAATATCTATAACATCTTTGCCTTAGTCAGCTCTATTTAAATATGCAATCATTTACAGCTTTTGAGAATATTTCTGTGCATTCCCAATTTCCAATATTCAACTACGACAAATTTTATGCTGACATCAATAGCAAACTATTAAAGACAGTATTTCATTATTGGTTTTTCATCCCAAAAGTTATTTACAATTATATACTAAGCACTAATATTAAAGGAAACCATTTAAATGAGGTGCTATCTACTTTAACAATATGTCTGTCACAGAATGAGATTGTGTTTAAAGATTTTATCAAGAAATGGTTGTTTGCTGAGGTTATGTTTTGTCCATGAAATATGCATTTCATATCTCTTTCATTTCATTAACATAATTTAATTTGTGCTTTGCATTTTGTGCATAATACATATTTGATTTACAAAACAAATATTTCCATTAGAAAATGAATTTCATGCAGGCAAAAAAGCAGAACCAAATGATGTATTGAAGGAAAATAAGAAGAAATGAAATGCATTTTCTCAGTCTATTAAAAAATCTATGGCATTGACAGAAAGTGCACTTAGTGCTACATTTAAAAAATAGCACATATGTCAATGTATTAACAAATAGAATTGGAAATACAAATATTTCCCTATATCAAGCCAAGAATCTCTTTATTTTAATTGAGTTGATTTAAAAGCCCAACTACAATTTAATTTTTATTTCATGATGTGGTGCTGGGGCTGATGCCGTTGAAGCTGTGTGGGGTTGGCGGTTGATGGAAGAAGATAGTTGACCTTAAAAATGGCTTTTATTGACAATGGAGAGACATGGTTGAATGGGAAGCAAATGGGAAGCCAGCCCTTTGTGATCCGGCCAGCTGGGAGGGGACAGCAAGCGGCAGGCTCTAAGCAGCTCCTTGTTCTGTGACTTCTGTGCTGGGCACCCCCCCCAACCCTGCTAGGCCCCAGCCCGGGGCTGTTGAGCTCCTCGGGGCCCCAGGAAGATGGGAGTGTGAGCCCACTTGGTCCCTGCATGAAACAGAGGCCCTGGAGTTAGGGAGATGCAGGATGCCAGGCTCAGGCATCCTGGAAGGTCTCGCTTTAGGGATCCATGGGGGACCCTGCTCTCCTCCCAGCCCACAGGGAGTTCTTCCTCCCAGGACAGTAAGCCGGTATGTTGGGGGCCAGTGTACCCCCAGTCAGTGCCCTTACAACATGACTGATGGGTGACATGCTAGGCACACGGTGAGGGATGACAGGCATTGGAGAAGGTGCCTGAGACTGCACGACGTGGGCTTGGGGAAAGAGGGCGGGACCCCCACCCACCAGCTGAGGACCACCTCCCTCACCCCTTCCGTCCCTGTCCCACAGTTCTGGCCTCTGCTCAGCTCAGGGGGAACAAAAGGTGCTGATTCTTTAGGAGAGCTGTAGGAGAGGGGCCTACTGCCCAGCACCTCAACTTCCTATGGGGAAACTGAGGCCCAGAGAGGCCACACTGCACAGCGAGTCTGTGGCCGGGTGGTCTTCACTGCCTGCCGCGTCTCTGCTCCAGTTTCTTGATCGACAGCCTTCCTGTATGCCCCCACCTCGCCCCAGTCACATCCCAGCCTTGCTCAGATTCTCCAGCCTGGGGGCCCATGGAACAAAGAAGCAGCCCTGGCCCGACGGTCTCAGACATGCGGCACACAGGGTAGCAGGGTCTCAGGACAGGCTCAGCCTCCCTCCTTCCCTCCCTCTCTCTTTCTCTCTCTCTCCCTGTCTTTCTCTCTCTCTGTAGTACCGGGGATTGAACGCAAGGCCTTCACACTGAGCTACACCCAAGCCCTTTTTTATTCAGTTTGGAGACAGGATTTCACTAAGTTGTGATGTTGCCCAGACTGGGCTCGAGCTTTTGATCTTCCTGCCTCCACCTCCCAGAGTGCTGGGATTACATGCACACCCTACCCCGCCCAGCTCAGGCTCAGTCTCTTTAGACAAGGCTCCTATGGAAGAGAACCGAGGGCTGGTCTTGCAGATTTGCTGACAAGGGCTGCCTAGGGCTTGGGAGAGCCTCTGGTTGTGTGTGCAGAAGGCCGCGCGAGCATGCAGACCCCGAGTGCAGCTGTGGTGCATACGTAGTCACACAGGCTGCGCATTGAGCCACAGTGCGGGCGCTGTTCATGCAGATAAATATGAGAAGGGCCCCCCAGGAGCTGCCCAGCACAGCAGCCCTGGCCCTGAGCCAAGACTTCCAACTAGAAGGTCACAGCACTCATCTGTGGCCATGGGACATCATGCGATGTCACACGCAAGGCTGTGGGCAGTGATGGGGTACTCGCCCATGCTCCCGCTCCCACATGGTTTGTCAGTGGGAAAATCCCCTTTCTTTCAATGCCAAGGATCACAAAAAGACTCAAGCTGCCTCAAGAGGAAAGAAGCCAGCATAGGTATCAAGAAGCTGGGTGTCCACAGGGACAGGAAGGGAAGTGCAGAGGGCTGACGGGGGCTGCCAGCCTGGAGAACAGGACCACATAGGCTCGGCTGGCATCTGTCCCCGGTACCAAGCATCCAGAGCTCCCTCTGATGTCACATCTTGGGCTCCTGACCCCAGCCTGCATCTCTGCCCGGGGCTGGGGGGAGGAGGAACGGAGAAGGCCTCTCTGAGCCTATGTGGTCTTTGCCATGCTGACAGGGAAACTGAGGCCATTGAGCTGTGGAGGGCATTCTGGTACAAGACTGGCCCTGCTCCTTCCGGTCCTGCCCAGCTCGCATCCACCGTTGGACCTCCCTTTATTGGCGTGGGCTTTCCCGCCCAGGAGGCCACGGTGGTGGCCTCTTTGTGGGAGGACAGAGCTATAAGGAGGCCTTTGGGGCCAGCCAAGGGGTGTGCACGGATGGCTACAGGCACAGAGCCAGGTGTCCCTGCTCCCAGTGGCCCTAGCAGTGTGGGGACAGGGATGTGCTGAGGCAGGAAGTCTGTTCCCTTCCAGCTGGACTATTGGAAAGCCAGCCCAGGGAAGACAGTCCTGTCGTAAAAGAAGCTCAGCTTTCTGGCTGCAGCAGATCCAGGAGGGAAGGGCAGCCACCCCTGCCTTCTTCAGGGACCCTGAGGCTGCAGGGGCCAGGCTGGGTCCCTATGTGGGAGGCCAGGGAACAGGTCCCAGAGAGGATGCAAAGAGCATCTGCGGCAAGAACAGGCCCTGGGGCCAGGCCTCTCCCTGGGGACTCAGAGCCCTCACATCTGTGGCAGCAGGGTGTCCCTGTCCTGAAGCCTGACACAGTACCACGGCCCTCTTCTCCACACCCCTTGTGTCCAGCGGTGCACGTGCATCATTTCACACAGCAGACAGTGCTCACAGCCAAGGCCAGCAGCCTCTGTCCCTCCTTCCCTGCCCGGTTCCAGCTCCCTGAGGAACCACTTCCTACTCTTTTAGCTGCTCTAATTGCCCTTGCTGTTTTTGGTTACTGTTTTGCATTTATTTTGTAAATGTACTATTACTAATTTATGCCAAATTTCTTGCCAGAACAGTAAACTCCTAACACGACTGTCAGCACATTAGACAGCCTTCCATTTCCATAGTTTTTTTCTCATGAGGACATCCGCCCCATGTCCCAGAGCATGGAGGGCTGCTGGTTGTTCCCTAAAACCAGGGCTCAGCTGCTTGCTCTTCCTGCAGTGGTAGCTTTTGCTTTCCGCTCCTCTCCCTACTGTGTCCTAGGAGGCCCGGTCTTTGTCTTTCTTGGTATTTGCCCACAAACTCCAGTGCCTTTCTGAGAAAAGGTACCCAGAAAATAGTTTTTAAGACTTTGCAGCTTTGAAATGTCACTTATCCACCTCTTCCTCTTGATTGATGCTTGGGATGGTGCTGAAATTCTAGATTGAGATTATTTTCTCTCCCCATGTAGGTGTGTCCCATGATTGCGCAGATCCCAGAATGGCTTGCTTGCCTTTTCTTTCTTTCTTTCTTTCTTTCTTTCTTTCTTTCTTTCTTTCTTTCTTTCTTTCTTTCTTTCTTTCTTTCTTTCTTTCTTCTTTCTTTCTTTCTTTCTTTCTTTCTTTCTTTCTTTCTTTCTTTCTTTCTTTCTTTCTTTCTTTCTTCTTTCTTTTTCTTTCTTTCTTTCTTCTTTCTTTTTCTTTCTTTCTTTCTTTCTTTCTTTCTTTCTTTCTTTCTTTCTTTCTTCCTTCTTTCTTTGTGGTACTGGTGATTGAATCCAGGGCTACTCTACCCTTGAGCTACATCCCCTGGCCCTTGTTAACATTTTTAAAAAACAAGATCTTGCTAAGTTTCCAAGATGGGTCTTGAACTAGAAATCCTCCTGCCTCTGCCTTCCTAACTGCTGGGGTTTGGGGTGGCTTTTGAAAAGCTGGATGCTATCCTAGTCTTCTGAAAGTGGCCTGTTTAGTGCTCTGAAAGGTTGAAGGTCCTCTGTATGCCTGTCCCTCAAAATTGCACAGTGGTTGTTTTTTCTATCAGGAGACTCAGGTCACTTAACCCCAGGGTATTTTCTTGAGTTATTGCCTTAAAGTGTTCTGTCTGGACTTTTCTCAGTAGCATTTTTTTGGAACTCTTGTTGGTTCTCTATTTCACTTTCTAAACCTCCTATTTGCTGCTTCTAGTTTATCTGTTTACTTCTATTTTTTTTTCCTTCATGTTCTTAACTTCCAACCACTATTAATATTTTGAAAAATTCTTTTCTCACATTTGTCGATCCAATAGCCTGGTAACAGCCTGGCCAGCTGATCTTGCTGGGGGCTACTGGTGGGCGCCTGCCCACATGCCTGGGACTGCCATGTGTGGTCTTTCTCTTGGACCAGCCTTTTTCGCCAGTAAGAAATCCTCCAATCTCAGATTCCTCAGAAAACTAGGTCTAGAGATCCCATTCAACCCAGCTATCCCCCTGCTGGGTATTTTCCCAGAAGATCTAAAAACATCATATCACAGTGATGTATGTGCACCTATGTTCATAGCAGCACAATTTGTAATTGCTAAAATGTGGAAGCAACCCAAATGTCCATCCACTGAGGATTGGATCAGAAAATTGTGGTACTTTTATATAATGGAATATTACTGAGCTGTAAAGAAAGATAAACTTGAGGCTTTTATAGGTAAATGGTCGCAACCAGAGACCATAATCATAAGTGAAATAAATCAAACATACATGTGCAAACATCGCATTGTTTCTCTAGTGTAAAGCCTGAAAGAATTAATTTAAACTAGGAGATATGATAGACATTGTAAATTGATAGGAGAGCACTCAAAGGTAAAGGATAACTGGGATATGGGAAAAGAGAAGCCAAAGAAGGAGAAAGTTTGTATGTATGTATATGCAGGATAGTTAACATGGCTGTTCTACTGTCTTGTATTTCTTTGCTGAAAGAAACTGTCAATGAGTCCTTGGTTGATCAGCTTTGCATGTCTCTATCTGTTTTCATGAGAAACCACTTTGAAGATATCAATATGTAATACAACAAGCATTGTTAATTCCCTACCACTCTGTTTGTAACTCTGTACTGTCTGTATTGTTCCTTTGCTATTTTGTAAAATGTCGACTGTCTGTTAATATTTTCCTCCTTTTATTTTTTTTTTATTTTTTTTTTTCCTCCTTTTATTTAAAAAAAAAAAAAAAGAAATCCTCCAATCTCCTGTGGGCATGAGGGTATAGCTTGAGTACAACTGTCAGTTCTGGGCTTCCAGGGGAAGCTGGGGATCCTGGCTCCTTCTCGCTTCTCTGCACCTTTCATTTCCCCAGGGAGACTGGCTAATTTTGGCTATTTCCATTCCCTGGAGCCCTGGGAGTAGCCTCCACTTTTGCTGGATGATGGGAGCATTCTTCTAGCTGCACAGGTCTGGAAGATTATTGGAGTTACTGTGGCTTCCACCTCTACTTTCGACTCCCTCTATACCCTACACTCAGACATATACAATGCCTCCTGTCCCCGAGTCCCTCACTGCAGTTGGATGGATTGGTTCCCATTATTTAGGTGCTGCTTCTCCAACTGCCTTCCTTCTGCCTTAGCCCATGTGAGCAGCTATAACAAAATCCCAGAGACTGGGAAACTGATAAACAACAGAAAGTTCACTGTTCATAGTTCTGGAGACTGGAAAGCCAAGATAACGTGCTTCCAAAATGGCGGATTATTGCTGTGCCCTCCAGAAGGGCGGGCTGTGGTCCCTTCATGGCAGAAGAGTGAGAGAGCAAAGAAGGCCTTGGCCCATCCTCTCCAGCCCTTTGACAAGCACTGATCCCCTCCTGGCGGAGAGCCCTCCTGTTCACAAGGCCCCACCTCCTAGTATGACCACAGTGGGCATCAGAGGTGAATTTGGGAGGGGACACGTTCAAACTGCAGCACCGTTGCTCAGACTTCTGCACAGGTCTTTCCTTTGTAGTCTCTCCCTTCCGATGCTGTTTTTGGACTTGGACTTCTTGTTCTTTTACTGTCAGCTAGTGGGTCTGGCAGGAAAACAGAGGTCCAGGGACACGGTGAACCTCCCACATGACCCTGAAGAACACAGGACCTGAGCAGCTCTGTGGTACTGCATTCCCAGCACTTGGACTCTGTTTCCCCTGTGAGGAAGAGGAAGGTGAGAGGGGAGGGGACTTCGCAAGAGTGGCGGGCTTTCGAGGTGCTTCTGGGTGCTGCCGTGTTTGCGGATACCTTCACCGACTCTGCAGAAGGAACGGATATGGGCGGGGCTGCTGCTTCATCCGGGGCACCTGTGGGGCCAGCTGGCTCCCTCTTTCCCTGGCACACTCAGGCCACCAGACCCAGCACCTAGCCCTGAGGTGTTGGTCATTCCTTCCTCCTCATATCCCAGCTTCTCAGGGAGCAAGTCTACAAGTTAGAATCCCAAATCCCTATGGCACCATGGCTGGAAAGGAAGTGACGTGGCGAAAGGGAGTGGTGGGGGTCTGTGGCACCAGGCAGCACCTACTGTCATAGACTCCCATATCAAAAGCTTGTAGTGGTGCTGAGCTGCCTTAAGAGTTCTTGAGGGGCTGGGGGCTTGGCTCAGTGGTGCAGTGCTTGCCTGGCGTGCACGAGGCCCTGGATCCCATCCCCATCATTGCAGAAAGAGATACTTGTGTCTGTCGGCTGTATGACTTACCTTAACTATCGTGTATTGATAGAAAAATTGGGACCTCATGAGTCCAACAGATTAGAAGACAATTGCTATTGAAAGGGCATTTTGTTACTCACAGTTCCCAAGAGGGGTGTGGCACATGGTACAGGTCACACTAGGGCATACCAGGCGGGTCAGAGGCCCAGGAGGTGAAGGGAAAGGTGGGCAAGGGCCTTGGATGTGTCTCCTGAGGGAAGGAACTGGAGAGTCAGGGCAAGCAGGTTTGGGATTTCTGCATGGATAATTTCAGCAGCTGTGGGGTGGTTAGGGCAGATGGACAGTGGCCCAGAGCGTGACATGGTATTGAGCGTGTGGGCTCTGGGTGGGCTGTGCCCTCTGTGGGGGCCTGGTTCGCCCTGGAAGGGCCTGTGCGTTCTGGGCTAGCAGGACTCCAGATGTCAAAACCTCCAGACTACAGAGAACAAAAGACCCTGGGCCTGGTAGTACAAACTGGTAATTCGAGGACTCCGGGAGGCTGAGGCAAAAGGATGCCAAATTCCAGCCCAGCCTGGGCAACTTAATGACTTAGTGAGACCCTGTCTCAAAATACAAAATACAAAATTAAAAAGGTGGAGGGCGGTGGCTGGGAAGGTAGCTCAGTGCAAATGCCCTGGGAAAGGAGGCTGGTGGTTCATGAGTGCCCAGTGCCCAGGCTGGAGAGCAGGTTGTGCCCAGGAAGTCCTAAATGGAGGCTTACAAGGGCTCAGGCTGCACTGGGAGCCAAAGAGCTCCCTGTAGAGTGCTTCCAGCCAGCCTGAAGGAGAGTCGGGATTTTGAGGTGCGTGTGGCAGTAAGGAGGGAGTACCCTGTGAAAGGAGGATGGGACGGTCACAAGCTGCGCACTGGGAAAGCTCCTGCCTGAAAGGAATAGGGAGTTTCCCCTTGCCCTTGCCTCCCTCCCTCCCCCAGCTCCTTCTCCTCCTTTTTCTCTTTGGAACCTGTCAACCAAGCCCCGGTTTTTGGTGTTGTCTCTAACAAGCACCCAGAAGACCCCCACCTGCAATCCCTAGCACGGGGTGACCCAGTAAACAAATCCCCCAGGGCCTGCAATGTCCTAGGTGGTGGGGGTCCTGGAGACAGGGGATCTGGGCTTCCTGTTATGCTGGGGAGGGGGGAGTCCTGCCTGTGGTTACTGCACCCTGGCAGGTCAGGAAGCCAGCGTGGGCCTCGCCCAGGGGAGGGGTCCCCTCAAGTGCCACCGCATGGCGGGAAAATAAAAGCCGTGATTTAGAGGCAGCCTGCACTCGACCGGCTTCCTTAGCCAAAGACGCTCTGCTAATGAACCTCAAGCAGATTCATGGCCGTGTGTGAAGTCGAAGGAGTCCTCACTCCGCGGAGACGAGCGGCATAAATCTTTGTTTTTAATGTCTAATGATATGTAAAATATTTAAATTTGCAACTCAGAATTATTAAGCTGCCAAGGTTTTTTTGCCTATTAAAGTGTATTCTTGCTTGAGAATTTATGGGGCACCCTGTGGCCGACGGCGGCCCCCGTTTGGGGACAGGAGGTATAGATTTGTGGTCTCCTACTGTAAAAAACTTCAGGATCATCTGACCCTGTACACTGAAAATTCATGTCTCTCGCCCGGGGACAAATGCATTCTTTGTAAAGGCGGCCCATGGCCAGCCTTGGGCTCATGTTAGTTTATTGTCACTGGTTGATAACGTTTAATGGAAAAGATACAAGAGTGCCAAAGAATTTTAATTATTTTTGTGATAAAGTTATATGTTCGGCCTTGAAAAAGTAGAGATAATGCAGGGATTCATTATTATTCCCAGTGTGTTTAAACAGACGACACAGAATGCAAACAAAAGCAGATGAAATTTGAAAAGTATTATCAATATTGCAGATAGCAGATGCCCTTTCGAATCAGAACAAGCATATCTTCTATAGCAACTTTATGGTTGAGTAGTTTATTCATTTCTATTAGAAGGTTGTACGTTTCTAAAATATGTAGATGGTATCTAGAAAAACCAACCAACCAGACGGGTCATTCTGCTTGTTTTCCTAAATTTATTATTTCACTTTTGCAGGGCCGATCTGAGGGGCATTAACATGGGAGTGGAGTCTTATTGTGTCAAATTCTATCTTGTACATGACCTTTGGCGGGCTTCATGCCGGCAACAAGAGGAAGTCAGAACGGGGTGTCTGGACCATGGCAGGGTTTGCTTTTGCCTTTGTGTGGCTTGTGTTGGGGAGGCTGTGAGCCAGGGTCTGTCTCCCTGTTGGTAAACTTGCTATATTTTCTGAGCTCCCTTTATGCGCCCCTGCCGAAGAGAAGCAAAGTATAGGAACAAAACCAAGCTCTGCTCACCATCTTCCCTTTTTTCTGGGACTGGCTCCTCAGGCTCCGGGATCAGAGCTGATTTGGGGTTTGCCTCAGTACATAAAGATGGACCTGGGTGGGCGACAACTTCCCCTTTGAAGCTGTCACTTTGAACCTCAGTGCCATAAATAAAAAGGTAAAATGGATCTGACCTCTTCGCAGGGCTGTGATTCTCCCTGGGCCCTTGCCGCAGGGAGAGCTGTTCTGGTTTTCTGGGAGGGAGGGGGAACCCTTGTTCTGGGGCATCTGGAGTTGGAGGGGGTGGGGCCACCGGAAGCTTCAGACTGGGGAGGATGCTCGGGTGTGGCCGGGTCTGAACACAGGGTATCACGTGCAAACTGGAGCCATCAGAAAGCTGCACCTGCCAGCAAGCGGCTTCTTAGAAGAGGGACTTAGGCAGGGCGTGGTGGCACACGCCTGTAACCCCAGCATTTGGGAGGCTGAGGCAGGAGAATTGTTGCAAGTTCGAGACCAGCCTGGGCTACAAAGTGAGCTCAAGGCCAGCCTGAACTGCACGGTGAGACCCTGTCTCAAAAAGACCAAAAAAAGAGAACATCTCTAAAAACAAAAGACACAATTGGCCATTAAGGAAAGGCTCCATGAGTCCCCAAGGATCAGGGAGGTACGTGCTGGGTCCTTTGATCACAATGGAGTAAAATTAGAGATTACAAGCAAAAAGATAGCCCCCAAATCTGAATGTTTGGAAGCTAAATAATATACTTAAAATGGATAAGAAAAGGATTTAGGAAAATCTAGGATGAAATGATCTTGAGGGTGCTACATGTCCAAATGTGTGGGTTACAAAGAGTCCGTAGAAGGAAATGTATGACTTTAAATATATTTACCAGGAAATAGGATGAACTCAGTGTTCTACTCTAGACAATAGGAAAAGTGCTGTGGAACAAACCCAAAGAAACACAAAGGGCTAGGTGTGGTGGCTCATGGCTGAAACCCCAGCCCTCTGCGGGGCTGAGGCAGAAGGACTGAAAGTTTGAGCCCATTGCAGGCAACTTAGTGAGATCTTGTTTTTTTTTTTTTTTTTTTTTTTTAAGTCTTTGGGATATAGCTCAGTGTGAAGGCCCTGGGCTCAACCCCCAGTATCACAATTAACAAACAAACAAACACAAAACAAACAGAAGCAAAAAAGATGAAAGAAGTAAGAACAAGGGAAGATGTATATAAACTAGAGAAGATTAGCAAAGGTGCATAAAGGTTCGTGCAAAAGATTTAAAAGGCAGAGAGAGGGGCAGGAGATAGCACAGGCAGGAGGGTGAACGGGTCCCAGCAGGCTTCAGGCTGTGGGGGCGGGGAAAAGGAACCCGAGTTTCACAAGTACCTGGCTGGGCAGTTTGCCGGGGACAGCCTTGTTTCTTGCCTGTCATCCCCTGTAATCATGGATGGATCCTCCTGTTGCCCCCTAGTCCTGGCCTGGAAGGAACATTAATACCCATGCTGTCCCACATAGCACTGGGAACTACCTGGCTCCTGAGATGTGCTGTCAGTGTAAATTCACACCAGATTTTGAAGACTTAGTATAAAAAAGAGGATGTAAAATATCACATTGATTGTTTTTTAAAAAATGCTTACAAGTTACATAATATTTTGAATATATTAGGTTAAATAAAGTACATTATTACGATGATTTCTACCTCATTTTTTGATGCAGCTGCTGTACTAGAAAGTTAAAAATTACCCGTCTGGCTTGCATCCTATTGCCATGGGCTGTGCTGATTTACACAGCCACCTTGGCCATGGGCAGGTCCCTGGGTTAGTAGTCTTGTTCAAGACAAGGTTTGGGGCTTAAATCCAGACTCCAACACTAACCCATATTGTCAGGTAATGACATCTATGGTTCAGGTTTCCTTCAGAGCAATAGCATCCAGCTCGTAAGATAAGGGGGACGTGTGTGCATGCCTATAATCCTAGCAACCTGGGAGGCTGAGGCAGGAGGATTGCAAGTTCAAGCCTAGCCTGGGCCATTTAGTGACTTGGGGAAACCATGTTGCTCAGTTGGAAGGCCCTGGGCTCAACCTATAGTACTTCAGAAGCAAACACACACAAACAAGCAGACAAAAAAGATATGGGGTCAGTCCAACTTCAGTAACTCAAGTGAAGCACTCAGCACTTGGCATTCAAGTGACTAGCGGCTGCTCACGTGGAGGAGCATAAAGATGATATGCCACGCCCCCTTCCCCAGTGTTGGACACGGCTCTGTGGCTGGGAAGAGACAGTGCAGCGCTCAGAGATGTTTCACGGTCTCAGGGGAGCAAAACCGGCCTGTCTGCCACCATGCAGTGCTAGAATAAGAGCAAGGAGGAGCGAGCGGGCTTCTGGGTGCCTATACCGGCGCCCTCGCTTTTTCTAACCAGTCCTTCTTCCTTCCCACTGCCCTACCTCTGCCTCCTGCTCCCAGAAGCCCTCTCAGCTGCTTCTGGCCCTGATGGAGGTGAGAATGACCTCTCAGCATCCTGTAGACACAGAGCTCCTCAAGGTCAGACCTTGGACTTGACTCTCTCTGTATGTCCGGCACTGAGCCGTTATGAGTAAATACTTCTTGGGTCACCAAAAAAATTCTCAAATGGGTATGGTGGTGGACTCCTGGGAGGCTGAGGCAGGAGGAGACTAAGTTCAAGCCTAGCCTGAGCAGCTTAGTGATTTAGCAAAATTTTGAGTAAAAAAAAAAAGATTGGCTGTAGTTCATTGAGATGCCCTATGTTCAATCCCTAGTACTGTAAAATAAACTCAAAGAAAAACAAACAAGAAACCCCAAATTCTCCAGTTTGAACCAAATGTGTTTCTGCCAAACCTTTGGAACAATGGGCCTCAACCACAACCACAGCCAATCAGAGAGCTGTGATGTGCAGAAGCCCGGCGGGTGCGCTTGCGTGTGTGTGGTCTCCTCAGCCAGAGTGCTGGTCTGGCCACATCCTGGGGGAGCTCCAGGTGAAAGGTCTGTTTCACGGACCACACCACACCGCAATCTCCGTGTCACTCAGACCAGCCCAATGGGCCAGGCCTGCTGAGTGTCCCCACCTTGAGGCCCTCTCTGCTGTCTTGGGTCTGGGCTCAGATCTCCAAGGATCCAGGGACTGGCAGATGGGCCTAAGAGGAAGCACCAACAGGGACCACTGGAGGCAACGGGCCTGGCCATGGATTCCCATCTTATTTCCAAGGAACCCAGCATTTGGGGGCCACACCGGCAACATCTATCTATGGCTTCCTGTAAGCGAGACTGTACCCTGGCAGCCAAGCCAGGAAACACAGAGACTGAGAACGCACATTTGTATAGTGCTCCACAGTTGACAAAGACTCTATGGTCTTTTATTTAACTTTCACATGATCTCTGCTAAATCATTAATACTCTTCCCGAAGAAGCACACGTAAGCAGGATTCACAGTGGGCCCCTGGAAGACCAGGACTAGTCCCAAGGACAGGGCATCACCAGTAGGGGCTGGTCTAACCTGGGTGCCCTGCAGAGTGACAGCCATCCCATCAGGAGGGGGAAGATGTTCTTGGGAGGCAGCAGAGAGGGTGGCAAGAGCTTGAGCCTAGGAAGGGGATAGAAAGAGTTTAGTCCTGGTGTTCTCTGCTGCTTCCAAGGCTGTGGACAAATTCTGTCTCTGGGGAGTGGGTTTCCTCCTATAGATGCTGGTTCTGTTCGGTTAGAGGGCTTAGTTGATGCTGTGTGTGTCAGCATCCAGCACAGCATCAAGCACAGCATCAGTGCCTATGCTTGGTGGGCTTGGGTCCTTGGGAGTCCCTGGAGGTAGGAAATTCTCTGCACCAACACGATTGCTAGGCCAAGCCACAGGGTTACACAGCCAGAGCTCCTCACTGTCACCAAAGCTAGCTGGTGCAAGTCTTTGGCTTGACCCTACCTGCTCTCTGCTTGGTCCCTGGCCCCAGCCCAGGCCAGTTTCATACCAGAGAAGCACAACAGACATGGCCAGGAATTAGGCCTAAGGACAGTGGCTGACCTGATGGAGCTAGACAGAGAACTGGGATCTTGCCCAGCACAAGGTGAGCCCAGAGAAGCCCCATTTAATAGGGGTTAGAGAGGGAGGCACCATTTTCATCATGGCGCCCCTTCCCTGGCCCGTGTCCCTGGGGAGGAGCCACATTTTCTGTGCCTGGCTCTTCCCACCCACCATGCTTGAAAACCCCCAAATCTCTCCATGGGGCCTGGCTGGCTGAAGGAATTTCCTACAAGTGCCAAGAGGTTAAATGTGTTTCTATTTTATAAACTCTGCTCTTCTTTGAAAAATAGAGCTTCTTAAAGCCATCCCCTTTGGGAAAAGTGGCCTTGACTCCTCTGCCATTATGTTCAGTGATAACGTTAAAAGGCAAAATTGTGTCTGTAGGTTCCAGGCAGATATAATTAGAATAATTGTCCCGTGTTTAGGTGCCCCTCTTTCTTGGAAGCTCGAAGTACTCTGTGAACATTATCCAATTAATTCTGGAAATAGCTGGGTGAGAGAGGTGCAGACAGGCCTGTCCTGCTCTGTTTATGGCCAGGGAACCTCAGCACGGGGAGGTTAAGTGATTCTACTAAGGTCCCCCAGAGTCAGGAAGTGAGCCCTGTTCAGTGTGCAGGGCGTCTCACCAATGTCCCCACTGCAGCAGTAGCCCCAAAGGGCAGGTGGAAGGCCCAGTTCTTACATAAGTGACAGAAATTTCTCTTCCAGCCCCTGTCACAATTCCCTCTGGAACCCTGTGTTGCCCCATCTCTACCGCTTAGATGACTGTTGGGCCTAGTTTCCTGCAGACACTCCTTTGAAGGGCATAGAAGGACCGAACAGAAGTTCCTGTAGCTAATGACTAGTGATGACCAAGACAACTAACCAGGCCAGATAAATTTTATAGGTTGCAGAACA
This sequence comes from Chinchilla lanigera, assembly GCF_000276665.1. Taxonomy (NCBI): domain Eukaryota; kingdom Metazoa; phylum Chordata; class Mammalia; order Rodentia; family Chinchillidae; genus Chinchilla; species Chinchilla lanigera. The sequence continues at coordinate 7,586,421 of NW_004955468.1, read as the reverse complement.
AATTAGCTATGAAGAATAGCCTCCGTTTTGGAGAAACAATCAACAGAATCATAACTGTTTAAGTAGTTTTCTTGATAGTGGGGTTTTATTCACTGGCCTCAGTTGAATTCTAAACACCTCAACCCGCTAGACAGATAAGCAGTGGGATCCCCAGAAGTGCTATGATGGACCCCAAGTGCTATGATGGAAATAGCTTGTGGGAACTGCAAGGCATGCTGGGAACATGGATGGTGAGGATGGAAAGCTCTGTTGATGGCCTGTGGAAGCCTCAGAAGCATGTTTGGGAATGTGGCTGGCGAGAATGAGAAGTCTTATGATGGCCTGTGGGAAACCCAGGGAATTCTGGGAACATAGTTGAGGGTGGAAGGCCCTGCTGATGGCCTGTATGAGCTCCAGAGCACACTGACAACATAACCGATTAGGGTGGAAACCCAAGAGCATGATGGGAACATGGTTGGTGAGGGTAAGAGGCCCTGCTGATGGCTTGCAGGAGCCCAGAGCTTGCTGATGTTTCAAGAGTCTGAGTGCTACAACTTTGCTGGAAAGTTCTGTCCAGGTGTAGAGAGGCAACAGGCACGAAGACAGGCCTTTATGAAGGCTTCTAGGTACGGTTTTTGCACCAAAGCCCTAGAACAGGGGTTTCCTTAGTGGGTGCTGTAGCCCACCAAGAGGAAGGAAGGGCCAAGCCCCATCATGTACAGCCGTGCTCTGGTGAATGCTCTGTAAGGCGCATCACTCATCAGAAAGTGTGGAGAGATTCCAATGACACAGAATGCACTAACAGCAGAGCTATTATGGCCCAGTCTCTCCTGTGGGAAGGCACAAGGAGAAACAGTGAAAATGGGCTGAGGGGTCTGGGTGACAGATGAAAAGGAATCTAATGGCCAGTATACCCTCCTCCTTTTCTGTAATGATCATCAAAATTAAGTCCATCTAGACCTCATGGCAATGCACGGAAGAGCACTCACGTGGACGTGTGAAAAGCCTTCACACGGACAGGTTTGGGAGAGAGCTCTCGTGTCTCTCCATGGTAGGAGGAGCTGCGGACAGCCGCAAGGGCGCAGAGTCTGGGAGAGCTGTGGAGGAGGGATCCATGCCAGAGGTGGGGTTCACACCCAGAATCCAAGGGAGAGCAGGAGGAGGTGTCTGCCCCATCATTATGCCATCGGTCTCTCACAGCCTCCCCAGTGCCACCTTCCCCCTTGGCTGGGCTGCTGCTCTGCTCTCTGGCATTTGCCCCAGGCCCAACCTAGCTGCTGACTGAGAGGGAGGCATCAAGAAAGCTGTCAGTGTGGCCCCTGGAAGTCAGGGTGGGCTGAGGGCCCCTGACATCCCTGATACTGTCCTCTGGAGTCCCCTTCTCAGTGTCCTCACATTGCTAGGCTTACTCATTTCAGGGCCCGCACCCCTCCCTCCCAGTGATGCAGTGAGACCAATACAGCTGTCACTGCCCTGTTATCAGCCCCTACCCTCTGCCATTTTCAAGATAGGTAAATAGGCCTGGAAGCCTCGGGCCCAGCCCCACCTCTGACAGGGCCCAGGCCTCCCCCACTGCTCCCTCGGGAGGAGGCTGGGGTCCTGATGAAGCCAGCGAGCAGGGAGCCTCTGGAAGGGAAGCAGAACCACTGAGCCAGCCCCCATCAGCCGCCTTCCTACCAGGGAGAAATGGGTGGCCAGGCTCCTCCCTCCCGCCCTGTGATTATACAATAGATTTAAAGTCTCTGATATCCACAAATCTACATCAAAATATATTCTCTAGCCGTAGGGAATGTCTCAGAATTGTTAACCTTCTCCCCAGGTACTAGAGGTAACACACTGTGAGATTAGATGTATATTTTCTTCAAGATACACCACCCATTGAGGGGTTCATATTTACATCTTTTGTTGATATTTTTTATAGATTAAAAGCGCCTCTTTGCTAGGTGATAATTCTGCTAAGTACTGTAATTTGCTGCCATTAATATTTGTCTGAGTCCTAGTTTGCAAAATATATTTGAAACCATGTTAGAAAGTCGCATAATTGCTTCTTTGCGAGCTGGGGAAATGAGTAGTTTCTTTACCCAGCCTTTATCCTGTTAACCTCGGAGGGGAGGGGGTGTTCACTGGAGTCCTGTGAATGCGGCACTGGAAATTCCAGTGCCATGTGGGGGCAGTGATGCCACCTGCCTGTGCCCCTCTGCTGGCCGCTGCTCTGTCCCTGGACCACGCAAGAGGGTCCCAGGTGCGTGTCACACCCGGGCTCACCCTCAGCCTACTGGAAAATAGAGGCAGCATTCTCCAGACCTGACTTTCCAGAGGCGGTGTGTGGAAGGCTCTTAGCCACGTATCAAGTGGCCCTGTGCCTGTCACCTAGGGGTGCTGAACAAATATTCAGGAATATGGAAATGACAAAGCTGGTAGCCAGGCCAGGACTCACCCTTTGGAAATGGGGCTGAGGGAGCTGAGCAGAGTAGGAAGCTCAGGACTGGGCAGGGGTCCCAGGCGGGGTGTCTGCTTTGTCAGCTTGAGAGGAGGGAGCCCCGAGGTGCAGGGTGAGATCCCAGGGAACCAGCTCCTGCCGCTGAGCCTCTGCCTCCCAAGGCAGCCAGGGACCCCACCTCTCTTCCGTGTTCCCCACACTGAACAAGTCCACCGTCCAGAGCTCCCACACCAGAAGAGAGGGAGCACCTCTGCTATGAGTAGGTGGGCATTACGCTGGGTGTCTGGTTGGGGGCTTGTACCACTGGCCACAGCCACATCCCTGTTAGTAATCAGGATTGTCCGCCCAAGCCTGCACTGTGCAGAGTGGGTGCCCATCAGGTCCCAGGCTCCACGGAAGGTCTTTGGATTCTTCTCTTGCTCCCCAAGATAGAGGTCACCAGGGGCATCACTAATTGAGAGGACATTTGCCTTCTGTGGGTTTGGGATCTCTCCTGCTTGACCTCTCCAGAAGCTGCTCCCAATGGTGAGCTAGGACCCATGGAGTGGGCCTGAGCTCTCACCTCCCTAGCAGCTAGGAGGAGCTGCACAACCAGGATTAGGGTCTCCATGTGTAAAATGGGGACAGTGAAGGCCCTTTCCTCCCGGGGTGCTTATTGTGAGAATTAAAGGAGTGGTGAGCATTTGCAATGGTACCTGAAGACGGTAGCACCTGGGAAAGGTTATTTGAAATTACATGTGTATGACATATGATAGACAAATGATTTTTAAAAGCCATAGTACAGTATAAGACACTTTGCCACTAATCACACTCAAAATACTCCCCTTCCCCTCAAACACGCTTATCCCATTGTTCTTGCCACTCTCCAAAGCAGTTCTGGAAGTCCTCTTTCGTGAGTGTCTTTAGCTGAGCTCTCATGCTGCCTTGACATCCTGAATTGATGCTAAACATTTACCTTTCATGGTCATTCTGACTTGGGGAAGAGTTAAGAGTTGCAGAGTGCCAGATCAAGGGAATAAGGTGGATGAAGACATAGTGATATTTTTATGAGCCTGCCTTTCTGCTGGATGGCATTTGGTCCCTGTGGTACCTCTTGCCATTGCTCTGTCCTGTCCCTACTCTCAAGTTTGTATCTGTGTCCCCTCTGTCTGCTGGGCTTGATTCCTCTTTGCTGGCTAACTCCCAGGCATGCATCCCCAGTTGAGATGTCACCTCCTCTGGATCCTCTGAAATCTCCCAGTGCCTTGTGGGACATTTCCTTGTAGCGTCTCTAGCCACTTTTAACCTGTGTCCAGTGGGGCTCACAGGAGCTCAGGAGAGGCACCTCAGCAGAGCCCATTATGGCCCACACGTGCCGAGGTGAGCAGGGTACCTGGGAGAGACTCTTGTTTGGCTGAAAAAGCATTTCAGGCTCAGAAAGCAGTAGTGAGTGACTCTTGGGTCTTGGGTTGATGACAAATCTGGTTGCCCCTTTGAAGCTCAAAAGGTACTACAACCACTCAGATCTTGAGAAAACTCTCAAAGCAGGGTAGTCGGGGTCCCCAAACGGGGTGGTGGAGTTTTTCAGAGCAGCCTGATGTCTGCACAGGGCACCGAGGAAAGGCTGTGTCCTGACCTGTGGCACAGTGCAGGGGACCCCATGAGACCCTGCCCTGAGGCTCTGGGGGAGGAGAGATGGACAGGCACTGGGACAGTGTGAGGACTTAGGGCAGCTCCTCTCTGTCAGCCAAGTGGCCTGTGGCTTCCAGCTTGGGCACAAGCCTGCTGCACACCAGAATGAAGGTGCCGGGCTTCTCTGAGGGTGCCCGTCTGCAGAGTGACAGGCACTGGCGGTGGGAAGCCGCAGGCACCAGGGGAGCAGAACGCAGAGGGAAGATGGGTGGGCAGTGCATCGTGGCCCAGAAATATGTCTGGCAGAAGGTGTGTGCTTAATAAAGGCTGGCTTCTGTTATTATTTCAGATGGGGAGGGCCTCCAGAAATTGTCGTGGCCTACTTCTAATACTTCATAAATAGAGGACAACCAAGGTCTGGCATGGAGGCCTTGCCCAAGGTCACGTTCCACACTTTTGTGGCAGAGCGGGTACTGTGTCTTCCCAGGGGTGTTCTTAAGTGTTTTCCTGCTTGGCAAGAGTGGGTAGGACACACCTTCTGCCCTGGGCACCCTGCACACTCTCCTGTCACATTCTTACCATGATGTAGGGAATAAGACTTTCAATCCCCACTTTACAGATGAGAAAGCTGAGGCCCAGGCTGGGGCACTGAGGCTCAAGGTCATATGTGTTTTGTTTTTTTTTGTTTTTTTTTTTTTTTTTCTGGTACTGGGAATCGAACTTACGACCTTGCATTTGCCAGGCAGGCACTGTGCCGCTAAGCTAAATCCCCAGCCCCTCATATGTGTTGGTAAGTGGTGAACTGGGATTTGAGCCCCGCATCCTCTCCTTCCTTCCTTCCTTCCTTCTCCCTCCTTCCTTCCTTCCCCCTTCCCTCCCTCCCATCTTTCCATCTTTCCTTCTTTCCTTCCTTCTTCCCCTCCTTCCTTCCTCCCTTCTTTCTGTCCTTTCTTAGATTAAACCCAGGGCTTTTACATTGAGCTACACCCTCAGTTTTTAAAAATTTATTTTGAGACATGGTCTCACTAAGTCCTTAAGTTGCCCAGGCTGGGTTTGAACTTGCCATCCTCTTGCCTCAGTTTCCGAGAGTGCTGGGAGTGCGGTTGTGCACCACCATGCCCGGCTATGAGCAGGCTTTCAAGTAGAGCACACACGGCCTCTAGTGAGCAGCAGGGAAGGTAAAGGGGTTTGCTCTGTGGAAACAGGATGCTCAGAAGTGTCACAGGCAATTATGCCTTGTTGAGGGGAACAAAACCGAGGCCAAAGCCAAGCCTCGGAGCTACCGGAAACACACAGGTCAGGAGGTGGGCATGGCTTCCAGGGAAGTCAGGGCTCAGGACAAGCTCAGCAGATGCGGGGTCGTGGCCTCCACAGGGCGGGCGCCAACTCAAGAGGCGGGTGGGGGAGCCCAGCGCTGGAGAGTGGCTCTGGGATGAGAAGGAGGTGCCTGCTGACCTTGCCTGGCTTCTGCTCACCCAGCCACACACACATAATAAATAAGCATAATAAATAAGCATGCCACACCTCGCCAAGTGGACGAGGATTGGGACCTAGCTTTGCTCCAAGTCAGAGGCTCCTTCCTCCAGGCAGAGTCTCCAGGCTGCATGCACACGTTACTGCTGTCCCTGCCCCCCTGTTTACATTCAGAGTCCCTGCTGTAAGGTGTCAGGATGCCAGGTCTGTGGCACTGGTGTGTTTCTGTGGCCACTTGGCTCAATTGTGTCTCTTCCTTAGGCTCCGCATCCTGGGCTGGGTGGGAAGGGTTGTATCTGGCCACGTTTGCTGTTGTGAGCCCTGGAGCATCCCTTCTCTGTGTCCTGGGGGGGGGGTCTCAGCCTGCCCCTTCCATGGGTTTGGATCACCAGGGCTGGAGAGACTGGGGCTGGTGATGAGCTGTCTCCTGGGTGTGGGACAGAGTGCAGAGATGCTTTGTGTGTCCTGAGAAGACCCCACAGAACCCTCCATACCCCTCAAACCAGCCACCAAAGTTCAGCACACCAGCTGTGTTCTCTCTCCTCTCAACACTTCATTCTGACCCCTGGGCTTCTCTTGCTCCTTGGGGCTGGGCTTCAGCCTAAGTGAAGAGTTTTTCTAATGGAACCATTAGTGCTGGGTATCTAGGGACTTCAGATAAATCCATTCTCCGTGGTAGTGATCTCTGGAACCTCATCTGGCTTCCCAATGACTCACCCTAGGAAATTTTGATCCACACCCAGATAGTAACCAGGTTGGCCAAATTCACAGGAGGAGAAGTGGCAGATTCTGCCCTAGAGGGGCCTGTGGCTAGGCGGGAGGTAAGGTCTTTCCAGGCGCAGCAGGAGAGACCTGCAGAAATGGGACACCCTTCATCAAAGGGCAGTCTGCTAGGTGTGCCAGGGAAGGAGGGAGCTACTAGGACCCTAGGGAAGGCAAGGTTGAAATCCTGTCTCCTACAGAACCATGAGTCTCCATGATTTACATGGCTTGCTGTGACTGCCTGCCTGTGTCAGTCAGCTTTGCATCACTGTGACAAAATACCTGAGATAATTACTTTATAAGGAGAAAAGGTTTATTTTGCTCATGGTTTCAGAGGTTTTAGTCCATGATCATATGGCCCCATTGCTTTGGCACCTGGGTTGAGGCAGAACATCATGGCAAGCGTACGAGGTAGAGGAGGTTGCTCACCCAGTGATGGGCAGGAAGCAAAGCAAGGGAAGAAAGGGCCAAGGTCCAATGTCCCTCTTCAAGGGCATGTTGCCCAGTGACATCACTTCCTTTCACTTGGCTCCACCTCATAAAGATTCCATCACTTCCCAAAGGCACACAGTCTGGGGAACAAGCGTTTAACACACAGGCCTTGGGGGACACACACCTAAACCATAGCACTGACTCACCCTACATCAGGTTTACAGCTTGGCTTGGCCTCTTTCATCCTTTAGATTGTCTGCAACAACAAGATTATCATATCTGTCTTGTCCACTGTCTGCTGGGCCACCTGATAGGGACACCTTAGTATTTCCAAATTCTCTCATCCATCCTCACCTCTTGGGTGTCTGAGCCCCTGGAATCTATTGTCTTGTCACAAGTTACTTATTATTTGTCACTTACTGACTAACCTTCATCACTAGATTCCACTTTGCATGGTGCCACAACCACAGACGACCTGAATATGCACAGATCCAATGCGTTTTTTGCCTACATCTTAGCTGACCTCTTGCAATGCGAACTTTCTTAGTTAATGTGTGGTGGACTGACAAATGGGCACCTTATAACACCCAGCTAAACAGAATCAGCGCGGTGCTGGGTGTGGAAGGCCCAGCTGAGGATTGTTGCCAACAGCATAAAAGGAGAACTAGAGGGGAAGATGGGGCGCTGTTGATTCTCCTGGAGAAGCTTGGCGAGGGCTTTCTTAGTATGAACTCAGCTGTTCTCTTAATATGAACTGGAAGAGCTCGGGACCTCGCTGTCGCTGAGGATGGCTGTGGTTCTTTTTGGGGGATTGCTGGTCTTTATTTGAGCATTGCCTCCTGACTCCAGTGCAGATCATTCAGCCCGCTCACATGGACCCTGCATTCCACGGGTGCAGATTTTCTAACTTCCACCACTGCCCTTTGGCCCTTCCCATTTCAGACCTTTGATACAGACTTTCGTGAGGCATTGTCATGGGCTCTAGGCCTCCAGTTGGACTCACGGAGGATGTTGCCGTGGGCTCTAGGTCTTCAGCTGGACTCGTGTAGGACATTGAGTGGGATCCTGGCCTTCAGCTGGATTCTTTTGATGTCGAGTGTGTGGACAGATCTTCTGTACTCTTCCCCACTTGACTCTTTGGGTGAATATTATAATTCTATACATTGCGTGTCCTCCTCCTCCAGTCTAAATGCCAGCATGTGTCAGTTGCATTCCATGGACTTCTTTCTATCCCTTTTCTCCTCGCATTATTCTACCTAATCTTGTAGCTCTAAAACTCACCCCATCAGTTAGCAGTTGCTGAACTTCCCTGCGTTACAGCTTCCTCATGCCTCCGTGTCAGGCAGCACCCCCATGTGTGGGGCTCAGCTACATGAGCCAATCTCCTCACCACATGTATCACTCAGGGTTCCTCAGCAAGCAGGAACAACAGCGTATACAGAGGAGATGGAGAAGGAGATTTATCATGAGGGATTGGTTCACATAGTTATAGGAGCTGAAAAGTCCTGTGACTTCTGGCCAGCTGGAAAGCTGCTATAGCTCCCATCCAGGCTCAAAGGCTGAGAATCCAGGGAACCAATGGTATAAGTTCCAGTCTGAGTGTAAAGGCCTCAAGCACCAGGACTATTGATGTCCAAGGGCAGGAGAAGACGGATGTCCCAGCTCAGGAAGAGAGGGCAAACTCACACTGGACAACGCCCCTCCCCAGTGATGAGGCCAATCTTTGTTCCATCTCCTCAATCAAAGGATAATCTCTTTTGGAAAATGTGCTCATGGTCAGACCCAGAAATAGTGCTTTAGCAGCTATGTGGGCATCCTGTCTGTGTCAAGTTGACATATAAAATTAAGCATCAATAGCTGATGCCAGAGTTCAAGAGAGCAAGACATGTTAAGCTTCTTTGTCCATTGTGTCTGCTACAGCTCCCCAGGGGAATTTGGGCTGACCCTTGGGATGAGGAGGTATTCTTGGCTGCCTGGAGGAAGCATGTGGCTAGAGAATTCTCTTACAGGAGACCGAGGGATCGAGTCCAATATTCAGTCTACATTGCACACCTGTGCTGACAACTCCCAACCCATCTCTAATGCAGCTCTCTGTTCCAAGCTTCAGGCCCACATTCCTACGCATCTCCACCTAACCCTCCTGAAGGCTGTGGAAGATTATCTGTGTCCCTTCTTATGGCCATATGAAGCTGGCCGTAGGGCCGCACATCTGTAATTGCGGTGCTCTGGGAGGCTGAGGCAGGGACATTGCAAATTTGAGGTCATCCCAGGTAACTTAGCAACTTAGCGAGAACCTTTCTCAAAAAAAAAAAAAAGAAAAGAAAAAAGGCTTGGGGATATAGCTCAGTGCTAAGGTCCTGGGTTCAATCTTTAGTACCCAAAAAAATCAAGTGATCAGGGTGCTACAGATGAGCTGCAGTTCTGAGCACAGGTGCTGGGGACAGGATTTTATACCACCTTTGACTTCATGTGCCTTTGTCTCTCACTTTGGATTTAATATTAGTTGTAAGCATGGATGCTTAGCTAAGGCAATTTTTAGTGATGCTAGAACCTTCCATTGATTCCTTTCAGGGTCTGTGCCTTTGGCTCCCACTGACCTTCCTTGGGCCCTGTGCATGTCAGCTGGGTCGTGCAGGGTGAGTGGGTGTATAAGCTAGGCTGTGGGTGGAAGGAAGGACCCTCACAGAGGCCATAAATCAGTCCCCAAGGCCATCTCTGAGTTCAGCGAGGCAGGAGTTGTATGTGACCTCAGAGTTCCACTGCTATCAAGATAGGGTATTCCGTGGTCATCCTCATGGAGACAGGTGCGGTCCTGGGGCATCACGTCCCAAGTAGGCCACCCTCCAGCCAGAAGCCGCCTCCCCAGAGCCCGCACCCCCCAAACAAAAGCTCCATCTGACTCCTCAGCCCTTGTGCACATCTGCATTATTAGCAATGCTAATACCATTCTGCGATGATAAATAATTAAACAATTATGGTCATGAATCAATAAGTTTAGCACATTTTTTCATCAGCAAATTGTACTGTATAAACAAGAAATATAAATTACCAAGTCTAATTTCCCCCTAAAATTATAAGCATTTTATATCTAATAATTAAAAAAGTATTAGAATTCAATGTAGGGATAGTTAGAACTTTAAAGAATTTTCGGTTTCCACCAAACACCATTAAATCGTCACGTTTTATGTCTGTGAATCTGATTAACATTTTGAGATCTGGCCTCAGAAATCTTTCTTTGTTAGCTCCCAGAGAAGCCCCCCTCCAGGTTCCTGATTTTTCCTGTCCTCACAGACAGTGAATCCACTGGGCTCCAGCTTCCAAGGCTCTGAATCTGTGGGTCCAGCTGGCCAGCAGGGGTTCCTCAGGATCCTGGCCTGGAAGCCCAGGTTACAGACACGCAGTGTGTATACTTGGGCCACCCATCCGGGCTTTTGCTTGGCCTGTTGGCAGTTATTCTGTTTTTATGGCTTTGTTGTCATTTGCTTTGTTTTTAAAGTTAAGATTTCCAAGCTATTTTTTTCAATAAACCGGTAAATGTAGTCACACTGGATTTACTGCCCCCCAGCTCCTGATCTTGTCCTGCGCTGCAGTGGCCCTATCTTAGCAGCATGCTTAAGGTCCAGGTTGCTGTGGTCCGCAGTGCTCTCCGTATTCTCCCAGGGATCACAGCTGAGAACACCCATGACTGTCTCAGGAGACCCCTTGGTAGTTCTTGTCCCTGTGTCCATCTCTCATTTCTGTCATCTGCTTGAACTTCTTAAACCTAATGTAATGGCCATATGCTGACCCTACAGATCAAGGTCACTAAGGCTCAGAACCCCAGGATGTTTTACAGATGGGGAAACTGAGGGTGAAGCTATCAAGTGACAGCTCAGGGTCACTGCCAGGTGACTCTGTTACACGGTAACATTGGTGACCATTCACTCAGTGAATGGTCTCCTGCATCCCTCGGGATTCCAACCACCACTGCTGACCCACACACCTCCAGACACCCCTCAGTGCTTCTGTCCTTATTTGCCCCTGTCACTCAGGCTCCAGGAGCAGTGGCCCCAGCTCCAGTTCTCTCTTCCTTTTGTTTGACTTGTCCACTAGCAAAAGACAAAACTCAAAACAAAAGAATATGAGGGGAAACCAATTTCCCACTGTCATCCCTTTTCCTGTTTCTGAGCCCAGCACTGGGGATTAAATTAAGCCATGGCTGAACCCTGCTTTTTGCACCTCTTCCTCCTAGGGAAGGAAGGTACCACCATTCTTCCGGGCTCCAAGTCTGAACACTGGAGTCACCCTGTCCACTTCCTTCCCTTCCCCCCACCCCACACACCCAGCCTCTCACCTGGCCCTCCTGCTCTATTTCCTCCCCAGCCCTATCCACACCTCCAGGGCAGAGGCCACAGCCCTGAGCTGGACTTTCTGCTTCCAGCTGCTTAAGTGCTTTGAAAATGTTTTCAGCTGTGCACAATTGCACAATCCTGTAATCTCCACACTCTATGAGGCTGAGGCAGGAAAATTGCAAGTTCTAGGCCAGCCTGGGCAACTTGGTGACTTAGTGAGACACAATTTCTAAACAAAACAAGACAAAATTTTTTTTTTTTGAAGGCCAGGAATGCAGCTCAGTGTAAAGGCCCTGGGTTCAATCCCTAGTAACTGAAAAAAGGAAAATAAAGTCAACACAGTTGTGGTTTCTAAATTGCAAATCTCATATGGGAACCACCCCAGTTCAACAGACTTGACCCCTTTGCCCTCAGGATGAGTCCAAGCTGTTGAATTTGGGTTTTCATTTAGGTAAATTGGGAGGGAGGGGTGAGTTAGTACCAGCACAGGAAGAGCAATTCCCAGGATGAAAATTTCAAGGAGTCCAAAGAGATACCTGCTGAGGGGCCAGTGCAGGAGGGGCAGGATCCCTATATCGTACTCTCCTGTTCCCCCAGGTCCCTCTGTGTCCTTTCTCCTGGGCCCTCTGCCTCCTGCATGGCCAACTTCTTCACCCCCATGGAGGAACCTCCCCTCCTGATCCCAGGATGTTTCTGTGGTTCCCTTTATCTCCTCTCTGTCCATTGAGCTCTCCGTGACATGGATGGGTCCTGGTCCCTCTGGGAGATACCAGGAGACTCAGATGTCACTCTCCCTTGTGGACATTTAAGCCGCAGTCTCATGGGAAAGGCAGGCCCAATGCACAGGTGAACAGAACCGCAGGATCCTGACATGACTGGTGAATACATCCACAAAAGCATGAGTGTGTAGTCTGGGGGTTGGTTTCTGCTTCCCTTGGTGCCCTGTGTAGGATCTGGCTGGGGCCGGGACTCACAGACCTGGTCCCTCACAGACTCCAGGAAACCCCCTTTGCTAGGGGCTGCCCTCCCTTCCACTGCCTGCCCACAGCCTTCTTGCCCTTGGAGACATTTTAGCCCTGTTGCCATCCTGGGCACTGCAGGTCTCTGTGACTTGTTCTCCCTTACAACTCCAACTCTGGAGTCAGGCTTGGAGACAGCACTTTGTCATTTACCTCGGGTCCATTGTGACCAGGAGATCTACTTTCTTGCCTTCCAAACTTGGGCTGGGCACACAACAAGGTCTCAAAAAGCACTATGTGATTAGAAAATGCATGAAATCATGCAGGATAACTGGGGTTATAGCTGATGACTTGGCCGGCATGTACACAAACAGGTTATGATTTACCACATCCAGAGTCCAGCCTGCCGGGTCTGTAGTGGGACCAAGGCTCCTGGGGCCCTTCGGTGGTCATTTCTGGCACCCATGGAATGCACGGACTCAGGAATTATTGTTCTCGGGGCTTCTATCACAGGGTCAGTTGTTAGCCATTGAAGGACATCCTTGTAAAGGACTGAGCATGCCTGAAGAGGACAGCAGCCATCACTGAAGTAAGCAAACCTCCTGGTTAAAACAGATTGATCAGACCCAGAAAAAATCTGCTAAGCAATCAACTGCCAAAAGGAGTTGCCTGGGGCCTGGACCCTTGCCAGATGTCAACACTGTGTCAGGGATGAAGAGGAGCCGGAGGGGCGCAGTGTCAGGAGGGGGTGCAGGTGGAGAGTGAGAAGCTCTGACTGAGTTTCTGTTGGAATGCAGAGCCTGAGGCCAGGTAGTTTATTGGGGTCACCACCTCAGTGAGGGCGTTCAGAAAGGAGGTAGAGTCAACACAGGATGAAGTACTGAGTTGGCCATCAGTATGGGCCACTGGTGCCTGATCTCGGGTAGCTTCTAAAGAGTTATATGAAATGCAGTAGTCTAGGGTCCATGTGGGGAAATGACAAAGGGACCTGTTCACCCACCAGTGATGTCCCTTCATGGTTAGAAGAAATCGAGGACATGAACGCTGAACGCAGGCTGCCTGAGTGGGTGCTGTAAGAGGCCTCACAGGTATGGACTCACTGAGAGGGCTGGACCAGGGAGGGGACACCACGGTGCCTGCAGAGGATATCCCAGCTGGGAAGGGATGCAGAAGCTGCTGTCCCTGTGGCCCTCTTCTGATGAAGCAGGGCATCGGGATGCTTTTAGTTCCCATGACACATCTCAGGCAGAAAGGGGACCCTGTATTCCCGGGGTGCTGTGGTCTCAGCCTCCAGGCCCTGGTGGAGGCAGATGCCAGAGGGCCAGGGAATCTTTTGAAGAGGTGCATGAGGAGCCCTGGCCCTGCCTCTGGGTCCGCCCTCGGCCTTGCTGCTTCCCTACCTCCTGGTAACTCCTCTGTAGGTGAAGACTCCAGGCTGCGAGTGCCAACGCCAGTGTGCCGGGGCTCCAGATTTTGTTTCACTCGGTGGCTCTTAGCAACATGTTTCTTGCATTCTGCTCGTTCTGTTTCGCATTTCACACTTCCCCGGGCTGAGAGATCCATCCATCTAGTGCAAACGCTCTGACAAGGCTGGGGCGGAGGGGACCCCTGCGGGGCCCAGCCAGGGCTTGCTGGGGGTGGGTTGTACATGCTGGTGGGGACAACATGGGGATAATGTCCCTGTGCCCGCCTCCGTCTCCTTCCCTGGCCTCGCAGGTCGCCGTTGGAGCTAGCAAGTGTCTAGACAGCTCCTCCTTCCTGTGCCTTCATTCCAGCCTACGTAAGCGTCCCTTGGGGTGGTCTGGACCTCATGCCTTCTCTCCCCGCCACTGGAATCATCCCCACAATCTCTAAACGGGCCTAACTTTCATTCTTCAGAGCCATTTTTTTTTCTTTTTAGTTTTCTCTCCCACCTTCTTCTAATCACTTAAAAAGAAGCTCTCCTAATTTCCTGTCACTTTATTGATTTTTGTATTGTTTTATATTTAAATACTTTTTGCACAGGGCTTTTCTCTCTTTTTTTTTTGCAATCTGGATTATCTGAACCCCTAGATATTTGTGTATGTATCTATGTCTCTATCTATCTATATTTTAAATTTTAAATCTATAATAACATGCAGAATTAGCTCACAAGACTGGATTACACAAAGCCAGCAGGTTTAAAAATATTTCAAAGATGTTGCTTTCATGCTTCAAATCCTTGAAAAGCCAAATACATTCACTTCTGAAACTAAGTCTTGGGTTTTGCTGGGGAAAAAAAAAATAAGAAAAGTGTTTAATAGCACATATGGCATAATTTTATTTGACATCTGTTTTGTAACAAACAATATTTAGCTCACTTATTTGCTGAATGATACAGTACACAGTGCAAACAAAAAGTCCAATGAACAGTTTTTACAGAGTTTGTAATATATCAATATTTATTGCAAAAGAATGCAAAACTTAAACATTTAAGTGTGTTATTGATTGTAATATGCAAAACATTGATTACTGTATGTTGCCACTGCAAAAAAAAAAAAAAAGTGTACCAAATGCCTGCTGGAGTATGAAAATGAGGTGCATTTCGGCAAGAGGCACTTGCTTGCTCTCTTTGGTGACATTTAGTCTTAGGCCTCCTCCCCCTCCCCCCCCCGCATTTGTGACATCCTATCGAAGACAGCTGTCAATATATTTAGGATGCTTTAGCTCATAACAGCCAAAATGGTGAGACTATTGGCTTAATTGCGAGGAGTGATTGATTTTAATGGAAACAACATTTAAAAACTCAGAATGCACTTTCTGTTGGCAGTGCTAATAGAACGCGCTAACGAATGCAAGCCTCACACATAAATGCATGGTACTTACGGCAAGGATTAGCAGAGGACAACAGTGGTTGATGCATTCGTTTTTGTTTTTCTTACTCTAAAGTTGAAATAAATTATTTGTTTACATAATTGGTCAGCAGGAACCAGGACAGAAATAGAATCAGCTAGCACCTGGTGAATAAAGCAAACACTAAAATTTCTGGTCAGGGAAACCACAAGCAGGGCGCCGATGTTGTCTTTGTTATCATCGTTATTATTGGAAAAAGAATATCGGAAGTAATATCTAAGCAGACGATTCCTCAAGTTGCGGACAGGAAGACATGAAGGGACTCTCTGTTCCGCTGAGGTTCTGTGGGGTAGGTGCAGTTACCCTTGACATCAATAAAATCAGTGCAACCGAGGTGCATTTGCTCAGCTGGAGGGTTCTATAGAATGGACTGGGGAAGGTTCAGGAGTCCCCAAAATAAGGGTCAACGGAGTAACACCCGGGAGCGTGAATGTACAGCTATGATCACCCTGGTGAGCTTGCTGGCTTGCAAAAGAATAATTATAGCAACGATGGCAAAACCAGCAGCTGACATTTGCTCTACACCACTCTGTCCCAAAACCCACTTAAGAAATGATCAACATTCAAATTCTGTCTCTCATCCCTACCCCTGGGCGCTGGAGAGCTCTCTCCAGCTTCCGAGAGCTGCTTTTTTTTTTTTTTTCCTTAAGTATCAGGGATTGAACCCGGGCTTTCACATTAAGCTATATCTTCCCCCACCCCTAGCTCCTCTCTCATTTGTAGTTTTGAAACAGGATCTTGCTGAGTCTTCTAAATTGCCCATGCCTGGGTTTGAACTTGCAATTCTCCTGCCTCACCCTCTCAGAGTGCTAGGATTACAGGCATGCACCATGGCACCCAGCCTCAGAGGGCTCCTCTTTTGACAGCACTGCGGCTCTACACACCTCAAATAAGCCGTGCCTGTGCCTTCCATATTGCAATAGATTCTCCTTGGTGTTCAGGATTTGCTGTGCACTTGACCCTTCAGGTTCTGGGGGCTGGGGCTGGGGGAGAAGAGGGATGGGAGACCAAATCTCTGCTCTCTAGTTGTCAGTGGCCCAGTTCTCCCGTGCACCCCAGTGTATGGGATGGCGGTTAGCAGCTCGAAGAAAGGCAGAGGGGCTGAGCCCCTTGCTGAGCGCTGAGGTTACAGCAGGCGCTCTCTTCCTAGATGACCTTGAAGGAGTGACAGTTCTCAGGCGTCACCAACTTCCCCTTCAGTGGAGTTGCGGTGTCCTCCTGAAGCCAGAGCAGCAGGCAGTCTGGGTTTCCTTTGTTTCCTCAAATTCTCCACAATTTTCCCACCTCTGCCCCGCACTGCTGGCCAAAGTGTCAGATTCTCAGTCCAGCTGGATGCCTCTACCTTGAACAGGCTTCATAACTTTAGCTTTTAACTTTGCTAAGCCTCAGGCTCCAGATTTTTCAAGGGAGGATTAAATGAGATAATACACAGAAAAGCTGCACAGGGCCTAGGATGGAGTTAGCGCTTACAAAATAGTAGGTTTTATTTGCATAGTTCTTATTCATCTTGCCTCTCTAGGTTACCTTGAGACCTTGACCATCATTTACTCTCTCTGGGCCTCAATTTCTTTGTAAGTAATGCCAAGATATACTCCATCTTATCCCTCTTAGGGCTGCTGGGGTAATTAAATGGGGAGGCTTCCCGGGCAGAGTTTTGCACAGTTCCTGTTAACAGAACAAATGTCAGGTGATTGTAACAATACTGGTGCTATCTTCTGATATCTCAAGAGAGACCCAGGGCTGCTTGGAAACGAAGAATGGATTTTGCCCGTGCAAGGGCTGAAGAGTTGAGATCTGCCCTTGCAGAGAAGGTAAATGGGAGGTACAGGGAGACAGGGTCACTCTCCTTTCTGGCAGATGTCATGGCGGTAGCAATTGGCACCAATGACTCGGAGCTCAAACCTGCTCGTGGGGTGATAAGGGAGAACCGGGAGGAGCCCGATCCACCGACCCCCTTCCTCTTCCATGCTCGGGAGCAGTTAGAAGCTGAGAAGAA
This sequence comes from Chinchilla lanigera, assembly GCF_000276665.1. NCBI lineage: Eukaryota > Metazoa > Chordata > Mammalia > Rodentia > Chinchillidae > Chinchilla > Chinchilla lanigera. The sequence continues at coordinate 7,569,567 of NW_004955468.1, read as the reverse complement.
AACACAAAGCAGAGGCGAACAATGTATGTCACTAGGAAATAAGAGCATTGCACAACTACAATAAATAATAATATATTTTTCTGGCTTTAATGAAACTCTATAGATATAAAAAGCTGGAGAAAGGGGATTTTTTTTTTAACAGACCTTAATTATAGCAGGGTTGTTAGTAAATTTACTGAATTGCAAATGTAAAATATTCTGATGGCCTGAGTAAAACCACATATTTAAGCCTTCTAAATGAACATTTCTGTTTTTTTGAGTAATTTGTACCATCTGTGTCAAAATTCTGAGTCTAAAAAAAAAAGCAGTGGAACAAATGTTGGTTCCATAAAACAGTCCTAGTTCATTGTTGAAATTGTCACACATTAACGTTGCAGGCCATCTGGGAAGACAAAAGCCTCTAACCAGATTGCGGAGATGATTTTATTGGTCTGGTATTAATCAGGATGTGGCATAATATTTAAGCAGAAAGGAGAGATGAGGTGATGTGGGGCCCTCCGTCCTCCCCAACTGTGCCCGAGTTGTACCATATCCCCCTTCCGCTAGGGTGTGGAGCATTTTTAAGGCTGGTTTCATCATCAGAAAATGTAAATAAAAGGCAAGGTAATATTTCCGGTTTGAGAACAGACACACAAAGCCCAGAAACGTGCGAGGTTCGGGCGGCTGGCTCTCTGGAGGAGAAACCCTCGGCGGGGTTTGCCTGGAGTCTGGCTGGAATAGAGCAAGGGGAATTTCCTTCCCTTCCTTTCAAGCACTTCCTGCTCTGATGGCACGTGAAGCCCCGCGCCCAAGGTGGCCAGAAGATCCACACCCTCTGTGCCCAGGCCACCCGCCTGGTACTGACCCCTGACTTTGGATCCTGACACTGGGGCTGGGGTCCCTTCCTGCACACCCTCAGGCCTGAGTCTTGGTTCCACTTCATGCAAATCCCATCAATGGCCAGAGCGGAGGGCTTCATGGAACCCTCTGTAAAGCTCACTTTAGGATTCGTGGCCGAGGGACAGAGCCACACAGGTGATAGTTTAGACTGTGCTGTGGTTCCCCTTGCGGCAGGAGGTGAGCGTGCCACAGGTCTGAGAATCTGGCGTCCCCAGGGAGTACCGCTTCCCACTTCCCTCCCACAGTGTGAGCATCTTACAGAGCACAATGACATGTCCATGTTCAGATAAACACTGGAAGGACATATTTTTCATGCAACACCCCTCTAAACACAAGCCACCGACCTCATCAGGTGTTTAATGGACGGGCCGGTAATTTGTCCCAAACGCTGGCTTGTGCTGAACGCAGGAGGAGCGGCAGGCCAGTCGCCAGGGTGATACCTTCCTAAGGGATTTTCCAAGGAAATGTGACCAGCTGCTAATTTTTCCTTATGCAGTGTTAGAGGCTAACCCCATAAGCTGTGTGAGTCTGTGATGAAAGCCTGGGGCTGGGGTGTCTGCCGTGCACGCGGGGCTCATCAGCCTGTGGTCTGGGAGTGTGGAGAGCTGCCGTCCAGACTGCGCAGCCACCCCACATCTACCTGGAGCAGATGCTGCCCTACTGCGGAGGGAAACCAGGGGTGCTGGTCCGCTGTGTGCTGCCATTGTCCTTTGTTTCTTGTCCTTTATCCATCAGGAGGTGTTGAAGAGATAAGTGTTCCACCCAGCCTGGCAGCGTCCACCTTTGCTCTAAACTCCAACACGGAGACGAAGCCAGTCTTTTCTGAGCACCCAAGGCATGCTTGGTCCTGTTGTGAGAAGAAAGTTCTCTGGCCCTGGGGAATTGAGCCCAGTTTTCAGGAAAGCATAACTGGAACAGTGACAGAAATGACACCAGGGGATGAAAGTTTCTGGCCCCGCAGGGCACAAGTCACTAGAGAATGATCATGATGTGTGTGGGATATGTTAAGAGGATCTCTTCACCCGAGCATGGTGGCACATGTCTGTAGTCCTAGCACTTTGGGAGCCTGACACAGGAGGACGGCAAGTTTGAGTCCAGCGTAGGCAATTTAGTAACCCAGACAGATTCTGCCTCAGGGGGAAAAAAAAAAAGTTGAGACTAAAGTTCAGTGCAAAGACCCTAGGTTGAATCTCCAGTACAAAGAAAAAAAGAGGGCCCCTTAATAGATAGAGAACAGAGCTGAGCTTGGTGGCACACACCTATAATCCCTGCACTCTGGGAGACTGAGGCAGGAAGACTGTAGTAAATTCAAGCCCAGCCCGGGCAACTTAGTGTCTTAATGAGATCCTATCACAAAACAAAACAAACAAAACAAAACAGGACAAAACAAAACACTAAAAACAAATCCAAAGAGAACAGATCTCACCACCCGTCTGTGTCTAACTAGTATTCCCACCTGCTCCAAGAGAGGCCAGTATTCCCTGGAAACCCTTCCAGGTCTGGCCCCTCATGTTCCCTGCTGCTCCCTTCCCCAGGGCCTTTGCATTTGCCCTTCTCTTTGCCAGGAGGGCCCTTGTGTGCCTCCCCACTCAGCGCAGTCAGTTCTTTTCCTTACTTCAATGCCAGCTCGGGCAGTGCTTCTTTAGGGATGCATTCTTGGGTCTCCTGGCACTGGGTACTTCTCTTTGCAGCACATGCGACTCTCTTAATTAAATAGTTTATTGGGTAATTACTGTGTGTGCCTTTATGCCTGAGCTCAAGAAGAAAGAGCCCCATTTTCCCAGTGAAACCATGACAGCAATGTTGGGGGATCCTGCTTGCCTATGTACACTTTGAAGGATGCTGCACCTCTTTAGAACAGTTATTAATTACGTTGCAATGCGTATTTGAAATGACTTATTATGCAAGATAGTGCATTCACCAGGAATACTTTTTCATCCCCCCATCTTCCATCGATGCCAACTCTCGCCTGTACACGAACCCTGCTGCCTGTGCTATTGGGGGAGCTGTTTCCTCAGCCTCTGCCTTCCGTGGTCTGTGGCATGCAGTGCCGTTCAACTCCACGAAAGGTGCTGTCAAGAAACATATCCAAAGCCGTGAGCACCGTTTGCCATCCATGTTCTCAATAAAATAACCACTTACAGGATTGCTTTTTTATGTGATCCTTAAAAGGCTGCTTCCCAATGACATCAGCACCTGCAATTTTGAGATCACCCCCCACCCCAGGAATAATGATTATTGTTCCATTTATTTTCTTTGCCTTTTATTTTATCAATTCCATCAGGTGACCTCTATAAGCATCCAAAATTAGCATCGATTGAGGACTTGCAGGACTAATATGTCTTTTCCTTCAAGTTGAAGCACAAAGTAATTGAGAACAGAGCCTGGCAATGTGACAGAAGACTTTGCAAAGACTTGTGCACATAGCGGGATCCGTCTTTCAAAGGACAATTTTGGGGAAATCTCATGCCTTGTTTTCTGATGTTCATGGTCAATCTTTGACAGCTCGGATCTAAACTATAAATGTCCTAGAGGGCAGGACCTGCCCTGTCTTGGTAAATGCTGAGTCCCAGGACCTCATGGGGGTCCTGGGGAATTCCCATTCTTCTTCCTGGGGAAGAAAGGTGTGTGGAATAAATGAAGTGTGAAATGTCTTGGAAAAAGGGAAGAGAGGTCCAGGTGGGTGTGGATGGGGCATGGTGGCTAAAGGGAGGGACAGAGCGGACCTGCCTTCATTAGGCAGAGTGGGGAAGCACTGGTATTGCAGAGCTAAGCCTGGAGGGCCTCATTCATACACATGTACACACACATGCACATGCACACGCACACATTCACTCACACATAGACTGACATAAGCACACACATGCATACACAGACATAAACACATAGAGATGCTGCAATGGTTTAGTTCTGAAATATCCTCCCAACTTCTCCATTTGGAGTCAGGGCCTGGTGGGAAGGGGCCGGTCATGGAGGGTGTGACTTGGAAGGGTATGTTCCTGTCCCTGGCTCCCCTCTCTCTGCTTCCTGGCCACCATGCAGTGAACGGCTTTCTTCTGTCATGCTGTTTCTGCCTTGGAGTCAGCCAACCATGAACTGAACCCCCTGAAATTGTGAGCCCAAATCAACCTCTCCTGCTTTAAGTTTCAGGTGTCAGGCATTACATCCCAGCGATGGGAAAGTGACTAAGACAGACGCATGCACAGAAACAGAGACACACAGACACAAAAAGACACACATACAGATACACACGCACACACACACACACACACACACACACACAGATCCACAGAGACACACTGAAGCAGGGAGATGCAGACAGACATGAGTACACGGAGACACACATAGGTACACAGATGCAGAAACAGAGACACAGACACATGTGCACACGGAGATAGTGGCACAACCAGCGCAGACACAGACACACACATAGATACACAGAGACACAGACGCGCACACGTATAGACGCATTCACATATACACAGACTCTCTCTTATACACACACAGTAGACACTCCAGTGCTCCAAAAGAAAAGTGACCTCAGGCCTAGCAGAAGCCTCCAGAATGTGGGGGGAAGGGGTTTGGGACTTGGTGCCCCCACCTGTGGCCGCAACTCTGGTACCAGGGCTTGACTGCTGATGTTTGCCAACTGTGTGCCGTCCCAGGAAGCCCCTCCTGTGTGACACCGTTGTCATGTAATGTCTTCCACTTAAGTAGCAGTCACTGAGGTGTGGGCTTCCTGGTGCCTAATGGCCCAGGGTGTCGCCAAGGGCTATTAACCCTGCCGGCCATTAATCCCGGGAAATGCCCAGGGCCATTACAGGCTTGGAGACTCTCAGTGAGCAGTAACACACGCCCCTGGGGACACCACTGCCTGAAGGGCTCTGCCTCCCTGGAGAGCCGTGGGGAGTGTGTGTGTGTCTGGGCCTTTGCACACGTGTGTGATGGTGTGTGCAGGCACACACCCACAGCCTAGGAAATCACGACACACGGTGACATGGAGATCTGTATGTGACCTTTTCTCTACAAGGATCTCTAGTTGTCGCTAAGAGCTGACCAGAGGCCACAGGCAGCTTTGGTGGGCAGTGGGGGGACAGAGAGAACAGGTAACTGCTGCTGTGCTTGGGGGCTGGGGACAGACAGAACTAACTGGAGAAGGGTTCTGGGTGGCCTTGGCTCTTTTGGTGTGTAAGATAAAGCATGCTCATTTTCCCACCGTCAGGGCAGGACGGGGAGGCACAGGAGGGCTGTGGCAGCTGTGGGCAGAGCCAGGGACCCAGGTCTGGCTCAGGGGAATCGCGGTCTAGTCTTCTGTGGCACCCCGGCTCTGCCTCCCTCTGTGCTGCCGCCCCAACTGTCTCCATTCCTGCAGCTTCTGCCGTCCTGTGACTTTCACTGCCTCATGGTCTCTGCTGTCCTGTGGCCTCTGCTCCCCTGTAGCATCTTCTTACCGTGTTTTAGCTTTAGAATACAAGATCTAGGGTCAGATCTCCTGGACTCAAATCTTGGCTCTCTCTTTTCTAGCTGTGTGGCCCCAGGCAATCTACTTACTCCTTTAAGCCTTGGTTGTCTTTTCCATAAAAAGAGAAAAGCAGCAGAGCTGTTATGAGAATTAAATAGAACAACACAAGCAGAGCTCTTGGGATGGTGCCTGGGGCCCACTGAGAGTTGCAGGGGTGCTTCCCCCTTCTCCTTCTCCCTACCTCTGCCCCTCCCCTTCCCCTTCCTCCCCGCTTCCCTTCCCTTCCCTTCCCTTCTTCTCTCCCTCTTCCCCTCCACCCCTCCTGCCGTTCTCCTCCTGCTTCCCCTTCTTGCGCTCCTCCTCCCTGTTTCCCCACCCCTCCGTCCCCTCCCCCTTTCCCCCTTCTTCCTCACTCTTCTTTGTCCTCCTCTGATCTTCCTGTCCTTTCTCGTGTTCTCTGCATGTGTTCATCCCCTGACTGTGATGCCGCTTGGGTGCCACGTCCCCTCCTCCAGGCCCTGGTTGTGGCTCACTCTGCAGGAACGAACACCCTCTCTCTGCAGTCCCTGGCCATCTTTGGGTCCAGGGCCAATGTCAGGTTTGGTGGCACTGACTCCTGCCGCTTTCAGGGTGCAGAATCTGTGGCCCCACTGCGAGGCAGCCCTTCTTGCTCTACCGCAGGGACCGCGGGCTGGCAGCACATGCCCAGTTCTGTCCCATCAAGAGTCCCTGTCTGGGGCCGGCACCCCCCTTGGAGACACACTGTGGTGTCGGGGGGGGGGGTGGCTTGGTGAAAGGCACAGTCTGCCTCACCCTCTGAGGTGGGTGGAGATTTGGCGCCGGGACGCAGATCTGTATGTCAGGGCCTTTGGTCCCCGGTGCGGGAATCGGATTTGGCTAAGTTTTTCTGGAGCCCCTCAGTCATCTGGCTTGTTTCTCTCTTTGATTTTAAAGGCTGACTCCAGCAGGAGGCCACACCTGAAGAAGGCGGTCCCTAAGGTCCCCGAGGCCACTGACCCCCAGCCTCACGGAGCAGCCCTCTTTCCCTGGAAGTCCCAGGATGGGCCTGAGCCAGGGGCACTCTGCTCCGACGGCCTTAATGCCGCCTTGAGAGCAGGGAGAAGTGTCCCCCACCCGAGGGGACTGGCAGTGACTGACACATGAATGCAGAAGAGGAAAGCAATCTGGGGATGACACCTGGCCCCGCTCACCAACGGACCAGGATGCAGGGAAATGTCACTGCCGCTGCACAAAAATATCGTATTATCAGCCCCTTGCAATGGGCAAGTGGATTAAGATGCTATTAACACAGCAAATTAAGCTTACAAGGGAAGTAAACAGAAATTAAATCAATATCCAGCACAGGGGACAGCTGCTGCTCTTATAGGGCCCCAGGGACTGGGGCCAGGGTGCGCGGGGTTGGGGGTGGAGCATGCCTGGAGAGGGAGGGGGGTGTGGTTAGGAATTAGAGGTCCAGGCACGGAGCCGCAGACCCTTGGAGGGTTTGGGCTGACCTGTCCCTCCTGTGGGTAAGGGCTTCCCTTCCGGTGTCCATCCAGGAGGGCCCCCTCCCTGATCTGCCAGCTCCTTGCGCCTCTGAAAGGGGTGCCGGAGAGATTTGGCTTGCCCAGTCCCTTTTCGGCCTTTTTTGGCAAGGGTTCCTAGCTTTTTCTTTGAGGCCAACTTCCTAAATTTTCCCAGTCCATGCCCTTCTGAGAGGTTCACCCACTCCTGGGCTTGGGATATCTGGTTCAGGCTTCTCCTATGAGGGAATTTTGTCTCCTTGGTCACAGCACTTGATTCAGGGGTTCTTGGCCACCCTCACGTGTGTGCCAAGGGGCAGTCCAAGAAATTTGACTGGAACTTTCTGAATTTCTGGACTTTCTTGAAGGCAATTGAGCAGATCTGGCATACCACTGCAGTGGGAGATCTTGAGCCGAGGGTGAAGCTGCACAGAGGTATGAAGATAGAAGCTAGAGCCTAGATCAAGCTGTACCTGAAGCTATTCTAGATCCACTTTGGATATTTTTAGGAATCTGAGCCTTCTTATCTCCTATCCTTTAATTCTTAAGGCAGTTTACATTGGAATTTGATTGTCTGCGACTAAAAGAGTCTAGCTTGAAAAATAATTTTATTACTTAAAAAAAAAATCTATTTACCAAGTACCTCTCAAGGGTCCAGGGCACGTGGTCACAAGGCACAGCTGATGGTGATGTTCTCTGATATCCTTTCTTTTGCCACCAGGTCTGCCTTCTGGATATCATTTCCTTATCCATCACGCCAGGTCACCGGTGTGTCTTGCCATCCTTTGGTTGCAGGATCCTTCTCTGGGGCAGGTGAGCTCTCCTGGGCTGGGAACCCCTAGCCTCAAATTCAGCCTCTTCCCTTTTGAGCCTCTGCCTTACCATGTTTGGGCAGAAACATAATCTGAGGGGCAGAGTCTGACTCTGTCTTCTCTAGGTCCTGCTCTCACCAGCCTGACCCAGTGCTCCTGCCAGATATGGGCAGAGGCTGGGGACGGAGGATGAGATGACTTTTCCCTGCAGCAGCTCCTGTGCTCCTGTAGGACTGAGCTCAAAGCCACCCTCTTCTGGAGCAGCTCAGTGGTCCCCTGCAGCCCCGGGGGGCACTGTGCAGATTCTCCGACAGTCATGCCGCTTCCTAGCTGGAGGTTCTGCCTCTGTATCCCTGCTCCTTTGAGGGTTCCTAGCCGGCGGGGACCAAAGCTTCTCCCTCTCTTGACGGAGAGCCCAACTCAAGCCTGCTGAGTGACAAGGTGAACACATGTCACAAGGCACAGCTTCCGGCCTGCCCTAGGTGTGGTCACTGGTAGGGCTCTTGTGGGAGTCACAGCCTGTCTGTGGGGACCTCTGGCTGTTTGGGAAGGAGACTTTTGATCCCTAGGGCCAAGCATCCAGGGGGTGGGGAGGGGGCTCCTCGCAGGTTGTGCTGGAGAGGGCTGGCAGTCCCAGGGGCGGATGCAAGGAGCTCTCACTGCGCTTCGCCTGGCCGGTGGCTCTCCAGAGATGCTCTGAAAACCCTTCACACAGGGGGAGGAGGCAGTAGTTGCCTATTACAAGGGTGCTTATGACTTCCTACTCTCTGGGGGGACAGTAGGTGAAGCCCCCACTATGTTGCACCCATGGACAAGGGACTCTCTTGCTAAAGACCGTCCTGTGCCCCTAGCTTGGCTCTGGCCCTATGGTTGGTGATCATCAAGGTCCTTAGAGGCCTGACCCCCTCCACTCTCCCCCAGCCTGGACTCCTCTCAGCGAAGGGAAGACAGGGGTTTCCCCACTCCAACCTGCCCCGCTGGCTGGCTCCCCGGCTGGGTCTGGGAAAAAAGGAGGGGTCTCGGCCCAGCTTTGAAGAGTTTTAAATTCCTCTGTTGGTTTTTCCCCTCTCCCTCCCTCAAGTTCTGAATCCAATTCTAGCTCCTGGCCAACTGGTAGAATTAAGGGATTAAGAGCTACCCAGGTCTTATCCCGATATGAAAAGATTGCTCCAAGAGCCTCGTGGCTCCAGGCCGAGGCCGAGGCAATCGCTCCCTGCCTGCTCGGGTATTGTTTCCAAAGCCTCCTGGAACCACCCTTTGAGCTCCTGGCTGAGGCATTGAGGTTTCACTTATCTCTTAAGACCCCACTCCTAATTGCTCAATGTCGGACAAGCGGAGAAGACTCCAGGTATTATCTGTTAAGGGCCCTGTAATCCAGTTCATGAGGACAGACTGGTAATCAGGACACCTCCAGAGCCTCCTAAAGTCAACATGGAATTTCACACAAGCTCAGAGCAGCCTCCAGAAGGACCCTGAGGACAAATGGACAAATGCTGGTGTCAGATCCCTTGGGAGGGGATGCAGAGGCTGGGTAGGGGCTAGGGAGGTTGGGGAGGAACTGGGCAGAAAGACCAGTTATCTGGGCCGGAAAAAGACTGTTGACAGTAGAAGGGGATTTTTAGGGTGGACTGGGATGGAGGAGTGTGTGTGTGTGTGTGTGTGTGTGTGTGTGTGTGTGTGTGTACATACATACATGAGGACTTCCTAGACAGAGGCCAGCATAGGGGGTTCTGGGTGAGGCTGGCCAGCCCAGGCAGCAAAGGGCACAGGGCTGTGAGCTGGTGGCCCCCGACAGGCATGGTAGCAGAGGTGTGGATGAGTCAGAGGCTGCTTGTCTGTAGGCTCCGGGGAACTTGCTGACAAACACAGTTCATCTTCCTGGGGAGGGAAGGAGGCGCAGCCGGCGCGCCATGCCATATGGGCACACCTAGATCTATCAGTCGACTGTCAGCTGGCGCCCTTCATGGGACACAGGCGCGTCCCTCTGACGGATGGTGCCTTCCTGGAGACGTCACGGAGACTCTGGGCAGATGCAGCTCAGATGCCAGAATCTCTCGGCACCTCGCCTCGGATCATCTACTTAGAGCTGACAAGAGCAGGGCTCACCTTCCTGCATGGGGAGAGGTGGCTTTGAAATGATCTCCTACACTGGGCCTCTCCTTCCTCCTCAGGGCTGGTCCAGGTGGGCCTTCGAGCTCTGTGGCACCCTTAGCATCTCTCCAATGGAGCGTGCAGAAATGTCAAGTGACTTAAATCACTTCCTGAGCTCCGAATGTGCACCTCTACCATCCTTTCCCCCTGGGACCCATCTGGAGCCTAAGGCCTGGAGACTGAGGCCTGGCAGCCACTTTCTGCTGCCTGTGGTCACTGATGGCTGTTGGCTGTCCTGCTGCCCTCTGTGCGTGGTGCTCAGTGCAGGCCCAGGCAGCCTGGGCTTCCTGGAGAGCACATAGGAAATGGCTAGTTCGTGTGTTGGGATGTTTTTATTTTTCAGTGTTGGGGATTGAACCCAGGGCCTTCCCACTGAACTACATTCCTAGACCCCACCCCCTGTGAATTGTTATTTTGACACAGGGTCTTACCAGATCTCCTTGTCCGGGTTAGGCTCAAATTTGCAATCCTCCTTCCTTGGCCTCCCAGCTAGGATTACAGGCATGTTCTACCATACCTAACTAGCTAGAGTCTTGGTTTAGGTCCCCTATAGTAGACCCCAAGACAAGGATGTGGGGTGATGGGAGACATGGGAGGCACGTCAGTGAGCATGGGGAAAGAGCCCAGGCCCATGTGTGGTCCGAAGGTGCGCAGGGCTCTGAGTTCCCACCCGAGAACACACAGACGTACCAGAGTGAACACCACACAGTGAGCCCTGAAGAGAGAAAGCTGACCCTAAACCCTGCCAGTTCCTGATGAGAGCTGTTTCTGGGGTGCTGAATACCCGGCCCTTCTGATTTTGAGAGCAGAAACTTGTCCTGTGCTTTGGAGACAGGACAAGACCGTGAGGCCTTCGTGGCTGACTGTGGGAAGCAGCAGACTGGTGGCGGCAGCCAGGCCTGAGTGATGGGGACAGGAAAAGCCAGTGCCAGCACATTTCCGGGCAGGTGGGCTGGGTGACGGTGCCATGAAAATGTCCCCCACTGAAACGCTGGCATCTTCCCGTTGCACCTAGGTGAGTCCTGCTGTCTCAGGAGCCTGGGGCCTGGCCTTCCGGCTGCCTGGACAGGACCCTCTGCTCACAGCAAACACCGTCTCTATCCTCTGAGCTGGAAGACCAAGCACCAGCCAGGGCACTTGCATTTCTGCTGCAGGACACGCAGAGGTATGGGCTACAGTAAGTGTGCACCCTTGTGCTGAGGTGACTCTGGGCCAGCCACACCCATCTGAGGGCCTTACTCCTTCCACTTGGGAAGGGGGCACTTGGCAGAAGGATATTGGAGTGGATCCCAGGGTGGAGTTGGGGACATCATTGTGTGCTCCTGTTTAGCGTGACATAGATGCTGCAGGTGTTAGTATATACACATACATTTCGGGAAACAATGACATCCCGGTAACAATGGGCACACGTGCCACCCAGGTATTGGTTTCTAATAACATTCTCCAAAATATGAGCCAGTGTTCTTTGGAGAAATGTTTGGTTCTAGAACTCTCAGCATCTTTTTTTACAGTGTGTGTGCATGTGTGTGGGGGTACTGGGTACTGAACCCAAGGCTTTCACACCGAGCTATATCTCAAGCTCTCTTTTTAAAATTTTTGTTTTGAGACAAAGTCTTGCCAAGTTTTGTTTTGGTCTTTTTGAGACAAAAAGATCTTGCTATGCAGTTAAGACTGGCCTTGAGCTCACTTAGGCTGGCTTTGAACTTGCAACGATCCTCCTGCCTCAGCCTCCCAAGTGCTGGGATTACAGGCGTGTTCCACCAGGCCCAGCTAGTCTTGCCAAGTTGTAAACTTGCCCGGGTTAGGCTCAAACTTGTGATCCTTCTGCCTCAGCCTCCCAGAATGCTGGGATTACAGATGTGTGCCATTACCTTGGCTAGCCTGGAGCATCTTGTAAAGCCAGAAAGTAGGACAGGCTCAAAATGCACCTACACACACACATGCACGAACATTGGGGGTCCTCAAAAGGACACGGGAGCCCACTAAAAAGCACCCAATGGCCCATATGGGGACAGTTTGAGCAACAACAACAACAAATATAGTATTAGTTTGCAGCCTTAAGTATAAGACAAATACCCATGAATCCATGCGGATATAATAAAGTGAATAAAAAATAAGCAAGTGAGTGAGAAGAGACAAATCTCCTGTGCAGAAGAATTCCAAATAAGTTACGTAGATACTCTGTCCTCAATGGGAGTAGCTGACACCCCCATTCTTTAAGTATGAGCTACATAGCTTCCTCCCACAGCATGTACAGTATGGAAAGAGAGATAAGAGTCACTTTTCTGTCAAGAAACCTCACCTTGGCCAAGTGGCCCAGGTCAGTACCGACTCTGACGAGTCATACTGGTGGTGTGGAACAATGAGAAGGGCGTTTTGCTTCTGTGGTCTGTCCCGGAAGAACGCAGCACCCCAGTCTCACCATGAGAAAAACATCACACGGTCCTAGATTGGGGGACATCTTACAGAATGCCTGACAGTGCTCCTCAGATTGGCCAAGGTCTGTAAGACTAGGGCAGGCCTGAAAACCATTACAGTCTAGAAGGTGCTAGGAACACAGGTCCACTACACGTACTGCGGTGTCCTAGAAGGGACTCTGGAGCAGGAGCGGGCGGGACATTAGGTAGAAGCCAAGGAAACCCAAATGCAGGGTGGGCTTTAGTCAGGAACGTCTGCAGCCTGGCTGATCTTTAGTGGCAGCTGGACCACAGCGGCGTGGGGCTGAGCACGGGCACTGATACTCAGTGTCTCGTCTGTACAAGTCTTCAGCCAATCTAAAACTATTCAAAAGCTAAAAGCTTCTTTCCAGAGTAAGCACCTCTCCTGGAAGGTGGCTCAGCCACGCATTCATAAAAGGTGCCTGGCCTGGAGAGAGAGGGCTGGATTCCCGGTCACTGTGTGACTCTGGGTAAGTTGCTTTCCCCTCTGGTCCTCGGTTTCCCCTTCTGTCCAATAGCAAGGTTGGATTCATGAGCCTAACCTTGACAGTCCGCGATTTCCCTCATAGCCCACTGGAGTAACCCGAGATACCTTTTTAGTCAGGGGGACTGGTTGGTGGCGTGTTTTGCAGAGCAGGGGGACCGGGGCCCGAGGGGCTTGGCCTGAGGCCTTCTGTGCCGGCACTGGCCTTGCTGGGCCCTCCCCTGCCTGGAAATGCCCCAGGCTCTCATTTTCCCAGCCTGTTCTCGGGGCAGAAGAGTGGCAAGCGGGGGAGTTTTGATGATTCGAGGAAGCAGCGATGTGTTTTAATACATCGGCTCCTGGGGACCTTGAATGAAAATTTTAACAACTCAGAAGCTGTGCACGGAAGGCGCCTCTACTGCAAGTTCTCAGAAGGGTATTCCAGCTAAATTGCAGAAATAAATATGCATCTTCTTCGTTTTTGATGAGCAATCACCGCACAGAGTCTGGATCCGTAAGTGGCGGCATACTCCTCCATGGGAAGAAAAACCCATCTGCGAGAGATCTGACTTCGGTGCTTTTCATCTCAGGCTTCGTGGCCATAAGAGCAGGTGTTTCACAGAACCCACCAAGCGATGACCTACTGTGACAAGCGGGGCAGCAACCCAGAAAAAGGAGAAGAATCATTTACATCAGTGCGCGAGGATGCCCACGGAAAAAAAATAGGGCTTTACAGCCTGTGTTGTTATTTTGCCATCGGTCCCCAAGGGCGGGCACACAAGCTAACCCCTTTGAGAGAAGGAAGAGAGGGAGGTGATTCTGTTAGAACTTCCAGCAGCCTCAGGGGGAGGCAGAAAGCCGGTCAGGCCCACACCCAGGGCTCAGGGGAGGAGCTGCTTCCTTTCTCTTCCACAGTGACTGGGAAGCCCAGGTCCTGCCCAGGGTTGACACTCAGGACACATCCGGCCCCATTTTGCACCCAAGTGGGTCAGGCCTGGGACCTCCAGAGTCTGACATTTGCCCCTCTGACGCCTTCACGTGCGTGGATTTCTCTGGCCCTTGCCGTGACCCGAGTTCCCAGTCTTCAGATATCTACAGAAACACCTCCAAGACGGCCCCGTGGTGCTGTTTAATGAACGGCAAACAATTCTCTTACAACCAGAAAGAAAAAAAAAAAAAAATCTCTGCAAATCCCCAAACCTGTTAGCTGGAAAATATTCCAAGATCAACATATTTTAATTCACTAATTAATACAGCTAAAAGGCATTTTTCATATTAGACTTATTAAAATCACTTGTATTTAAGTGTTTTTGAACTCATATTTTCTGATGCTGTGCATTTTTCTAAAGTGTTCTAGTCATGTTATGCAAATGCCTATTTAAATTACCAGGGGTATTTGTTTTCTATTTCTACTCTGTAAAACATAATTTTAATACAAGTTATTTGTGAAATGCACATTGGAAAAAAGAAAATAAGATTTGAGATGGCATTTCTATGATAATTTTATTGCAAATGTTGACCATGTTTTTGTGTTTGTCTGCAAAAGGTAATTCAAAATATACATAAGACATATTTCTGGGATTTATTGTCATATGTGAACTAAATTAGTAAAGCAAAATTTGCTTCATTTTTTGAACCCGAGGCAGGGCAGTCCATCACCCCAGGAAGCACGTTTTACGGAGAACAGTTGTGGCCACGCAGCAGGCAGAGCCTCATGTCATAGCTGAGAGAAAATGCTCCCTCACTCTGCACTTGAATTCGATTTCCTGACACCTGTGCACAGCTGGACTTGTGCAAGGCAGGAATGCAGGCCTTGGCAGAGGATGGGGGACTCGGGTGAAGCGGGACGTCAGTGCTGAAAGCCGGGTGGCAGACATGACCAGGAGCATCTGAAATCCTCAAGAGGCCAGTGTAGCAGTCAGACTTCAGAGCGGGGGAGATCTCTACGAGGGTTCCCCAGCACGCTCTTCCTCTGTGGATTTATCTAAGGTGTGTAGTCTTCCTACCATCAGCACTTTCTTGATACACATCCGATGCAGACATAATAAGATGTCTAGAGGCAAAAACAGGTGTTGCGAGAAGGAGTCTTGGATGAATGATTAAGCATCAGTGCTATTTCAGAGGTTCCTGGCAGCCAAGGCAAAAAAGGCAAACATGAGTTCCAGGTACTGAGTCATTTTTGAGTCAAAAAATATCTGTTTCTTGGGAGGAGGGACAGTTTCCTGCTAGCCTCCCTCTCTTAGAGAGCAGAGAGCCCTTCATATGGCAAAATAAAGACACAATGAGATCTGTCTCCAGTGGTTTACAGAGGCTGCAAAATCACGCTTCTGAAGAGTGTCTAGATTCATGCTAAAGATGTTCTGGTCGTTCAGAGACTTGGAGGTATATTTGCACTGTTGTTAGGGCACCTACAACAGAATGAGACTTCATGTCCAACACCTCTGACCCCATTCTGGCTGGGACAGTCATCGCTTACTCTTACCTCAGCCAGCAAGGACCAGTGCTGAAGGGGTGACAGGCCGAGGGAAGGGACAGGCAGATGGGAAGGGACAGGCGGATAGCTGGTCTGGCCCTTCATGGAGTTTATGGAGCCACGACAGGGGGGTGACAAGGATGAGCCAGGTTTGGTGTCAAGGTCTCAAATGCCAAGAGGAGAGGCCCAGACTTGACTCAGCAGGGGAAGTTCTGAATTATTGCTGCAGACTGGAAGAGGGAGTGAGGTTAGAATTCCAGGGGATGCTGGTTATTACCAGGCCACAGCTCAGCCTGAGCATCCGGGGCCCCACATTCTGGACACTGTCCTATGTGGCATCAGCATGGGTGGCAAGAGATAGGCCACTCCCATTCCTTCCAGAAATGGTAAATTCTAGAGCAGTGAGAGACCCAGGAAGCTACCTGCCTCCCTTTTACCCTGGCCTGTGCATTCCTGCAGAGCCTGGTCCCACTGCCAAACCATCTGTCTGGTCTCCAACCCTCTCCCTCTCCACTCAGTGTGTGCCTGGCTTTTTACACCGGCCTCTCTATCTCTGCAAACTTGACATGTTCATCCTCATCCCAGGGCCTTTGCACTTGCTGTCCCCTCTGCCAGCAGGCTTCCCCTTCCACTGTTTACATGGCACATCCCCTGGATCTCTGTGCATTTGAAACCCTCCCCATCCCGAGCCTGTTCCACCTTCTTTCTGGCACTTACCATTGGAGGATAACATTGCTTTGTTCACTACATGTCTCCTACCTACCTACCTCGCCAGAGAGAACCTTGGGCCCTCTTCCCTCCGGTTCACTCCTGTGTTCCCAAGAGCAGCGCTCTGCACAAAGCGAGTATTCATCAAGATTTGCCGA
Source organism: Chinchilla lanigera (assembly GCF_000276665.1). NCBI lineage: Eukaryota > Metazoa > Chordata > Mammalia > Rodentia > Chinchillidae > Chinchilla > Chinchilla lanigera. The sequence goes on along the minus strand of NW_004955468.1, from coordinate 7,553,500 downwards.
AGGAACACGTATTTCAGGAGCTGCACTTGTTGAACCTGGAAGACAGAGCGAGCCCTCTCCGGATCCTCAGGACTCCAAGGCCTCCAGACCCCCGCCCCACACAGCCCAGCAGGTTCTGGCTGTGTTCTCCCTCGGGACTCGGCGGCAGGAAGGCCAGGGATGTTCTGGGTTTGGTTTTTCTAATTGGTTTGATATGATCATGAAAAGCATCTAAAAATTGGACAGCTGGAAATGTTTTTCCTCCCGTTCATTACTTAAAACAGCCTTAGAGTTTGGGGTTTTAAAAATCAGATTCTCCCCACTAAAAGAAATGAAAAAAAATTGCCGTGAACCCATTCTTGCATATTTTTGCAAAGACCCCACAAGGTCACGACAAGGCCTCTGCTTGCAGGAACTGGGGGAGGGGACCCTATGTTCCAGACAAGGCCCAGAACTGGGTCTCAGCCATCCTGCAGCCACAGTATCAGGAGAGGAAGATAAATTAAGATGAGTGTATTGCAGTTAGACATTAACCACGACAGTGAAAAAGTATCGCGAATGTTAAAGTAGCCCAGACTAAAATATACTGAGGTTAAAATACAGGGTAACTTTACAAATCACTAATAATTTCTTTGGCTTTCACTGCAATAACATTGATTTAATTCATTAGATTCCTTTCTAAATCTATATTTCAGTTTTAGAGTTGTCAGTTTCTGTTAATGACAATTTTGCCCCATCTGTTCCAACACGAAAATGAGGCTTCCTTGCCGCAGACAAGATAGATCTCCAAGGGTTGAAGAAGGAGAAGTCTTAAAGGTATTTCACTCAGATCAGGCCTGATTTGATGATTCACACGCCAAAGGAAGGTGCCCGCAAAAAGCTTCTGGTGGATTCCCGGGGAGAGAGCCCGTCCCCCAGTGACTTGTCCGTGTCTGCCCCAAAGCCCCCTCACATCTGAGGGACCCACTGTGTTATCATCATTTCTTATTTAGGAGAGGGAATATTCAAAACATTTCCACTCATTCTTTCTTTCTTTTTTTTTTTTTTAATGACAGAGCAATAATTCTGGGTGTCAGCATATCAGAATTCCAGTGGTTGTGATTAGAATAAAAATGAGTTGCTGCAATTTGGCCATTCAAATCGGCGTATTACAGTAAGTCATTTCCGTGAGCCCAGTGAGCTTCTGTCTGCCTGCTGAGGGGCAGTATCTGGGCTTCCAGCTCCGTAAGAAATGTCTCTGACGACGTCCTCCAGCCTTCCAGCCCACACACCTGTCAGTCTCCTGCAGGAGGTAGTTTTGAACGCGTGGGTGAAGAATGTGTGCAAATCTAGGTAGCAGAGGATGACATCGGAGGGGCCAGTGTGGGCTGGGAATGGGCCTCATTCTGGAAAAAATAGGGATCTAGGAGCATGTAGACTTCCTGCAGAGGAGAAGAGGCCCTGCTAGTCCAGATGTGACAGAGGCATTCCCAGCCAGCAGCCGGGTCTTGTGTTATTGGTGGGGGGGAGACGTTCCGCTAATTATTAATCACGGAAAAAGAAACCCACCATTAAAAACACACAGCGTGTAGTGCATGACCCTAGGAAAAGGGGATTTTTTTAAAAATTGGAAAACCTTCTAGAAAAACAGGCAGGCATTAAAACATATATGAAATTAGACCGGATCCTCAAAGTTAATATTCACCATATGTATTCACATTCAGCTCAACTCCAACAAATTGAGTACTGCATTATAGCTGGAAGAAAAGAGGAGATTGCTTCACACACGGGCTGACATTAAGTTGAGTTACTGTTTCGCTGTAGACTTCTTCAGAAAGTTGAAAGACAGTTGAGAAAATCAGACTGCAAATCCTGCTTGTGGATCTGCCTCCTAATTTCAAATACAAATTAGGGAAATTTTTAACATTTCACATGTCATACCTTGAGCAAATTAAAAATCAACAAAAATATTAAGGTTCTATGTTACCTGCTCAAGTGTACAGAATGTATAAAAACTTTAATCAAACATTCAGGTTTGCTCAGTTTTAAATTGTGTTGGTTTAATAGTTTCTTTTCTGCTGTTTATATTAATGACATATTCCCATCTAAATGTATTGCCAGGCTGAGAAGCATTCACAACATTTCCAAGGTTGAACGAATGCAGTTGTATTCATGGTTTTTTTTAATAAAAAGATCTCTTTCTATTAAGTCCCCTCTTTCTTTTTCTTTTTTTTTTTTTTTGGTTCTCCAAAGATTGAGGCACAATACAGTAGCACTGGGAGTGATATAAATACACATCACCGCTGCCTCATTTAGTGTGCAAATGCCTATTCCCCAGTAGTGTAGAGATGAAGGACCCATCTCCTCCACTTCCCAGCCGAGGAGACTGGAGGGGCTGGTGGCAACGCAAATTACTTTTTCTAAGCATCAACTGAAGGTCTCATCATTTGGGGAAATGTCTTAATTTGTTCTTCTCAGAGAGTGGTCAAACTTGTGTGTGCCTCAGTGGGCAAGCCCCACCCGATTGAGATAGCTTTGGAAGGATGTGTATGAAGGTATAATGCAGGGCAGGGCAGGGCCAGGAGAACCTACCAATGGTCCATGGTGGGATTTATAAGTGAAGTTCCAGGCATGAGGTTCAAAATCCCTTCACACTACATCTGGAAGGCTGAGGCAGGAGGATTTCAAGTTAATGTGGGGGCAACTTAGTCTCAAAATAAAAAACTAAAAAGGGTCAGGGCTCAGTGTAACAGCCCTCGGTTCAATCCCCAGTGCCACAAAACAAAATAAAGCAAAACAAAACAGCACAAAGCCCCTCCTTATCAGGATTGCTTCCAGAGAATCCCACACCTACCTGACTGAACTTTTCATGTGCCTCTGTGACCTGGGCTTGTCCCTGCCCTGAAATGTATAGATTATGCAGCAGGGAGTTCTCATGCAGGACTCTAATTTTGTCACAACTAAACCTGAACTTTTCAGTTTAACAAAATGGATCAGTGATCCAGGTTCAGAGCAAGGGAGAAAGGGCGAGTCATAGGACCTTCCAGGGTTATTTGCAGAAAAATTCTTCCGGAGCCAAGAAGATTTGGACTTGCTTGTTCTGGCCTTGGGGAAAATGACACCAGCTGCCCGGACGGCTCCTCATCTGTAAACAGGTGGCTCATAAGGAGTTTTGGTGACCTAGGGCTCTCCTTGGTGGGAAATAGACCAGCTCTTTGGATATAAGACACAATTTATTAAATCGTAAATACCTCATAAATATAAATACAAATAAATGTATTATGATCCCTATATTTTGTACTTAGGTAAAATGAAGTCTATGAGTCTAGTCAATACCTAAGTTCTGAGGAAAAGAGAGTCCCTCTGCCTACCTGTTCTTTTGATTATTATGAGATATCAATCCCATAGGCCAAAATAAGTAATACAATAAGCAGACACATGCACATCATCTAGTGTGATCAAACCCTAACATGATGTCCCATGTGCTCCAGGGTTTCTCAGGCTCTGAGACGGTAGCTACTGGAACCTGGTGCCTGGATTCCATTCAGCCCAGGCCTGGGCAACCTCTTTATGGGGAATTTCATTCTTCACAGCTTGGGGCCAGAAACCGATTGATCTAGAAAAGGGAGTGCTACTTGGGGAACACTATCTTAAACTTCTGTCCGTATCCCAGGAGAGGGAAGGAGGAAGTCTCCATCTGAATGAAGGGCGTCCATTTGACCTGGAGGGCCAGCAAGGATTGCAGGTTGTAACGTGCACCATGGTCTGCAGGCGAGAGAAATGAGGTGATTAAAGCTAAAAATGAATATGCCTGAACTGGGAAACTGGCCTTCTGAAATAATTAGGCCACAGGACACAGGACGAGGGAGCGCCAGGCAGGTGTCTGTTGAATAAGAGACTCCCCCGCCCCCCATGTGCCTTTTCCAAGGGGCTGGAAAGTACCTTCGTTCTCTCATGGAACTGGTTTTAGAAACGATTCGTTTCTGACTCTGCGGCATGGGGGATTCAAAACGTGTCTCTCTAACTCGGACTGGATGAGATCAGCGGCTTTGCTAATCAACTAGAAATATGACTGGATATGAAATCTTTACCTGTTTAAGAAAATTATGTAATATATTTCAAGCAAATTAATTCCATCTGGACCAGTTAGAGCACATAATCAGCTACATTATGCAAATAGTTATCTTTGTGGTTGAAATCAATAACTTATTTTCTTCTGTAATAAAGAAAAAAGGGGAATAAGTTTTTATTAATTATGTACAAAATGAAATCTTTTCTTGCGAGGCTCTGGGTTTCATTTCATTAGGAGGGCTTTCCTCATGCCCGTTTCTGGGGTCCTGATGAGCGCTGTGGCTGGGATGTCTCTGAGGCCACCTTTCAGTGGTGAGACCGCTCAGGGAGCAGGCCCAGGCCAGCTTCTCTAGGGGGTATCCATTCAGCGACGGGACATGCCTGGCGACGTCTGGCAGCCCAGGCTGGCTCTTGGCTTTCCCTCTGGCTGTAGTTCTGAGGAGCACCTTATTTATAAAGCTTGCTTGACCATGGCTAGTCAGTATCAGCTTCAGTTATAGATGAAGTTAATGACAATATTGATTATGCCATAACCCATGTTAATAGTGAGTGTATTGCCTCTTAGCCATAGGGCGGTATTTATGAGCTATTTTTACCCTTCCGAACGTGGCTGAGTCCTGCAGGAAATCACTCTCCTTACTCTTTCTTCTGATCCAAAGGAGCACAATGCAGAAAGGGCAATCATGTAACACTTCTCTTTTCAACTGAGAATGTGTGCATCCATTTGCACCCTCATGATGGTCATTACCACCTTTATTTCTTCCTGAATGTGGAAGAAAAAAATACCCAGAGTCTATGCTTAGCCTGGGCAGGTGGCTGTGTTGGGGACCTCTTTTAGCCTGGTTGTGTGTCGCCAGCTGATTTTTCTACAAGTTCTGACTGAGTGTTTTAAGAGGGTGGCCTCTCATCAAAGCCAAGTGGATCTTCAGTGTGGATTGTACAGTCACATTCCCACACACGAGGAAATTCCCCACCACTTCCGTGGGGCTGCAGCACGGTTATCTTTGGCCTCCCGCCATTCCATTTATGAGACACTTGTATTTGACAAACAGATCTCGTCTATACGCAGATACCAGCCTTCTTTCTGCCTGGCAATTAGGCGCAAGACAGAGTCTGACCTGGGCCCTAAGTCTGTTCACTCGGTAGAGAGGGATCATTTTTCTCTGACCTCTGTGAAGGCCCCTTCCAAACACAAGCCTGTCCTCCTGCTCCTCGCAAAGAGATTCTGAAGGAAGGGTCTGGGGATGACTTTTGCATATCATCAGACAAACAGTCGCACTCATGATGGTCTCACATTCGGAGTCACTGAGAGTAGTCCCGGCTTTCAGGGGACCCATGAGACCAGTGTGGATGGGAGGGCATGGGCGGCAGGAGGAGGTCTGGACCAGTTGGCGGTGTGGGCAGGTGGTCTTCAAGTGGAGGAGGGGAGTTGGACTTGACAAGCCCAAGATTTCCTAAGAGCTGCTGAATTTGGGGTCTCCTTCTCCCAGGCCTTCCCAGGTTTGGCTCCTGCATGGCCTCCCCTACTCCTCCTGGGAAGCAGGTGGGATCTCCTGTCCCCTCGGCACACCAAACTGTGGCAGGCAGATGCCTCATTAACCACCCTTCCTCCACCCAGGCCTGCTTATGGATTCCTCTGACCACGTCCACCAGGCGGCCTGAACTGGCTGTGGACAGCTGGGCCGCTTGGCATTTTATGGTGAGTGGCGGCTTCCCAAGGCCATAACTGCGTGTGCCTGTGAGCGCCGAGGGACGTGCCTTCGTTCTCTGCTCGGCGCTTGTGAGGGGTACCCTCCCCAAGGGTGCACAGCCACTCTCCAGTCCCTGCAAGCTGCCCTGTTGCCCTGGCTAGGGAGGCTGAGTGCAGAGGAGGGGTGTGTGGAGCAGGCCAGACCAGCAGCCCACGAGCTCCTCCATCTAGAGGGGAGTGCCCACCCCAGACGGATGCTTTCATGATAACGACGCACCCTGGGGAGGCGCCTTATTGCTCTGCACAGAAACAATCTCCACGGAGAGAAATTAATTGTTTTGCTGTTGATGGAAGAAAAATGGAAGAAGCTATTTTTAAATGCTCTTCCTACTTGGGCTCATTGGGAGGACAGGTCACAGGTGTCTGTCTCAAGACCTCCTCGTCCTGCAAGGGTGTGGCTGCCCTCCCATGGGTGACTTCTGCTTGGGCCCAGCTGGGGGAGTAGGCCCTGTTGGGTTAAGGTCCAGGCAGGCAGCGCCAACCAGGGAGGGAACCTGAGTGCGAGTCCCAGCTCTATTACCTACTAACTGTATGTTCCTTGCACCTCAGTTTCCTGATCTGGACAATGTTTTCTTCTGGGATGGTTGTGAGGCTTAAATGAGATAATATGTGTCCAGTGTGTGGCTTGCAATGTAGCAGGTGCCCAGTAACTAATAGTAGGAGCTGGCTGCACGGGAAGACTTAGCAGCTGGTGGACTCGAAACTTTCCTGTGGGAAGATCTACTGCTGGGCCCTGCCTGTACACTTGATCCCTCCAGTGCATGAGTCCTCAGTCCTTCGGTCCTTTGGTCCTTTGGTCCTGACAGGCCTCCGTCACTCACCTCGTACGTCCCTCTGCTTATTGCTACATCTGACCGGGCTCATCTTTCCCCTTTGCCTTGTCATCTTTAGCTGAGCTACTGTGGGTGATTGTTGGACTTCCTGTCACACCAAGCACAGCAAGAACCCTCTTCTGGGGCTGCTCCATAAACAGCAGACCTGTACTCACAGATGCATCCTAATAGGGCCTGACAGCATCGTTACTATTTCCAGAGCATCTGGGAGATAACAACTTTTATAGGAAGGACTTTAATTAGTGCTCTGGCTAAACATGGTGAAATTAACATGGGTAAGGTTGGCCAGACACTACTTTCTGGAAGATGACCCTGGCCAGAGATGGGGCTATGTGTATCACCTGGTCCCCAACATTAATGAGTATTAGGATGGTCTTAGTTACTTTTCTTGCTACTGAGACAAAATACCCAACACCCAAAGTTAAAAGAGAAAAGGTTTATCGTAGCTCATAGTTTGTAGAGGTTTCAGCCCATAGGTGGCTGGCTCCAAGGCAGAGTGGCATGGCAGAGGGGCTTCACAGAGGAGAGACAGTTTATAGCATGGCAGGGCAGGCAGAAGACAGTGAGCAGCAGAATCAGCCACTGCCTTCTTCTATCCTTTTATATTCAGTCCAGATTGCAAGCTTATTGATTCGTGCCACTCACACCCAGGGTGGGGGCCCTTAATCCTAGCATCACGCCCTTAAACCCAGAATCATATCTTTACACACAGTATCACACCCTTATGCACATTCACACACCCTAATTCAGATTCTTCCTAAAAGCCCCACTGCAGGAGGCTTTGGGGCGACATTCAAGCCATAACAGGAACTGAGAGCCGCATGGAGGAAGACCATCACAAGGACCAGATCAGAGCCCTGTGCTCAGAAGTGCCTAAGCTTGGTGCAGGGCTCTGCTCCTGTCATCTTGAGATTCTCATAATTTAACCTTGCAGCTGCAGCCTGGGAAGTGAAATCCTATGGGACACCAGAGTCTTGGGTCCGCAGCAGAGGCACAATATGTGTATCTGCCTTTCTTTGCCACTGAAAGAAATTCTGTGTTCTTGGTGGCCCATGAACACAGAATTCTGGTAGACGTACCACGCAAGTGTATGGGCATTCAGCAAGCCTGTAAGTGAGCACAAGGCAAGATGTTCCACAGCCATCTTAGTGGGAAGCTGACCGCTCTCCAGGAGGCCATGCTTTGCTTTTGAGCCAGAACTCTGAACAGGAAGAAGGCTGTTGATGCCCAAAGGAGCACAAATGACCAAAAGACCCTTTCACATCCTTTCCTATCAGTGTTACTTTCCTACGTCAGCCAACCGCTTGTGCTGAAGACCATGGTGTAGGAGAAAGAGAAAGCCAAAGCATCTCACCATCCCAGTGGAAGGTAGAGTGTGTGGGTAGAAGGCGCATGCATCAAGGGGTGAAATAAAGCAGTGGGTTAGTTCTGGTTTGTTCTGTGCAGTATCCCCACTGTTCCAAATGAAGCGTACATGCTACGCAAGAAATTGTGTAACTTTGGCAACCCTGCCTATGAGTTAAATCCTCTTATATACGTATTTGAATCAGGCATGGCTCAATATAAAGAGTAACAGTAAAATCATGCTAATAATGTAAAGTTTTTATTTTTCTTTATTCAGAGTGACATTAAATAGCAATTTGAAAACACTGAAACAAGTCAAGAGAAAGACAGTTGAAGAAAGAAAAGTGCTTTGTTTTTCAGCACCCCTGATGGCATACTTTCTCTGCTTTATGAGCCAGGGACCCATGTTTTGTTCTTCACTGGGTCTTGGCTGGCAGCTATCCCTGTGTGTGGGACCCCAGTGGGATTTGTAAAAGTATGAATCTGCAGCAACCTCACGAGACAAGAAAGTCAGTAGTAGAATAATGATAAAAGTAGTAATAGCTTGTCCCCATGTTTACGATGAGTCAGGCACCACCCTTGGGAATTTCCATGAATTTTTTCACTTAATCCTAAAGCCCCACAGGTGTGTGCCTTCGTGATGCCCACTTCACACATGCAGACACTCAAGTCCAGACAGGTAACGGAACGCAGTCAGGAAGGGCAGAGCTCGTGTTTAGAGCCCAGTCAAAGTCCAGAGCCCAGTCAAAGTCCAGAGCCAGCGTTCCTGGCTCCTTGTTACTCTGCTGCCCTCATTTTGCCCATGTAATCAGATCGGGAAACTGAGGCTCAGAAGCACAGCCCAGAGTGGGACAAATAGCAGGCCGGGGACTCGGTCTCCAACTTATAGCTCGCACCCTGCTGTTTTTGCCCTGGGGTGTGTGGCTCTGCCCAGGCTGGTGGCGCTGTCCTTTTTCCTGCCAGGAACACCCTCATCTGTCCCCATGAGCTCCGGTTTTCACACTGATACCCTGGAGAGAACTTTGTTCCTCATTGCTTTCTAAGTGAAGACTGAGGACCACACATAGCTGTACTCACACCCATACTGGTGCCTTCACATGCACAGTGACACCCCAACACACAGCATGCAAGGAGGCCAGCGTGTGGACACTTGCGCACAGGTGGGCACGGACATACACATGCTCTGAGTTACGCACAGAAGCGCATGGAGCTGTATGTAAGCTAATGCTGCTCAGATGTATAACACACAGATGTGCACAAGTGTGTGAACACACACACAAATGCACATACACACACATACATCACATGCATCTGCACTGCTCAGACAGACCTGTGTATCCAGACATCCACAGGCATGAGCTAAGGGCACACAGGCTCACACACATGCACACACACATGAGGGTACAGGCAGCTTGAAAAAATGTTTGTGAACACCACAACAGATGCACGGCCCCTCCTGACTGTGATGGAATACACAGTAATCACAATCATAGAACCACAACTCCAGGTGTTGACCTGTACCCACCATGCTCCGAGACAAAGTCAGGAGGCCTACGGGGTCTTTGCTCAAAAGAACATCCTTGTAGGGTAGAGGGAACTAAAGCAGGAGACAGGGTTGTGGGGCAGGAAATGAGGGGGGGTCATGAGGAACCCCAAATTGGGTGGCTTATTTGTGGGCATATGTTTGTTGTGTGTTTAGGATAAACGCACTCCTGGAAATCACAAATAACAAAGTGATTGTATCTATGCCGTGTGCTGGCTTCTTCGTCCCTCGTGGCCCCTTAAAGAGCTTCCCTCTGGGTGGGAAAGGGAACACCTAGCTGCAAACCAATGGCAGACCTGAGCTCGCCACAAATGCAAGACAGAATGGAGAGATCGGGGGGCTCGAGGCCATCAGGAGGCTTGGTCAGTGCAGTGAGGCTCAGCACACCGCTCCTGATCGCTCTTTCCTCTGCCCCTCCTTCATGGTGACTGGCCCAGCTGGAGCAGATATGCTTGGGGAACCCATATTGCAACCTTTGAGTAGTGTGTCCTTACTTAGCTCCTTTGTGGGTTCCATTCTCACCCTTGTCACCCAGATGGAGAAACTGAGTCTCATAAGGAGGAGGAGGAGTGGTGGCTTCCATTCCAGGGGCCTCTGGTGCCTGGGTGCACCTCTCAGTCACCTGCGTTCCTCTGTGAGGTCGGAGGCATCATTTGCCCTCTCACCTACAAAAACAGCTTCAAGGGAAGGGAGTCCAGGGCATCTGGGGCAGGCTTGAGGGAGGCAGGTGCTCTGCAAGCCATCTGTGCTGAGCTGGAACCCAGCCCCGGCTCCCTATGCAGTGCCACCCTGGTGTATCACTTCTGCATCTGCGTCTCAGAGCCCTTGCCTGTGAAATGGGTATAAATAGTGGATGAAATCTAGCAGGCCCCTGTCTCACACAGAGACCACTCCACTTTAAGTGTCCAGCAAATGTCAATGTCCCCATTGTTATTGTTATAACATTTTTGCTGTCTGACCCAGGGTGATGTCAGCATTGGAAAATGAGGGTGAGAAGCCTGTGTTGCAGGAATGGAAAGGAGGATGCTGAGCCCAGGAGCATGGATCGCAGTGGCCAACTGGGCCAATCTTTGTGACTCCCAAGGTCGGCTACCATTGCAGCCTTAGACCCATCCTTA
>NW_004955468.1:7487883-7537883 GCF_000276665.1 Chinchilla lanigera | reverse complement strand
GGCAAAGGCTGAAGAGAGCCAGTGCTTCACATATTGCCCTGCTAGGTGGCCCCCTCCTGCTGAGCCACGGCCCACAGGGTCCACTGCAGGGGCTCCCAGACCTGCCCATGCAAAGCCCAGACTTTCTTTCTCTTCTCTGCTTGTACCCATGGGGGCTTTTTTGGTATGGGGTATTTTCGTATTGGTTTTCCCCTTTAGATCAGTGGTTCCCAACTGGGGCAGAATTTGTATCTCCCACTCCAAGGACATTAAGCTATGTGTTAAGATGTATTTCGTTGTCGCATCTAGCGGTGCTCCTGGAATCCAGTGGTAGAAGCCAGGGAGGCAGTTAGATACCCAAAATGCATGGGATGACCCCGTATGATAATCACCTAGTTCAAAGTGTCACTGGAACCAGAACTGAGGAACTCTGGAGACAACAGTATGACCAGGATGTGCCATACAGTTCCTGGCTTTGCCCACGAAAGATCCTCCAGCATCCAGCACCCAGCCCACCTTCACCTGGCCCATAGCAGGCAGAGAACAAATAATGGTTCAATGGCAGAACAGAAGTTCAGAGCATGCTGAGTACTGTCAGGGCTCTGATTGGGCAAGAAGTTGATCTCTTGCCTGCCTTGATATTTCCTGAAAAGGGACCTGCCAATCTCTCTGAGTCTAGCCTTTCTCTCTGTTCTCTGCCCAAACAGTGACTGCTTCCTGGAAACCTCTACAAGGTGGAAGATGGCTGCAGAGTTCTCACCCTGGGCTTGGCCCACCTGGAGGATGTGAGCGGGCTGTGCAGAAACACCCCGTCCAGGTTCCCTCCCTGGGCTGGGGCTGCTCATTCTATAGCTGATGTCTGGATAGACCTGTGGACCACCTTGAGGACACTAGACCAGAGTACACTGCCTCTTTCCCTGTCCCCTGAGCCAGTTTTCTACAAGCAGGAGAAATGTGATTACTTTTCTTGTGCCCTAAACTTGAGCCCCGTGTCTTAGAAGGAATGCTCAAGAGATGTCCACACAGCTGCTGAGATTTTCCCAGGATCCTTTCCTGCACAAAGGGAGCTCAGCTTTGGAACATGAACACACTGCAGGACTCAGTGAAGAGTCTTATCTCATCCTTAAGCCAAAGCAGGAGGGGTTCTAGCCTATCACTGTCCTGGTGTGGCTTGAGGCTGACGGCTGCTTGGCAGGGCCAGAGTCCCCAAAAGTACAGTCTGTGCGGGAAAAGGATGAATGAGAGATCACTGCTGTGGTTTGAATGTGTCCCCTCCAAAATTCATGGGTTGGGACCTGAATCCCACATGCATGATAGGATGGGAGGTCGGGCCTTTGGGGAAATGTGTAGGTTGCGAGGCTCTACTTGTTAATGCCACCATGAAAGACAGGAGTTGCCAGGAGGAGTTCACCCCCTTTTTTGTTCTCCTTTGTGCCACATAAAGACAGTGTTCTTTTCCCGTGGAGGACCGGGATTCAAGGCACCATCTTGGAAGAAAAAGCAGCCCTCATGAGACACCAAACCTGCCAGCACCCTAACCTTGGGTTTCCCAGCCTCCAGAACAGTGAGAAATAAAGTCCTTTACCCTGTCTCAGTGTTCTGTCACAGGCGCATACATGACAAAGATGATCGCATTGCTTCTGTTTCAGGCTCCTGCGGAGGGGAGTGCGGCGGTCCTGCAGAGGAGGGATGTGGGAAGGAGGAGGAGGACTCATACACATCATAGGTCTATTCACCTCCTGGCTTCAGCAACAGGCAGTTTCCTGGAACTGCCACCTTTGCGTGGAGGTCACTTTTGAAGAGGGCCAGGGACAGTACTGGGACAGCGGACTGGGAGTCTGAAGCTGAGGCCTGGAGTCCCGTCTGTGGTGTGAGCCCTGAGATTCAGGGACCCACCATCCTCTGTTCACTGCTGACGGGTGCAGCGCCCTGCCAGCGCATCTCCTGGCCAGGGTTTGGGGAGTGTGAGAAGACAGGGCCTTCGGATCTAGCCGGTGGGAAGAGTTTTGCTTTTAACACTGAGGGAACCTTCTGAGATGGGGTGGGAATCTCCTCCTGGGAGGACTTTGAAGTCCCCAGGGAAAGCCTGCTAGGCTGGGCTCCGCAAACAGCTCCTAATTTACTTCCCTTAACTGCCCTGAAGGCCTCGAGCAACAGTTAAGAATCACATTACCGCCTTTTATTGTCTCTAATTTTTACCCAAACGAGCAGCGCTCTCCACTCACATCACACATCCAGGGACCCCACGATTCGCTGGCAGGTCTGGGTTCCCGCGTGGTCTGGAGAGATCAGCCTTCCCATGTTCTTCTCCCCTACGTGCAGTGGGGCCTCCTTTCCTCCCTCTCTGCTGTGAGTGAGGGAGCAGGGGCCTCAAATCTTACTCCTGGTGGGGGGAGCCTGAGTACACCTGGCACCTGTGTACATCTTATAAGGGGCTGGCAGTGTGCAGGGTGGGCCTGCCCGTACTTCCCTCACCGTCCTCATTTGACCCTTCAGCCCTCTCCCCTGGGTCTGAGCACTGCCCCGAGCCGGGGAAGGAGGCTCTTCAAGTCCTGTGACATGCAGTTAACTAGACCCCCCCTTGGTTGTAAGAGACAGAAACCCAACTGAAACTGAACGCAGACAAGAGGAGCTGGGTGTGGTGGTGCACATCTGTAATCCCAGCATTCTGGGAGGCTGAGGCAGGAGGATTGTGGATTTGAGTCCATCCTGGGCAATTTAGTAATTTAGTGAGCTCTTGTTTCAAAATAAAAAGTTAAAAAAAAAAAAAAAAGGACTGGGGATGTCCAGTGTGAAGGCTCCGGGTTGACATCCTTAGGCAGCAAATACTGATCTGTACACTTCAGACTCCAACTGGGCAGTTTCCTCAGAAAAGTTGCATCCACTGCCTCCAAGAATGACCCTGCCATCTCTCTGGCCAGGCTCAGGTCACACACCCATTGCTGAGCCCCTCACAGTGCAGAGGACAATACTCAGGCTGACGGCCCACGTCTATGACGTCCCCACGGGAGTGGACAGCGGAGTGAGGAAAGGGCTCAGGTTTCGCCACATGGCCAGAGAATGTGGAAAGGAGTGATTTTCCAATGGGACAAACCAGGCGCTGTGAGCATAGCAGCAACAAATTTCAGCCGCTGGGCTGGGTCAGATCCCTTCACTCCTTCCTCCTCCGCCCCTTCCCTGCATCAAAGGCTGAGTGACAGAGTTGATTCTGCAAAGGCACCTGTACAATGCCTGTATGACCGCCATTGATTTTCTCCTGGGTGGCTGCAGGCAAGACAGTGCTTGTCTGATGTCGGACACCACAGCCTCCTCCCTGCCTGCAGCTTTGCCTCCCCATGAGCGGGAGCCAAAGCTGCCACACCCTCCCTGCTCCACGCTGTCCAGAAAGTCCCCAGCTCCCTCCACTCAAGACCTTCCCCGACCTCCACTGAGCGACAGGAAAGGCCTTACCCCTGTGGGACCTGGGGTTTCCAAGACCAGAGCAGGATCTATGTGGGAGGAGAGGGCTCCTCTACCAACACCAGGCCGGGTGGGCTGCCAGGGGTCCTGCGTTCCTGCTGCTGCATCACCTGCTTGGCCACTCAGAAAACGGTAAAGTGCTTGAGGCTCTTGGGGAAGCTGTCAGCACCAGGTCGCAAATTCTCCCTCGCCACAAGGGAGGAAACAGAGGCCCAGACAGGTGAAGGAATTCACCAGGGTTACCAGCAGGCCTTGGCTGGTATGGATGGGGACCGGTTGGAGCCTGGGTTTATCTATCTCCTGGGGATGGTGTGAGGGGTCTGAGAGAGATGGAGTGCTCCCAACTTCCCCAATGGCTTCCCTCCTCCCCACCTTCCCCTCTTCTGGTGTGAACGTGACCCCTGTCATCTCTGTGCTCATCGCCCTGGAGACCTTAGCACACATCCTTCAGCCTGGAATGATTCCACCACACCAGCCTCTGCATCTGGCAGCCAGGGGTGGTCAGAGAAAGCCAGTCCCAGGTGGAAGGGCTGACCTCAGGACCCAGGAGGTGGGGCTGGGGTGGTGGCACGGGCTTGGGGCACCCCACTCTGGTGGGTTGGAGAGTGTTCGCTCACAACCTGCCAAGCCCCCCTTCTTGTGGAAAGAGTCAGCGCGAGCAGCGATAACCATCACTTAATTATCGAAGGAATTCTGTGCTTCATAAATTGTTTTCTTTCTGAAAGGAAAAGAAAGATTCTGAAAATAGTGTTTGGGGTATATTTCAGGAGAATGGATGGGGAGCACTTGTCTCCCATTCTTTACCGCTCCAGTGTCTACTGACTCCTGAGCACACAGATTGCCATGGCAACGGGAGGGCACAGAACAGTGTGGCTCTGCAAAATGGGTTTCTGGACCCAGGTACCCATCTCCAGGTTCTCTGTAGAGCAGCCCCACCAGCGCTATTCTCTTTTCTTTGTCATTCTGTATATTAGTGAGTACAGGCTCTGAGCCAGCAAGGGGCTGAGGTCTCTTAGATTTTTTTTTTCTTTCTGGTGCTGGAAAGTAGACCCCCTAAGGGCTGGCTCTTCCAAATAGTGCTACTGTGAGGACTGAGGGTGATGTTACTAACTCCTGTTCACAGGTTAGGTAGTGGAAACTCTATGAGTGTAGAGCAGTACTTCCTGGTGTTTTTGAGAACAGGGACTCATTTCACAAAAGACAAATTTTCCATGGTGGGGGTTTCAGGATTATTCAGAAGAGCCCGCAGCCCAGGTCCCTGCAATGCACAGCTCACATTGGCTTTTTGCTCCTGTAAGAATCCAGGCCACTGCTGATCTAAGAGGAGATGGAACTCAGTCAGTGATGCGAACCACGAGGCTTTGCTTGCTTGCCCACCTGTGCGGCCCAGTTCCTAACAGACTGGGGACCCCTGGTCTAGAGCATGTCCAAAGTTACCCAGCAGTCAGTGGCAGAGTGGGATTTGGACCCCCGGCAGCTGGCTCTTGGACTCCTGCCCTGAGCACTGAGCCCTGGGAAATAGGAGCCTCAACACACATGCACCAGGCCTCCAGGCCTCAGGTGTCCTGAGCACACCCAGAACCAATGTAGAATTCCCTCCTCTTCCCTGGCAGGCCTTACTGGGGTTATGATGTATTTGTCACCCAGAGCCAACCCAGGGAGCTGGCCACCATGTCAGATGCCATTGGCCAGATGCCTTTCTTTCTCCAAGAGAGATGACTTCCCTGAGCTCTGGCTGCCAAATCTGGGCCATGCTGTCTAGGATCTGGACTACATGCCAATGACATCTTTGAAATGACAGGGCAACTCCAGTGCTCCTTTCCTGTGAGAGCTGCTTCCATCTCAGCATCCTCAGCTGCATCTCCATCCATTCACTGATGTTGTCAATTTCACTGGCCATCACTGTAAAAACCAGGGGGTCACATGACAATCACTCCTCCCTCCTTGCTTCCCTCTCCCCTTCTTTCCTTAATATTATGCTTGTGACCACAGAATTAAAATGTAGGTTTGTGTCACATGTTCAGTTGCTATCTCTTTGTCCATCCATCTGTCCATCCATCCATCTATCCATCCATCTATCCACCCATCCACCCATCCACCCATCCACCCATCTATCTTTCCATTTTTTTTCATTTAAAGAACATATATTTTAAACTCTACTCCTGTGATAGCAAAGATCATTTCATTGCTCGAGTCTGTGTGTGGTTACCCTGTCCCCAGCCCTTTCCCTACTGCTTGTTTTCATGTGTCACTAGGGGATCAGGAATGAGGTGTCTTTCTTTCTCAGAGCAGCAATGAATGACAGAACTTTTCCTCTCCCTGTCCCTGTGGCTGACTGCCTCTGGGCTGTCATTCTCTGGATACATGTGGCCCTGTCTTTGATCTTGACCAGATTTACAGCCCGCCCCCTCAAGAATTGGTTTGTCTGAAGAGAACAACCAAGGACAGAAAATTGAACCTCATCCTTGAGTTGTATGCAGATTTCCCATTGAAACACAAATCCTTCATTTCAAAAGGTCAGCTGGAATGGTACTTAAAAAAGAATTGCAGCTGGCTTCGAATAGGACACTGGAAACAAAAAAGTCCCATCCAAGAATACTCTTTGGCCCTGTGCCCACGGCTTCCTCTGATTGAATCAGCTGCATTATCATTCCCTTCGAGCTCCTGCCACTCAGGCTTGTGTGTCTGCAGATAGATGATCCGTCGGACAGGTGGACAGACTGATGGGCACTCTACCTGAGCAGACCTTCCCAGGGTGTGGGCACTGCACAGTGAATTTGGTGGCTCTTCTTTGGCCTCACTCAGCTCTCCGCCTCACCCAGGCCCTGGCCAGGAGCAAGTGTCTCCCATCCCCACACCATGTTCTGCCTGCATCAGCCCATAGGCCTGAGCAAAGGCCCTCTCCTCTCTTCCAAGGCCACCCCACATGCTGCTTCCTTCCAGTCCCCGAGTCCTTTTGGATATCTCCACAGGGCCTTCTGAGGACCACACGGCACTTGGCCCCAGCCAGTTAGCAGTGGTGCCAGCAGAGACAGAAGCTCCCCTGCACGCTCATGTGCTTATTTACTGATCTCCACCCACCTTGTTCCAGAAGCATTTAAGGTGGATGACAAAAATACATACAGTACAATAGTATGAAAATAGAAAAGAGACCAAAGTGGAGATAGCATAAGGCATGAGCAGTGTGCCGAGTCCAGGGAGAAAGTCAAAGTAGGAACTTGTAGAAGGTCATGAAGGTTGGAGGAGGGGCGCTCCATTAGGTCACTTCGGTGGACCAGTGTCAGAATTGTCTATAAAATAGGAGGAGCGGGCTCACACTACAAACATATACTGTTTTGCGTCACAAAAGGATTTTGTGAGAAGTGTTCTGAAAGGAATCTTCCTCCAGTGCATTTGGAATGAGATACGGTTTATAACAGCTTAATTTACGGAGCCTGTAAGAAGCAGCTGTGTAAAGAGTTGTGGGCTGGTGTCCACTTCTGGGAATCCTTCACACCTGGCTCTTGAAGGTGTCACTGGGTAGGTGGTGTCACCTGGACAACAGTTTTTTGTCCTTGTGTTTTCCCCTAAGCCCGTTGATGAGCCAGTATTGCTGAGACCTTCCCAAGTGTCCTGCCCTCTGCAGGTGCCCAGCGAGGTCAGGGACAGGGAGATCGAGCACCTCTGGGAACACCCCAGGAAGCTGGGCTTGGCCATCTTTCACTGGTTCATTTTTTGCCCACTGATCTCTCAGAGATTCTCTCTTTTGTTTTTAAAATTTATTGGAAAGGTTTCTTTATATATTCAGGGTAACATCTGACAGTTGTCAACTATCTTACAGGTATTTTCTTATTTTGTGCTTTTAATTTTGCTAATAGATTTTTTTTTTTTTTTTTCTTTTTGAGACAGAGTCTCATTATGTAGTTCAGGCTGGCCTTGAGCTCACTTTGTAGCCCAGGCTGGTCCAGAACTTGAAATGATCCTCCTGCCTCAGCCTCCCAGGTGCTGGGATTACAGGCATGCGCCCCCACGTCCGGCAGGCTAATAGACTTTTAAAGATGAATTTTATTGTATAACTCTTTATGTCAGGTCTGACCGAGGCTCTGGGCTAAAATGAAATTCAAAGAGCAAATATAATTTTTGTTAGGTGACAAAGGAAAAAGGTATCGAGGTTTTAAGTGTCCTGAGGAGGGGAATGGAGTCACCAGAGACGTGGGGGTCATGCTCAGGAGGAGGTGAGGGCTCACTCACGTGACAGTGGGCACAGGACCCTGCAGGAGAGTGGAGTGGGCACAGGACGGGGGAGCAGACAGCAAGGTCCAGTGTGGCTGCACCGTAGCAAGCAGCAGGAAAGGGCCCAGGAGATGCTCACACGACCTGGCCTGACAAGGGCTGAAGAAGAGTTTGGTTGGTGGACATTGAGACAGAGCGGTGAAGGGAGCATTTGGGGCTGCCAGGGAAGGGAGAAAGTGAGCAGCTGGCGTGGGACAAGATTCCCAGTGTTTACAGCGGCAGACCAGGCGGGGCGGGGCAGAGTGGGAGGGCGTGGTCACCTGGGGGCGTGCCGAGTGGCAAATCTATGGGCGTGGTTGAGCTTCGGGGGCGTGGCCCAATGCAGAGGTTAGACGTCTGGCCTTCCAGACTTCACTCTGGAGAGAGAAGGATTCCTGCAGTCCCAGAAGCGAGCAGAAATCAGGGGAAATGGACAGCCAGGCGTGGTGGGTGGCTCATCCCTGTAATTCCAGCGCTCTGGGAGGCAGAGGCAGTAAGATCACAGGTTTGAGTCAAGCTTGTGCAATTTAGTTATCGAGATTTTGTCAAAAAATTTTTAAAAAGAGCTGGGGATACTGCTATGTGAAGGCCCTTGGTTTAATCCTCAGTGACAGGAAAAAAAAAAAAGGGAGAATGGAGAACTTGACCATTCCCTGGTGGTCTACACTGGTGGTTTCTGGGGCTTGTCTGACCTGACAGGATGGCGAGCTGAAATTAAGATGTGGTCACTATCACTGTCACCTGTTGGATCTGCAAGGGTTGACTGTTCTTGTGGGACCCTGTGTCCCCCACAGGTGGCCACTGATCAGCCAGACACAGGGCCACATGTCTCCAGCAGAGCTCTGCCTGTGATTCGAAGGCCACACCTCTGGCCCATTCCCCACAGTCTTTGTGATGAGGAGTCTACTTGGATAAAGGAAAGAAAATCAAAGGGGTCATTTTTATGGGCTGTGTCCCCTGTGAGCGTCCCTGCTGATAGTGACAGAGCTGGTCCCCTTGCTCCAGCCAGGCCATACTGTCTGGGTCCCCATCTGGAGCGCTCTGCTAGACAAATCCAAAAGATGTGCTTTTCTGATTTCTGACAGGAATGCCGCTGAATTGATCTCTTCCCACACGCTCCCTCCTCCTAGCCTCTCCTCTTTCTTTGTATCTTGGAGTGATCTTAAAAATCCCAGAATATGGCAAGAGACCTCTAACAAGAGGAGAGAGAATTAAGCCAAATTAATTACAGCAAAATAAGAGGAATTAGGCATAATTTCAGCAGGTAACAGAAAAGAACCGAGCTGGGCTTCCCCCCCCTCCAGGAATGAGGCCACATCAGTTGTGTTTTTTGTTTTTCTTTTTGCCAAATAGAAGGGCAACATGGCTTCCCTGGTTGAAAACAACCCTCCTTTCTCATTTAGCAGCTTTTCCTGGACCGGGATTACGGGTTTGCAAGTCGCTGACCATGGTTGAATTTTATCATTAGTAAGGTTCAGTGCTAACCTCCTCCCCTTATTTCCTTCCCATTTAAAGTTTCAGGGATAATAAATTCTTTTGATTTCGCAATTACAGGAGCACAGAATTAGTCAAAGGCGGGCGCTGAGAACAAAGTAGAGTGGGGACCCGGTGGGTTTTTGCCTAGATGCCACAAATACTTACAGGCTTGCTGCGGAAGGATCTGGGGGAAATGGTGCTTTGTTAAATCTGAAATTGGATGGGTTTTAATTTAAGAGCATAGCTCCAACCCTCACCTCTCTCTCTAAGCAGAAAAATAGTTAGGTTTGTGGGTGACACATTCCTGAAGTCAATTGTACTAAACCACTGTGCTGAAATTCATTATATTGACTTGTCTGGGGCTATGCTTCTCCAACTACAACACTGAGTTGGCTAGTAATAAAAATAAATAAGAATTGTATATCATTTCACTCATTTTTTGTGTTGCATTTGCAAAATGCATAAGGATCTAACACAATGTGTTGCAATATAGTTTTAGAAAACACAATGATAAAATTAATCCTTGATACAGAATGATGTATGTGGGTGGATTAAAGCAGAAAGCAAAGAGGAGCATGGTAGTTTGAGGTGCTGCCAGGTCAGGTGCTGGCCTGAGATCCGTGTTGTCCGTGGGGTGGTGGGGCCAGAGCACACCTGTCACTTCACCTGACCAGGGGAAGGGGCACTCTCAGGGCCACCGGAAGAGCCAGGCCCCTCTCCATGCAAATTGTGCGCAGCGACCAGTGCACTGCCTGGAGTATTCTGCCAATGCTTTTGGGGGACCAGCTTGAGGTTTGTTCCACAAAGGGTTGGACCTTGTTGGGAAAGAGATGGCCAAGTGTCCCTGCCCACTAGACATGGATGAGGGGCAGAGGAGTGGGATTTGAGCCAAGCGGGATGAGTGCTTGTTTGTTACTGGTTTACTTTGTTTATGCAGCAGCTCTGAACTGGAAGGGCTACAGTGAGATGTCACATGGCATCTTTGGGTTTACCTAAAGTTGCTCAGCAAACATACTGGGCCATTCACCAGGAAGTCTCTGCACTCAGACCTGCAGAGTGGGGAGCCTCCCAGCTCACCCTGAGGGCTCCAGGGCAGGGGCCCTGGAGCAAGCACTACATGTCTGTTCCTTGAAGAATACTCATCTCCTAATCTGGAGAGAAGGCAGGGAAGGGCCCCTGACCAACACTCTGGCATCTGGCTCTGACATCTCTCTGTCAGCATTCCCAGCCCCCAGGGGCAGGTACACACACGTGACTGTGCATACACAGGCACAAGTGAAGACATGTGCTCGAGATGCATGCCTGGGATTGCAAACACATCCCCATATGTGTTTGCATGCTTACACTTAGAGAGGCATGCAGAAGGATGTGCACACACACGCGCACACAGAGGTAGGTACACATAGCCCAGCCAGTCCTGTTTCCAGGGCTTCTTTCAGGTGAGACATTTTCTCCTATCCCTTCCATAGCAACCAGGTTCCCAGTGCATCCTCCTCCGTCCAGACATACCCCAGTCCCAGCACCTCGGCATCCTCAGCTTCCCCTGCCCTATGATGCACATTCTAACAGGAAGAGGGGACTCCTGGCTAAGGCCCCTCTGTGGGTCCCCCTTGCTCTGGGGACAAAGCCCCCCACTTCAGCTCACTGTAGCCTCTGAAACCTGTCTGGTGTGGTTCTGATCTCTCACCCTCTTTCCTACACACCTTCTTGGTCCCTGTGCACCCAGGAGCTGCATGGTTCCTGCCTTCTTGTTAGTGTCCATCCAGAGCCCAGGTTAGGTGCAGCTCCCCCGGGAGCCCTCTGCTGCTCTTCCCATGTCCCTCCCCAGGCATGTTCTCTAGCTGCAGCAGCCACCTCCCTCCTTCCTGAGCAGATGAGTTCTGCGGTCACTTGTGTGACTATAGGGTCCTGTCTGTCCCTCCTTCTAAACCTGGCTCCAAGAGCTCATCAGCACCGTCTCTGCTGTCTTCTCGTGCACGCAGGTTCTGTTGAAGGGTGAGCACTGAGGGCCGTGGCACCCACAGCACCTCCCTGTCCCCACCAGGGGGGCATCTCACTTTTTGCAGTGGAGGATGCTAAGCCCCTGGGAAGTCACCTGTTCCTGACAGTGACTTAGGACAAGAGGTCCCCCACTCCACCCCTAGCAGGCTTGCTGACAGACCCTCAGGATCTTCCAGAAAAACTTGAAGGAATTTCTCTCCACCCTTGCATATCAGACAGGCCCCTATGCCAATGAAAAAGGAAAAAAACATGCCTTGCATCCTGGCTGGGCAGCACTTTTGGAGGGACTTTGGTGGCCTCAGAATGAGGACAGTGTGTGGAGGTATGCACATGTATACAAGAAGTGATCAAAGATATGGTGAATGTTTAAATTTTAAAAACATTACAGTAAAAGACACAATGTCATGAATGATAGGTTAAGTGGGTTCAAAGCCAGGGAGAGTGTTCTGAGAGGGATTAATGACAATGTGTCTTCTATTGTAATAAAATTTTAAATTTGAACATTAACTATGTATTGATCACCCCTCTTTAATCAATCTTTTATAGCAATTTCTGTTAAATAAAAACATGACAGTGTGTCCTCATCTACCTTATTTATGAGATCTGGCGTCATGTGACATCTGGCTCTTCCCCAAAGTCAAAATGACCAGGAAAGGTACACATTTTGAATCAGTTCAGGACAGTGAAAGTGCCATGAAAATGTGGCTACAGACACTCATGAAAGAAGGCTTCCAGAATCGCTTCAGAAAGTGGCAAAAGGATGGGATAGGTGTGTTTTAAGTGAAGGGGACTATTTTGAGGGGGAGTAATAACAAAGTGTCTTTTACTGTAGTAAATTTTTAAAATATAAACATTCCCCTTGCTTTGTAAATCACATCTTGTACTTGGATGTTATAGTCTGAATACATCCTCCTAAATTCATGTTGAAGTCCTGCCCCTTGATGTGATAGCATGTGGAGGTGAGGCGTTTGGAGAACATTAGGTTTATATCAGGTCATGTGGGTAGAGCAAGGAGAGTGGGATCAGAGTCTTATAAGAAGAGGGAGGGACATTAGGGTCACTTGCTCTCTTTGCCATGAGAGTCCACAGTGACGAGGTACCCATCTGCAAGCCAGGAAGTGTCCCGCTCAGATACTGAATCTGTCAGTATGCTGATTTTGGCATCTAGCTTCCAGAACTGGGAGAAGTTAGAGTCTATGTTTGAGCTCTTGTCTGTGGTACTTTGTACTGACATTTTTCCCAGATTCTGTATGCTGTGCATGGATCTTCCTGGACTTGTGAGGCTGAGTCCCCCAAGTTGAGGTGTCCCCTCCCCTGCATACTGTCCCCAGCAGGTTCCCCAGCACATGCCCAGCAATGACCACAGGGTTATCCATTCTGAGAACTCTTTGAAAATCCCTACCAAAAGTTGGTGGCCTGGTGCCAAATGCACCTGAGCACCTTCTTACCAGGCCACGACTGTGCCACCAGGTGGCTGCTTCTGATGGACAGGGTCTGTGGTATCCACTGCTGGGGCCCAGGTGTGTCTGGCGAGCTGGGGAGCCTGGGAACTTTTTCACATGCAGCTCCTGCCTCCCCATCAGCTGCAAGCATCTGGGTGCCAGGCCCTGGATGGAAGTGGGATTCAGGTTCCAGCCTGCCAGTGGGCATCCTCAAGACAGAACTGACAGAGCTTCCGGGGAGGCAGAAGGTACCATTTTAAGCCCAGTCTGCAGCCTGGGTTGGCTTGAGTAATTTGGGGGAGCAAGAAATCAGAGATGATATGCAGATCCCCATAGGCTCCAAGGAAAGAGTAAGGGCCCCTCTGGAGCACCTCCACCACTTTGCCTTGAGCCCTGGGCCTGGGGCACCTAGATGATGCCAGTGCATTAGCGACAGGATGTTGGTAGTGGGTGGTAGTGCTTGGAAGAGGGGATGCTGCTCATGAAGGGGCAGAGGAAGGGGCACTGCTGAGCTAAGGAGTAGCCACAGCAGGCTGGGTGGACTGGAGAGCTTATGCAATGCTCCAGTGGCCCCAGAAATGCTGGGTTTAGGCGGAGGGCACTGTGGGGCATGGTGACCTGCTTCTTGGGGAGGAAACATGTGTGGCACCCGGACACAACCCTCACAAACACGGGAACCTCCAGGAACTGGGCTTCGGTGGGTAGGCCATCCTGTCTTTCTGTCTTTAAGCTCAGAAAAAAAGGGGTAGAAGGGTGGAAAGAGATCTTTCATCAGCTGTTTCATGCGCCATGGTGCTCAGGAGGGCCGGGCAGAGCATTCTGGCAGCCGGTGGAAGGAGAGATTGCGGTTTTACTCTGCTGGTCGGGTGTTGGGCAGACTTCCTGCTGCAGGTCCCCTTGGTCAATGGCACCTATACCCTTGATTAATATTGTGAACATTCAGCCACAGCGCCCATGGGCTTCAGGACTACAGGCCCCTGACCAGCGGGATACAGGAGCTGCCACACCCATGGCTGCTCCTGCAAAGCCAAACCTCCACATCCCCTGACCGATTTCCTTAGGGGCAGGTGGGATCCTGATCGTTTGTTGCCTTGGCCAACACAAGACCCTTCCTGGAAGGACACATCTGTTCTTGGAAGTGAGCCCACCTGCCCAAATAGACAGGTCAGGTCCCAGTCTTGCAACGTGCCTTATTCAGGAGTCACTAAAGTGGCTCTGAGAGTTATTTGGTGCCAGATGTACAAAAGGGCTGGGGGTGTGAAGTGGGAACTCACTTGGCACTGGGGCAACTAGGTAAGTCCCCAAAGTCACGTTCCTCCAGAAGGCATCTGTCGAGTAACACGTAACCCAGGAGGACACTTTATTTAACACCAAACAGGAAGACACGCTGGGAAACCACACTGTCACGACTGAACCTCTGAGAATGCCATGGCAATTTAAAAAAAGTATACGCACCATACACTTTTTGTCACATCTTAGATGTCCTTCCGCCTACAGAAGCCATCGAATGAAAATTAATTTTGCTTTTAAAAAAAGCTGCTTATTTTTGACGCTCAATGTCTGTTCATTTGCAGGGGACACGTTCTTCCATAATGAATCATCGTAATGCTTAAATTAAACACAGTAAAAGAATGGTTAATGCCATAACACGCTGACAATTTAACCTGGCCAATATTTTTATTGCCTTGTACAATAAACCTAACAGAGCACAACTTGCTTTTGACTGGTGGAAAATCGGTTATGAACCGCCAGGGAGCGGCCAATTTTTCAAATGCAGCCATTCAGTCATACTATAGCCACTAAGACTTTTTTTTCCCATACACTATTGCTGTTATAATCTTTTGAGGATATTTTATCACGGCAATAACCTCCTCAAAATCAGTCTTTACTGCAGTTAATGACTGGACAGCTGGAGCTGTAACTGGCCTTGGCTTTGCCCCCAGCTATTAGCTAACAAACCAGTTGTTATCTGCAGGTAACTACCAATTTCTTGTGGAATTTTCTTGATAAAGTGCTTCCCTGGATCAAAGTTATTTCTTCCCTTTTCTATCCCCGCTTCCTGCATCTCAGGGCACTTCAGGCAAGAGGAGGAGAGCTGGTGGCTCCCTAAGTCCCATGCTTGAGCCAGCTAAATTGCCACACCCTCTGTGTGCCACTGGCTGGGTTTCCACCACTTCATGGGTCTGTGAGGTGTCATCTCCACGAGCTATGGCCGCGGCATGGAAAGCAGGCTCTACCGGATGGACTAATCTGGAGAAGAGCACTTTGTGTCTGGGAGATGCTGAGACCATGACAGGCAAGACAGGGTTGGGGGTGGGGGTGGACTTCTGGAAGCTTGGGGAGAAAGGTCGGCTGTGGGAGAAATCTACTGGCTCGACAAGCACCTGTGTTTAATGATCTCTGTGTTTAGATGTACACATCTTTTCACATGTGTTTCACTTGGGATCACCCTGGTAACACGTGAGCTTTTACTTTACCCACTGAGCATATTTTTTAAGGACGAGAATACCGAATTTGCACGTCAGTGCTGATACTAACATACGTTCAAGCAGAGGATCCCTTGTTACGAGGAAATATTACAGATTTACCTGAGTAAAATTCAAAAAAGAAACGTTATAGACAACTAAATCCAGGCACAGCCGACTGCCAGAGGGACAATCTGCTCTCAGCACCTTCAACTCCTGCCTGTCTGGTTGCCTGGACGGAGATGGGTGTTGCTTCCTGCTTCATTCATGATTGCGTTTTAGTATCCAGCGCTCAGCACCAGAAATGGATGCAGTGCTTTGGCACCAGAGGGATGAGGAGACACTACAGCAATCGCTTGTTTACGGCTGCAGTTTGAAATTCTGCAGGTTGATCAGTGTTTACTGTGCGAGATTAAGATTCGATTCCTGAAATCGCAGCACTGATTGCGGTAACTTTACATATGCGTCTTTAACAAGCAGGGCAAAACAAAAAATTAATGTTCTTAAAAGTAAGATTTTTTTTTTCTCAGCCTGGAGAGAAGACCAATTAAAATCACTTCAAATTTTTAAATGAGTTTTAATTTGAGAGAGTGGAATTTTTTTCAGAATACAAGTTTTGCTAAATATTTGAAATCATCGTATATCCTGCTTATCAGGAGCTCACACTGCTTGTAAATTAAAAGGTAAATTTTAAAAAATGAGTACAATATTACTTTTTAAATTATTTGTTAGGTGATTCTCCCTGGTCCCCACCCAGGGTGAAGCCTCATTTCTTAAAAATATTGTGAGTCACCCCGGGCAAGTCAGAGGGTAAACCAGGCTTTCTACAAATTCCCAGATTCAAATACTGCTGCTGGACTAAAGCAATTCTGTGATTTTAAATCATTTTGAATTTCATAAACCCAACTCTTTAACCTTTTGTAAATGACAAAAAGTGTAACACATTCTTAACATTTCTGATCATTCCACACTATGCTGGCCCCATAAAGCTCATCTTTTCCAAATTTAAGCACTTAAAAATGTGAAGTGCTCCAATAAATTTAAATTGGCATATGCTACGCATATCAATGGGAAATGATTCAAGCATTAGAAGCTGGAAGTGGTGAGTGAGGGCAAGCAAACCAGAGCATTCATTGTCACAGGATTGATTTTTAATGACTTCCTATTGATTTGGTGCCTTTTAAACCTGATGGCCTAAGGTTGGTCCTGCATATCTATCACACTGTATCTTGGGCTGACTTCCTCTTCCATGGTGAATGTAGGTTTCCCCCTCTTTCAAGACAGCCTGTAAGTGGATGCGGGTCCTCTGGGGTAGGGGCTGGCTTGCGCTGAGCCTCCCAGGGACAAGAGTTGATTGGACCCCTGGAGAAGCAAGCGTATTATGCACGACTAGTGGTTGTAAGCAACAGCATCCAATTGGAACTAAGGAGGGATTTGCTGGCTCTTTGGCTGGGTCAAGGATGGCAGGGCACAAAGACTCACTTCACTTTTTCTCTTGCTGTCCATCACCTTTTTGTCTCCACCTGTCCCCATCTCTGCTTTTCCCTGGACACCCTATCAGCCAACACTCTGATAGTTGGTAGCCCCTGAGAGTTCCATTTGCATATTCTCATGCTTCTAAGCCTGTCAGAGAGAGAAAGAGGAATGCTATTGTAATA
The DNA here is from genome assembly GCF_000276665.1 of Chinchilla lanigera. Taxonomy (NCBI): domain Eukaryota; kingdom Metazoa; phylum Chordata; class Mammalia; order Rodentia; family Chinchillidae; genus Chinchilla; species Chinchilla lanigera. The sequence goes on along the minus strand of NW_004955468.1, from coordinate 7,521,152 downwards.
GTCCAAGAAAACCCTGAGGAGGATCTCATGGGTACATCTGGAGCCATAGGGTCATTTCTGAACCAGTGCACACAGTCAGGGGGATACACTGTTCTGATTGGCCATAATATCACTACTAGAGGCAAGAACAGACTAAAACCCTGAATGCTTGCTTTGGGTGTGGGCGAGAAGTAAAGATGAGGCCTGTTCTGGGGCTTAGAGGTCTTCCTTATCCTCCAAATGTTTCTGGTTCTCTCTGTGGGAAGCAAGATGAGGTTTCATTTACCTGCTTTCTTGAAATTAAATGTACCATGGGATCTGCCGTCACCAGTGAAATATGCACGTCACTTGTGGGTAGGAACTATAAGAGCTACAGGCAGTGGGTGCTTTTACAGTTTAGGACCAGAGTGAGGAGACCAAGAGCAGAGCCGCTAGCCAGCCAGACATGATTGGTAGGAGAGAGGAAAGAAACGTTGGTTACTAGAAACCATGACATTGGGAGATTGTTTAATGACAAAGTATAACCTAGCCTATCTTGAATGATGTGGAATCAGCATCAGAAACAAGGTCCCACCAAAATCCAAACCCAAATGGCTTGGGGCAGTGACTTTGTAGTGGGGTGGTGTATGAATTAGCTCTCTGTCACTGTGGCAAAATATCTGAGGCTATCAGCTTATAAGAAGAAACATTTATTTGGGCTCATAGTTTCAAAGGTTTTAGTCGGTGGTTGCTTGGCCTTGTTGTTTTGGGCTTGTGGTAGATCAAATATCCCACAGGTAAACATTTCAAATCCAAACTATAGCAGGCATTGAGAAAACTTATCAGAGACCAAAAAGATAAAAAAACTGTTGTGGTGTGATGAGACATTGGGTGAGACCGTCACGGTGCAAATTTAGGGAACAGGAAACAGTCAAATCTGAGGGAGAATTTGGAGGAAGGAATGTTCATCATGTGTGTTGGTTGCTGCTGGCTTCACTTGGCAAGAAAAAGTTGAATTTTATAAAAAAGATCAAGCTTTGCAGGCAAGAATAAAGGAGCATACTTCAGGGACTTGTATGGTTCAAAGATACAATTCCTTTTTAACCCCTCATAGTAAAAGATAAAATTAAGAAATACCTTCCATGACAAAGGCTGATTAAGACTTTGCTTCATACAAAAAGAGAATTAAGAGCATAGCCGACACTGCCATTGTCAAAACCTCTGAATGAACTGAAACATTTTGTTTAAGGGGCTGGGGCCCCTTGAATACTTTCAACTGGATAAAAATGTAAGGGGGAAAATTAGACAAGATTCTTCTCCCAAAGTTTGCTAAATTCAGAGTGTCTACAATACGTGATAAAAAATACAGTGAATATTTAATTTTTTTTAAAAAAATCATTACAGTAAAAGATACATTGCCAGTAATTCCCCTCAGAATATTCCCTCTCACTTCAAACACACTTATCCTATTGCTTTTGCCACTTTCTGAAGCAGTTCAGAAGTCCTTTTTTAGTTGCACTGCACAGCTGCTTCAATATCCTGAATTGATTCAAAGTGTTTACCCTTAATGGTCCTTTTGATGGGAGAAAGAGCCAGAAGTTGCACAGTATCAGATCCAGTGAATAAGGTAGTTGAGGACATGCTGTAGTTTTTTTCTTACAAGCCTGCCTTTCTGTTGGATAGTACTTTGCAACAGCATTTGCTGTGTTTTTGATTACACCTTCTAAAGACACTCATGGGAAAGGATTTTCAGAACTGCACCAGAAAGTGGTAAGCACAATTTGATAAGTGTGTTTGAAGCAATGGGGAGTATTTTGAGGTGAATTAATGGCCATATGTCATTTACAGTGATAACATTTTTCAATTTAAACATTCACTGTACAATGTGATTGCACCTCATATTGTACATAAAACTTCGAGAAAGAAGTGGAGAACTGGAGAAAGTATTCTTCCCTCTGTATATTAAGAAAACAGGTAAACAAGCCACACTTTGCTGGAACTTTTAGACAGATAAGGTCACAGGACAATGAACTAACCCCAAATCTAAGAAGTAACAGGGGTCTCTAGGGAGAGGAGGGGTGTCATATTTGCTCAGCTAGGATGGAAGCCACCAGCATTGCTGATAAGAATTAAGCTCCAACAGTAGATAAATTAGTGGGGACTGAGTGTGTGTGAATGGGACAATGTGAAGCCCACAGAGCCTGCAAATATGGCAGTATGTGAGTGTCCTCTTGCAAGCTTTTTCTCAACAAACCTCATTAGACATTCACTGAGGACGTGGGGTGGGGGTGGGGTCTTATGAGAGTTTCCTTTATGCAGGCCTGAGGGAGGGAAAATAATCATTACAAGACATGTATAAGACTCTACCTAGACTACTCTCTTGTATCTTTATGGAACAAAAGCCTTAATTTGCAGAAGAAAAAGCAGCAAAATTTATTGCACTCACAGTACTAGGAAAATCCACTGCAGCTGGATTAAAAAAATAGGAAAAAAATTCCCGAGCCCTGAAGAAAGGGTAAGAAAAAGTACTGGGTCCATAACCTGTAACTAGAGCCTGTAGAAACTATGACTGTTCTAGTTTTGGCTAGCGCAATTTGAAGCCTCTGGTGCCTTTATGGTAACCAAAGAATCCCTAATTCCTGAAAGGAATGAACACAAAACCCCACATTAGAAAAAGGAAAAATATACCCTTTTCCAAACATAAAAATCTACCTAGCTCCTATGTACACAGGATGTCCAGTTTTCAACAAAGAAAGTTATCTGACATATGAAAAGGCAGGAGAAATCATCATACCTCCAAGAGACAAGGACCAGATTTAGATATAAAACAGATGTTAAACTGACACAAAGTTTTAAAGTACTATGATTGATAGTTAAAGGATATAATGGAAAAGAGGAACAGATGTGTAACTTGAGAAGAAGGATAGAAATTCTAAGAAGACATACAGTGAAAATACTAGAAATGAAAAACATGGTAAAAAAGATGAAGAGTACCCAGAACAGGTTCACCAGTGTGCTGGACAGCTGAGGGAGCAGTGAACTTCACATTTGAGTGAGTTAGAAGGTAGATCAGAAGAAATGCTCTAAGTGAGATACGAAGAAAACCAAGATTTGAACAAACAACAGAATAGAGCACCAAGAGTTGTGGGGCCATGACAAATAGTATGCCATATGGGTAATAGGAATCCTGGAAGGAGGAGAGTGAAAAAATGGGACAGAAAAAGGATTTGAAAAAACAATTTCTAAAAGTTTTTCAAAATTAATGGAAGACACCAAACTACATATCCAAAAAGCTCAGAGGGAATATCAGCAGGTTAGATATACCTGCCCTCAAAGAACAAAATGAAACAAAACAACATGGAGGCATGGCATATTCTGTCTGTGAAAAATAGAAAACAAAGAGAAAATCTTGAAGGCAGCTAAAGAGGGAAAAATATATTAAACACAGAAGAACAAAGACATTGCCAGAAATTATGCCAAACCATGAGACTGTAAAGTGCTCAGTGAAAGAATATTGCCTACAAAGAATTTATACCCAATAAAAATATGTTTCAGAATGCAGGAGAGAAAAATCTTCATTAGTCAAAGAAGCAAATTAGGGAATTTATTTCCAGGACACCTGTACTAAAAGTTAGAGAAAGTTCTTCAAGCAAAAGGAATATCTGACAGAAAACTGGAAGGGTGCCAGAAATGAAATAAATGAAAGTAAAATAAAATTTATTTTATTTTTAAAAGTACCATTTTTGGAGGTAGAGATTGAACCTAGGAACTTTATATGTGTTAGGCAAGTACTCTACCACAGAGCTATAACTCCAATCCTATTTTTTAGTTGTCCTAAAATACACCATCTAAAGCAAAAAAAGTAGCAATTATTTTATATTTATGCATATGTAAAATATATGATAAGAGTTAGTACAGTTGGAAGGAAGAATTGGAGATACACTACTGGAGATACTACTACTGGTGTATATTATTGAGCTTATGATAAATGCTCATAAAATAATGAGGCATAAATAATCAATAGTGGAAATAAAATACAATCATAAAAATATTCAATTTAAATCATAGGAGACAAAATGAATACAAAAGACGGTAAGATAATAGACTTAATCTAAACACATCATTAATTACACTAAATGTGTATGTCTAAATGTACCAATCAAAAGGCAGAGACTTAAAGGTTGAATAAAAAACCAGTTGCTACCTACAATATTAAATACAGGAAACTCATAATATTTTATAATATACCTATACAACATACTATACAGAGTTAGGTGAAAAGAAAAAGGATGAAAAGAATTAATAACCAAACTTGAAGTCAAAGAATTACTCATATGTTTTCTTCTAGGAGTTTTAAAGTTGTAGCTCTTATATTTAACTGTAACATTAGTTATTATGTTAGGTCTTTGATCCACTTCAGGTTAATTTTTGCATTTGGTGTGGGATAAGGGTCCAACTTCATTCTTTTGTAAGTGGATATCTATCTTTCCTGGAACTGTCTGTTGAGAAGACTACTCTCCTCCCTGAATGGTCTTGGCACTTATGTTTAAAATAAACTGACTGACATTGTATTGTCATTTTAACGATGTTTAGTCTTCCAATCCATCAATATGATATGCTATTCCATTTATTTAGATGTTTAATTCCTTTTAGCAGTGCTTTGTAGCTTTTAGGATATAAGTTTTGCATTTGTTTTGTTAAACTTATTCTTGCATATTTTTTATGCTACTCTAAGTGGAACTGTTTACCTAATTTCTCTTTCTGATTATTTGTTGTAACTGTATGTAATTGTAGTTAATTTTATATATTGATCTTATATTCTGCAATTTTGGAGCTTATTTTATTAAGAGTAGTATATTTTTAGTAAATTCTTGAGGATTTTCTATATATATAAAATAAAAACTAGGAATAGTTTTACTTCTTTCTTTCCAATGTAGTTGTGTTTTATTTCTCTTCCTTGACCAGTTGTCTAGGTTAAAATTCCTAGTGGAAGTTAAATAGAAGTGGCAAGAGTGAGCACATTTATCTTTTTTTATTTTAAAGATAAAAGAACGAAAGCATATTAACAAACACACATACATATTTCTATTGTTGTACATATTATATTGTTAATATTTCCTTATTGAATATGAGTTTAGTTCTGGGTGATGTGCTGATATTTTTCATCAGGTTGAAGAAACTGCCTTTTTAAAAATAGTTTGTGGGGTATTTTTATCATGCATGGTATTGGATTTTGTTGAATACTTTTTCTGTCTCTGTGGAAATTATCATTTTCCTTTTTATTGTATTAATATGATACATTACATTTGTTGATGTTTAGATGGTGAACCTACCTTGTATTCCAGGGATGGGTCATATTTGACTATGGTATAAATTCTTTTTGTATGTTGTTTGGTTTGTTAGTATTTTGTTGAGGGCTTTTGTGTTCATGTTCATTAGAGGGCAATATTTTTCTTGTGATATCTTTGTCTGATCTCATTTAATGAAGTTGGAAGTGTTTTCTTCTCTTGTATTTTTTGGAAGAGTTTGTAATGAATTTTCCAATAATACCTGCAGAACAGGTATTACTTCTTTATTTTCTAATGTTTATTAGAGTTCATCAGTGGAGTCATGGACCTTGGATTTTTTTTTAATATAGTATTTTAATTATTCATTCAATCTCTATTTGTCATAAGTCTACTGAGATGGTCTATTTATTGTTGAGTTAGTTTTGGTATTTTGTGTCTTCTTAGGAAATATTCATCTATCTAAATTATTTCATTTATTGGCATGCAGTTGTTCATAGGGGCTCTTTACAACATTTTCTATTTCTGTAATGTTAGTAGCAAGTCTTTTTGCCATTTCTGATTTGAATATTTTAAGTACTCTCTCTGTTTAAAGTTGTCTATATAGCTAAAGGTTTACAAATATTATTTATCTTCTCAAAGAACCAGCATTGGTTTTATTGATTTTCTATATGGTTTTTCTATTTTTCTCTTTCATTGTTTATCATTTTAATCTCTGTTATTTCCTCTCTTTAACTAGGTTTTGCTTATTATTCTCTTTCTAATATCTTGAGTTAGACTATTATGTTGATTTGATATCCTTCTTTTTTTAAGATCAAAATTTACAACTATAAACTTTTCTCAATGCATTGCTTTCATGTAAGCACCATAAGTTGGGTTATGTTCTGTTTTCTGTTTATTTCATGTAAAATATTTTCTAATTTACCTTTTGTTTTCTTTCTATTGTGTCTTTTTATTGGAGACAGGGTCTCACTACCTACTTTTTGCTTTCTTTTGTGACTGATAGTTTCCATAGGAGTCTAATGTTTGATTTTCACATATTTATGAGTTTTCCAGAATTCTTTGTTATTAATTTTTAATTTCATGTCATGTATTTAAAGAACATACTTTGCCTTACTGAGTCCCTTTAAATTTATTGAGATTTGTTTTACTGCTTAGTATATGGTCTGTCCTGGATAATGTTCCATGTGTATTTGAGAAGCATATATAGTCTTCTGTTGATGGATAGGGTGTTCCATAGCTGTCTGCTAAGTTGAATCTGCATGTAATGTTCAATTCTTCTATTTCTTTTGTATCTGCCTAGTTGTTCCATCTTTCATTGCAAGTGGGTCATGTGTTGATGCTCTTTTGTTATATATAATTGTATTTTCTTGATGCATTGACCCTTTTACCATTAAAAAAGTCCTTTATTTACAGTAACATATTGTGTTAAAATCTATTTTGTCTGACAGCAATATTTCAGCCTTTTTTGTGGTTGGTTTTTGCAAGATACATCTTTTTCCATTTCTTTACTTTTAATTGGAATCTTTTAATGTAGTGTGTCTCTTGAAACAGCATATAGTTGGATTTTATTTTCTAGCTTGAAAATCTCTGCCTTTTGTTTGGAGTTCTGTGTCTCTGTCTGTCTGTCTGTCTATCTGCCTCTCTCTCTCTTCTTCTCTCTCTAATCTCTGTCTCTGTCTCTCCCTCCTTCCATCTCTCCCTTCCCCCACCCTTCTCTGTCTTACAGCAGTGGGGATTGAACCCAAACAGCACTAAACTATGCCCCTAGCCCTTTGTATTTTTGTATTTTGATAGTGGGTCTGACTAAGTTTGCCAGGCCAAGCTAGAGCTTTTGTGATCCTGCTGCCTCTGCCTCCTGAATATCTGCAATAACAGCATGCCCTCCCTCCAGGCCCAGGGATTGGGTTGTTTAATCCATACATATTTAATGTTATTGTTGATGCAGCTGGGTTTACAATTGCCATCTATTTTCTTTACATTTTTTGTTCTTTTTATCTATTCCTCATTTTCTTCTACATTTTGCATTTGTATATTTTTCACTTAGAATTTTAATTTCTTTAATAATTTGTTACTATGTTTTATTGAGTTATTTTCTCACCAGTTGCTTTTAGGCTTACCTTATATGTCTGAATTTATCAGAGTCAGCTTTCTACTTACATTAACTTTATTTCAGTGAGATACAGAGACATTATTACTATACAGCTCTATTATCCAACCTCCTTTCTGTGGTATTATTGGTAAACATTTTGCATCTATTAAAGGTCACAAACCTAACATATCACTGGGTTATGTTCTTCTGATCCTTTCTCTCTCTCCTCTTTTTCTGATACTGCTATTAACATGTGTGTCAGTGTGCTTAATTGGGTCCCACATTTCTTTTTTTTTTTTTTTTTTTTTTTTTTTTTTTTCTGGTAGCGGGAACCGAACTCATGACCTTGCGCATGCCAGGCAGGCGCTTTTGCCGCTGAGCTAAACTCCCAGCCCCTAGGGTCCCACATTTCTTTGAGGCTCAGTTTACTTCCTTCATTGTTTTCAAGTTGCATAATCTCTGCATTGATCTGTCTTCAAATACATGAATCCTTCTTTTCTGCTTGTTCATATCTACTATCAAGTTCTCTAGTAAATTTTTCACTTATGCTATTTAATTGCAGAATTTTAAGTTTTTAAAGATAATTTCTATCACTCTACCGATAGTTTCTATTTGATATGACATTGCTGTCTCATCTTCTTTTACTTCTTCAGTTTCCTTTAGTTCTTTGAAAACATTTTTATTGGATACTTTGAGGTCTTTTCCTGATAAATATGACATCTGTTCCTGCTTACAAATATTTCTATTGCTTGCTTTTTTAAAAAACTGAAGTATATTTATTTGCATGTTAGAATCTCTTTGGAAACTGGATATTTTAGGTAATATCTTGTAGCCATCCAGTTTGGGGTGCTCATCTATCTCCATCTAGGACTTATTATTATCTTTTTTTTTTTTAAGTACTGGGGATTGAACCCAGGACCTTCACCTTGAACTACATTTCCAGCTCTATTTTTGAAATTTTGACAGAGGTTCTGGATAAGTCACTAAATTACCCAGACTAGGCTAGAACTTGCCATCCTCTTGTCTCAGCCTCCCAGAATACTGGGATTATAGGTGTGCACCACCACATCTGGTTTATTGTTATCTTCTTGATTATTTGTTTGATTCCTAGTGAAGCCTTTTTCCTCCCCCACCCCCACTGCATACCCTACCTCCACCAGTAGGAAGCTTCTGACACCAACTTTTAATCTCTGCCAATCTCCAGCTGATTGCTTCATTGTTTGTCAAAAGTTCCGTAGGACATAAATTGCTCTGCAGATCGAGATGACTGGATTAGAATGTCTCTGAAGAGACAGATGTTGAGGTCAATGCTGTGTATTCTGACACTGGAGGGTCTGCCCAGTTGCTGTTTTCCTCTCAATCTTTAGAGAACTAACTGGTCTATAGTTTAGTTTATATCACCAGTAAAAAATTCTATCAATCTCCTTCCTATTGCTTTTTACCACGACCTGTACTGTTTTTGAGGGTATCCTTTTGCTGATGCTTATTCATAGGATATTACAAAGAAAGTCAGTTCTTTTGGGAAGGGATTCAGAGCCATCTGCCCAAAGAGCTCTCTTTTCTAAGGTCCATTCCTTCCACTGGTACATGGCTCTGGAGCCAAGAGCGGAAGCAGTAGCTTACTTTTCTTTGAGAGATATCCCTGTGTCAGGACCTTTATGTTTTGTGGTGGGTGAGGCAATGGTCTTGGGTCTTCTTGGTTGGCCTGTCTTGACTCAGAAGCGCAAATGGACATACAAATGCCCAGGGCAAGGACAGCCTCGATTGCAGTAGCTCCAGCACATCCCACCCATGGTAGAGTCTCCATCCCATAAGTGACCACCTCCAACTGCTCAGCCATGCTGACTTGGAACTCAGTCTCAGAACATGTCACTGGGTCAGAACGAGCGAGGCTGGTATCCTGCTCCTCCCAAGAAGATAGCCTCTCCCTGCATATGTGGGGAGAAGGGACACTGTTCTAGTCTGCACCTGTCTACCATTTCGCTTTCATCCAGCTCAGCTGAGATGATGGAGAGAGAGAGCAGACTTGCTTCAGATACCACAGACTAATGCTGTTTTTACTGAGCTTAGTGGATTTCCTTCATTCACTAATCCTAATATCTTAGTACCACTTCCCAAAACTGGATATTCCTATGCAAAGAAATGAACTCTGGCCCAGACTTCACATCTCCTCCTCCTCTTCACCAAAAACTAACTGTAAAATGCAGATTATAAAACTTCCAAGAAAAAAAATAGGAACTTTTGTGACTCAATTAGGCAGTTTTTATATATCATACTGAATGCATAATCCATAAAAGGAAAAAAAATTAATTGAACTTCATTAAAACTAAAAGTTGTTACTTTGGAAAAGACAGTATTAAGAGAATGAAAAAAAACCAAGACACTGGGAGAAACTATCTACAAATCATACTTGGAACAAAAGGCCAGTTTAAATAACATAAATAACTTTAAAAGTTCAAGAACAGGACAGAAAATAACCCAATTTTTAAAATGAGCAAAGACCTAAATCAGTATTTCACCAAGGAAGACGTATGAGAGCACACACATGTGGAAAAGATTCCCAGGCTCATCAGTCATTAAGGAAATGCCCCACCCTCCTGTCGGATTGACAGCATTAAGTGTTGGCGAAGAGGCTGATGCGTTGGCACCTCTTACAACCATTGTGGGTTAACTGCATCTAGCAGTCACACTCGGGTAAGTGAAAATCTGTGTTCACACCAAAACTCGCACAGGTTTTTCTTTCAATAACCTTTCTTAGAATTAGTGTGTATTAGTTATACAGAGTCATGGACACATGCATGTAACATACTGTGATCGTTTCCATGCTGTATGACTTCCCTTGCTTTTCTGTCTCTTGCCTGTTATTCTCTTCCTCTTTTCTAATAATCTTCCTGCTACTTTCAAGACATCTTTTTATTTTTTATATCCCATACATGAGAAAAAATGCAATACTTGCCTTTCTGAGTGTAGCATATTTTGCTGAAACTGATGATCTCCAGTTCCAGTGATTTTCCTGATTTCTTTCTTCTTTATGGATGAATAATAATCCACTGTACACACATATTTTTACAACAGCTTTATTCCTAATAGCCCCAAACTAGAAATAGCATAGATGTTCTCCAATCACTGAATAGATTAAAAAACTGGGGTATTCTCTGAAGTGGAATATTACTTGGCAACAAAAAGGAGCAAAACTAAAGATACACACACAAATTTAGATTACTCTTTTTTTCAGACATCATTATTATCTCTTTTTGTTGCTGTTTCTTCCCTTTTATTAGTATATGTTTACCATATGTAATAGCTGTATTCATCATGGGGGACTGGTATCTACACATACACTTGATCCTTTTTTCTTTTCCTTCCCACCTCTCCTACCTCCACACATCCCCAGACATATTGCTCCTAAATGCATTTCTCCTGAGGGAAGGAAGCCAGAATCAATAGATTTTGTACTTTATGACATCATTTATGTGATATTTCAGAACAGGCAAAACAATAGGAATGGAGTCAAGACCAAGGGGCTGGGGAAAGAGACAGACTATACAGGTCCTGTGGGAAGGAATCTGGGTGTAGAATAGAGTGTGGAACACCTGACCAGTTATTTGTCAAAACTCAGAGAATGAGTTTGATCACAGAGTATAAGTTTAAAAAAAATGAAAAATTTGTACGGCAAAAACAAAAACCGCAACTACAACAAATGGAAACTATGCAAACAAGGCAAATTATAATAAGTAAGTCCTATTGTCGTATAAATGAATTGCGTGATCACACTGAAGGAAGTAGGGAGGGAAGACACCCCACAAACGTCAGTTACTACATAACATAGTCAACACTTCATGGGATAAGGTAAAGGTAAAGACCATGAGAACTGTGTACTGCTGTCTCCGCTCAGTGAATTGTTCCCCATGGGGTGTGGGTGAGAAAGCCTGAAACTACTTTATGTGTATGGAAGAGTTGAACATTAAGTATATTCTGGATAAAGAGAGTCAGACTCCTTACTGTTGGAAAAGGAGTTACAAATAAGGAAAGGGAGAAGGCTGGAACGCACCTCGTGACGGTGGACTGTAATTGGAGGTATTAGTGTGAATTCAATTTATTTTTTTAATTAAATAAAATTTTTTTGAGACAAGATCTCACTCTGCAGTTCAGGCAGGCCTTGAACTCATTGTGTAGCCCAGGCTGGCCTCGAACTCCTGGCATTCCTCCTGCCTCAGCCTCCCAAGTGCTGGGATTACAGTTGTGTGCCAACGCCTGGCTCCTGAATTCACTTTAAAAATACAAAGGCACGGACATAAACACACATATGTGTGTGACAAGTAAGTATATACATAAATATTTCAAGTTCTGCTTGCCAGAACGGGCTGGAAGCAGTGGCGACCCAGTAACGATGGGCACGTCTGAGGCTCCGATCTTAGTTTCGAAGCATCATCCTTCAAGAAAAGGATCCACAGCTTCTTTTGGAGTCGATTCGAGTCTAGGAGCAGGGAGAATCCAAGATGAGCTGCAGCTACTTCTTGTGTCAGGAAGTCAGAAATTGCTTAGGAAAGGAGGAAGGAAGGTAGAAAGAGCCCAGGAGCTACCCAGAAGGAGGCTGGAGCAATGTGAGCAACAAAATGAAGAGTGACAATGTTGCGTTACCACCCCATAAAGTACATATTCACGGGTCTATGTGTGCAAACAGTTATAAATAATACACAAATGGACAGAAGGCATAATTAGTCTCTATAGAAGGATCCTGGTTACTAAATGTAGAAGAAAAAAGGGAAACAGAAAGTCATATGAAACTCAGTAATAACTGTAATAATTGTTGCAGGGGGATCCACTGATGCACGCTGAAATTAGCAGGCTAAAGTTTGAGCAGATACAGAATATTTGCATAGCCTCAAAGTGTCTCCATCAGGATCATTATTAAATACAGTGGGAACATTAGACACGGCCAGTGGCAAAACCTGGCAGACACCACCCAAACCAAGTGATAAAGATTCACAGCACTGGAGAAAAGACCGGGACATCATGGAACCCTGAATGGTGCACTGAGATGGGTACATCATTTCTGTAGAGGAGAAGATTGAGTCTTCACTGTTCACAGATGCATGAGGGATCTTGGAGTCATTGCTGCTCACTGGGCCTCAGTCTCCCTAGATGCACTGAGGAATTGGAATAGATGTAGAAGGTACTTTCAAATATTTTTGTCAAAGAGTTCTTTCCTCCAAAATAAAAACGTAAGCCAGAATGGTTATAGCTGGGTGTGACACACCTGTAATCCCAGCACTCTGGGAGGCTGAGGCAGGAATATCACAAGGTCAGGCCCAGCCTGGACAATGTAATGAATTTATTGAGACTTGCCTCAAACTTTTAAAGGAATAGTGTGGGGGGGCATTGGGATTGTAGCTCAGTTTGAAAGTCTCAAGTTCAATCTCCAATATGATAAATAAATACATGAAGGAGTTGGTGGTTTTGAATGTTCACAGAAGTGCATGATCAGAATCTAATCAGGAGGAAGATTAAAAAAATAAAGCAAATTGAGGAACAATCTAAAGTATGGTTGGTCAGTACTCAAGGTCAAGGTCGTTGGAAGACCAGGAGAGACGGAGGAGCTGTGGCACCCTGTGGGAGAGCACGGAGGCATGAAGACCACTCAGCTCTGATACCATGCTGCAGTTGTGCCAGGTGGTAACGCCGAGGGCTGGGCGAAGGGTACGTGAGAATTCTCTGTACTAGTTTTGCAACTTCTGTAAAATTATTCGAAAATAAAAACTTGAAAAAAACAACAACAAAAAATAAGGAACAAGAGAGAGAGAGGTGAGGACAAAGAGAACAAAGAAAGTGGTTTGGGAGACCTTATCTCAACAAGAACTGTGGGCATAGTTACTGGCACATGGAGTTTACTAGCAGCAAGTAGATAAGAAAATGATTCATTCTGAGTGAATTATGTTGCCAACAGAATTGTCAGCTTGGGTTTTTTTTTTTTAAATGTGTGTGTGGATGATACTGGGGATTGAAGCCAGAGCCTTCATGCTGACCTATATCCTCAGTTGTGTTTTATTTTTTGTTTTGAGACAGGATCTCCCTAAGTTGCTAAGTTGCCCAGACTGTGCTCCAACTTGTGATTCTCCTGCCTCGGCCTCCCACTCTGCTGGGATCACAGGTGTGCACCACCAGGCCCAGCTCAGCTTGGACTTCTCAAATAAACTCTTGCTGTTTGAGACTGCAGTTCACATTTGACCTCCCAAGCCTTTCTGGGTGGGAAGTCCTTGGCCCAAACTGGCCACTTCTCGAGGAAATCCTAGTCCCCAACACAGACTGGGGGTGGGCCAAAGGAGAAGCTCTCGAGGGCAACGCCAGAGCCAGGGAGCTACAGCTTTGGAGCAGAATCAGAGCCTAAACCCCCAGAAGGTTCCAGGGGAAGGAGAGAAATGCCTGTCTGGCAGGATTTGGGAAGAGCTGTGGACAGTGTCTGCTGTGACTCCCTTTTGCCCCCTTTTTTGGTTTTTTTCTGGTACCAGGAATCAAACTCACAACCTCGGGCTGCCAGGCAGGTGCTGTGCCACTGAGCTAAATCCCCAGCCCCTCCTTTGCCCCTTTCTGAATGGCTTGTTTTTTGTGGCCTTCCAGAGCCTGTTCTCACTGCACATTGGGCTGGGCTGCCTGATACTTTGCCTTTCTGTTCTCTCTCTGGAGCAAGACAACCTCCATCAGCGTGGTGATGTGGAAGAAAGGAAGAGTGAAGTCGGATGCTCGAGGGCTAAGTCCAGTCAGTGGCCACCCTTAGTACGGGGCATCTCCATATTTCCTTGTGCCCTCCCAGGCCACAGTGAGGGTGCACTGCCTCACCCTATGGTGAGAGGCTTAGCCGCCTAACTTGCTTTCTCCAAAGAGAGTGGGGAGAGTGCATGACGGCTTCTGATGGAAATGTTTAATTCCTGCCATGGGATTTTCTGATGCTCTTCCCCTTCCTCAGTCACTGGGGTGATCCAGAAGGTGGCAGCTCTGCAGCGTGGACCCCAGAGTGAGGATAACACAGAGCAGGGCCCTTGCTGATCTGGAAGCGACACGTAACTAGAGTAAGAAGTAAACACTTCATGTCACTGAGACTGGGGGTGTCTGTCACCACATCCTGACAGAAGTTACTAGATAAGCTGAGGGTGGATACCAGGGATACCATGCCCATTGTCAGATAGGAAGTCCTGTTCCCTTAGGACCAGGCTGGAGTGTGTCATCTGGCTACACCAGCCAGTGAGTGATAGCCCAGGTATCAGTAGCTATTGGCTTTTGGTTGGGTTGGGAAAGATGAGACCCGGGAAAGCTCAGGAGCAGACTGGCCCAAGAAAAGTTGGTCAAGGCTTTCCCTCCACAGCCATTTTACTTTTTATTCAGCCTTCAGAGCTGCTGGAGGAGCAGCCATCACAACTTCCTAGTCTGTCAGGAAAAGGGAACATTTCAAGATGGCGCTGGTGCCACGGCTGGCGAGGAGCATGTGGCTGTGGGCTTACTTGCCTTCTGTTTCTGTGACTGCTGAGTTTCCTTTGACCCTGTTCTAGACCTCATTGTGCACAAATTCCCTTAGTAGTCTGGTTCTGTCTGTGCTCTCTGAGGCCCATGGAGATGGCTTCAAATGTTTATTTTGTCAAGAAGTCCTTTTGTCTAAGAAAAAAAGAAGACAACATAGTCCTGAACCTGATCTTAACTACCTCTGTCTGCCCTCAACAGTGCAATAGCTCTGCATTTTCTCAAAGGAACCCTAGGATTCCTTGGCATCTAGTCTGGGAAACCCTAAGAGCCCATCAAGCTCAGTTAGGCTATGCCATCTCATGATACCCAAAGCAGAATTTTTTCTGTCAAATCTCAGGTTCCTCGCTATGGCCAGGTGCTTTGGGGCTGGGGACTCTACTGGTTGCTCAGCTCAGTGCCCACAGCATGCCAAGTCCCTGCCCTTTAGATGCTCAGCAAGTAAACCAGACAGAGGCTCAGTAAACGAATGAGACAGTCCCATCTCCTTGATGGGACCAGAAGAGAATCAAAACTGAATGATTTTCCCAGACACCTTGAGCTCTTCATGCCCTCCCGGACAGACTCCCCGAGCAGCCCAGCCATACACGTGCTACACACGGGGGAAACTGAGCAAGGGCTCTACAGTGCAGCTGCTCAGTGTACTGTGGTTATAAAAGGAAAGTACCTTGTGCAGCCTTTCCATCTACAAAGTGGAGCTCCTGGAACAGTAGGAACTGGTTTGCAGGCAGTTAGGGGTGAAGGAGTGAGTGCATGGAAAGGCCTGAGCTTCTGCCTAGAGGGGAGAGTGTTTTTGTCTTCATGATCACTTTCATCATCATCAGCACACACCTGAGCACGTGCACCACTTTGCAATCTGTTGTGCACATCATGTGCAACACACGTGTCTTGTTGGCACCAACGTTTTCGCTGTACCTAACAGGACAAGCGCAGAAGAAGAAATTCATATACATGCAGTAGACTGAATGAATCTGGCTAAGTGGGTAATCTCCAAGGTATTGTGTCCCAGTCAAGGCCAACAATTTCCCAACAGGACTTTATTCAACCACAGTGCTGGTTATAGTAAGTTAGAATCCTGGGGTAGTGTTCATCAAACTCTGATGTGACTAGCTCCCAAATAAAAAATATAACACCAATGCAAGCACCACATCAGCAAGCACCCTTTTAAGACCCTCATCTGGCCTGTGTATTGATGAGCAATCAATTGATCTGTCCGGCTCCCCACAGAGGATCATTATTCTCATTGAAGTGTAGACACACTCCAACACTGCGTATTTCAGCGTGGCTCTGAAGGAGTTAAGTGAAATAAAGAATATTATCAATATTGTATCAGTCACAGATGAGAGACTACATACCAGGATCAGTGTAATTCATTCATTGGTTTATGGACACCGAGTCCTCCGGGGACTGTCACAAATCCACTTGATGTTCCTGAGTGTGAGATTTAGCATTTGGATCTTTGATTTAGCTGAAAGATGTGTAAAAACTCATGCAGTCAGACAACTCCCTACAGGCAATTCATCTGTGTTGGCTTTTACGTAACAGTTATTCCAATCAAGTGTCAGCAGTAACTTAAGCTCCATAACTTGTCTCTGAATTCAGATTGCTGAGATTCGGGGATGTGGAGGAGCAGCAGCAGCAGGGGCAAGACCATCCCTCTGAGAGAAGAGAACCTTTTCGCTCTCCGGTTTCACAGGTGAGGAAGCACACCGGGGATTCATGGTCAGAAGAAGGATGCAGCTACTTCCTTCAAGTGAAGTCTTGTGTTTTCTGTGCATGGCATCAGGATAGGGGAGGGATGGGAGAGCTGAGACCCCTGGGAGACGTGGACACTGAAAACACTCTGAGTTATTGTTAGGAGAATCCCAGTGGGGTTCCAGCTTCACAGCTACTCCCTGGCTATGGGAGCTGCAGATGGCCAGATCAGACCTGGGATGGAAGAACCCAAGTGAGAGGTATAACTCTACAGCTGATGATTTGATGGATAGCAAGTTGCCATTTTCCTCCTCCGGAATTTCTGCTCTGTCCCTCACCACAACTGCCTCCATCCAGCCCTAAGTCTCTTGATTTCTCATTACCTGTACCAAAGGTGCGGGGGAGGAGAGGAGGCAAGAGAGTTGCTTCACCTTACAGCCTCCAGTGGGAATAAACATACAACTGGATAGTTCTGCACGTAATTTCAGAGAGAGAAATGCAGCAATGCAATGACCTATCTATGTGAATGGGCTTTGAATGCCAATGTTAAAAAGAAGGATGTTTGGGATGGGCTTACTGAGTATCCGCACTGGGGGCAGGAAGCCCTACCATGAATGGAACCCTTAATTCTCAAACAAACTTTAGAAGAAGGCTCATTTACCACCCCCATTTTATAGAGGGGGAAATGAGGCACAAAGAGGTTAATAACCTGAGAGAAGTCACATAGCTGGTACAGTGGCAGAGCTGGGCTTCCAAGTTGGGTCTGTTGACTTCAGATGCAGTACTCACAACCACTGGGTTAGCATGCTTTTGCTTTTGTGTGGGAAGCTATGCCATCCTGCCCAACACTTTTTGAGGACATCTACAGGCTTGTCAGAGGACAAGGACAGCACCCTGTGTGTCCTCACAGTGTCCCACCCGCCTGAAGAAATAATTCATAGGCTGAGGAACTTTGATTACAGATGCTAGAGTAGGAATCTGTGGGAACATCTGCAAGGAAAGAGGTTGGTACCGGAGCTCTATCATGGTGGGTTTTGGCCCTGGAGGGATTGGAGGTGATGTTTTGGCCAATTCCACATTCAGATGCTTTCCAGAGGTAAATGTTTGCCTTCCAGTCAGAGAAGGACTGGCTGCAGGGAGCAGAAATCCACCGAGGTGGTACAAGGAATGAGTCCAGCAGAAGGCAGATGTGAAGACTGTACACAGAAGGCAATGCAGACAGGAAGCACTGGAGAACTCGCAAAGCTGAGGGACCTGAGGACAGAATAAAGGCCTGGCTCTGAGAGAGGTTCTGGAATACAGAGTTGGGGGAAGAGGTAAATTTTGGAGAGATAATGAATCAGAGTTTCCCAGAGTGGATGAAAGACATGAATCCCCAGAATTAAGAATCACAAAGAGTCCCAAGCAGGATTAAAAAAAAAAAAACAAATAAATAAAACCACAAATAGGATATATCATAGCACAGAAAAAAAGATGGGGGACCCAGCCCAGGTCAAAAATATTTTTTTATTTGATATTGTGATTGAACCTAGGGGCTTTGCACTGTGTTATACTGTCAGTCATCTAAAAAGTCTTTGACACAGGGTCTGCCTAAGTTGCTAAATTGCCCAGGCTGGGATGGAATTTGTAATCGTCCTGCTTCAGGCTCCTAGACTGCTGGTATTATGGAGTGTATGATCACTCCTGGATTCAAAAGTGTACGGAAAGGACATGAGTGATTCCTTTGGGGTTGCAATGCATTGCTAGGCAGCCCTTGGGCCTCCCTGGACCGTGTGATTCTGTGGCTGGTTCCTTTGCAATGCTGTGCTTCAGAGCAGGATGTGAGGATAGGCATCACTCAGCAGTCAGCACCTAGGGTGGGTCGGGTGGAGGAGGCCAGAGTGAAAAGTAGCAGGAAAAGTACCTTCCATCTTTGGTTTTGGGTCCCGTGGCACTGCCTGAGGCTGAGCTGGAGGTGGTGGAGCAGAAAGTGGCAGGTCCTCTGACACAGCGGCCTTCTGGAGGAGTTATCTTTCAAAAAGGAGAACCAGGGGTGTTCAGCAAGGAGAGGAAGCCTCTCTTTTCCTCCCAAGCTCCCAAGAGGTCAGGTGCTCATACAAAGCCCCTGGCACACAGGGAGTGTTCAGAGAAGCCAAGAGTGAATCTTAATTGGACATATAGTATGTGTCAGTAGTCTCTATGTACTGCATATTCAGTCTGGTCCTCCCCATCAGCTTGTATGAGTGTAGAAATACCACTCCTTTCTTACTGGGAGGGGCTCACTACCTTGCTAGCAAAAGTCACAGAATTGCTGTATATGAACCCAGGCAGTCTAGTTCCAGGGCAGTCATGAAACTAATTTTCTAAAGGAATGACAGCGCTGTCAGATGTGGTATGGGAGTTAGAAGAAGATCATAATATGACATTTTGGAGAAACGAGTGAGCACCTTTTAATTTTACACCCAAAGAATTCAACCAGCCGAATGTGGGCTGTGTGTACTTACTGTGTGTAGGTATGCTGTTTTAAATCCCCTGGAGAGCCTTTGGGTGCTACTGGTCCACAAGGTTGCACAGGGGAGTGCTAGCATCGCCAGCTGGCATGTTGTTGGCAGAGTGGGTGGTGGGCAAGCTGAGAGAAGCCCCCATGGTGTCTCAGGTGCATGTCTATCCTTTGCCTCTGAGGGCCAGGGAGTCATGGACAGCTCAGATGCAGCAGCTTCCTCCAGTTCCAGTTTTTTAGTGCTCTGGCTTGAAGCGGTTCCATTTGGGAGGGTTTCTTCCTAGCATTTGGTATGGAATTATTACCAAATGCTAGAGAGGAACCCTGCCAAATGCTGTATATCAGCTAAAACCCAAACTCTTAAACAATGAAATATTTATAATAAAAACAAACTCCGGAGAGGGGCTCAGAGTAGGGTGCCCAGCTGCAGAAAGGCTCCTGGCTAAAGTGCCCCAGGTTGGTCTTGCTGGCTGGTTCAGGGTGGCTGCCAAGACAGCAGGTGCAGGTGTTGTGGGGTGCAATTAAGTGAGGTCTTTCTTGGGAAGAAAAGAAGCTATAGGCCTTGAAAATCTCTACAAGGCCCAGAAGACACAGCTGAATCTTGTCCTCGCTGAAGTCTCTGCTCTTGGCTTCCTGTTGAGAGCCCTGCATTCAGTAGGCACTCCATAAATGCTGACTGCCCACAAGTGCAGACACTTCCGGGAAGAGCAAAACCTCACCCAGCTGGAATCCACAGGGAATGAGATCCAGATAGCTGCTTTTTCCAGATACAGCCATAAATTATCTTCATGTAACATTTTCAGATGGAAATATTTCTAAGATGCAGCGCACATTTCCTTTCTTTCTTACTTGGAGAATGTGGAACACCATTAACCTTTCTGTAATGGCTCAGGGTTGCTGCTGTGAACCTCAGATGCGGAGCGGGAGGTAATGCAGCCCTCGGGGCTCATGAGGTGTGCAGGGGTATCTGCCCTTCGCTAATGGTCTCTGTTCGCGGTGCTTCCTCCGGTCGCCAGCCTGTTTCCTGGAGATTTGAGGGGGAGCAGTTCTTCCTTCACTATCAGCCCTTCGGTTTTTGCTCTTGTCGAGTGTGGCTGTCTCTCCCTTCCCAAATTACCATTGCTAATTGGCTGTGGACCAGAAAGCAGAACTCCAGGCTTATTGCGATTACGTGTAAAGTAAGCTTTCCTCTGCTTTGCTGGAGCATTTCAGAGGCCTGAGCAAAGTGCAAGAACCCCCGGCTGTGCACAGTTGCTCTTCCGGCTACTCCAAGTCTTTCTTGCATTTCTGCTTGATTCCTAGTCTTATCAGAAAAGGAAGGTTATAGCTCACTTGGAAAGTCACTTCCTCTCAGCAAAGACACTCAGGAACATCCTGAGAACATGGGCTGCCCATCTATTTTTTTGTGTGTGTGTGACAGTGTCTCACTATGTAGTTCAGCCTGGCCTTGAACTCACTATGTAGCCCAGGGTGGCCCTGAACTCACAGGGCTCCTCCTGCCTGTGCCTCCCGAGTGCTGGGATTACAGGCATGCACCACCACACCCGGCTTGCCCATTTCCAAATCCCAGGGACACAAGTTTGCATGCCATTCCAAAAGAGCTACACTTCTTAGCATCTTCATGTTTGAGCAATAAGAAGAAAGCATGTGGCCATTTATTTCCCTGTTTGGAAGATAACAAGTTGAGGCCAGGAGAGAAATCACAGAGGGCAGGTTCTACACCGTGGCCACAGCAGTAGCAGGGGATTTTGGCTGCAACCTAAACAAGTCTGCATCTTAGGAGGAAGAGGATGCATCCTGAGAAATACAAAGGGGGCACAGGAGGTGGGTGCCAATGCAGAAGGTGTGCATAAAGGTGTGCACAGGAGCCGGTACCGGGGAAAGCCGTGTACCCTCTTTGCACCCTTGGCAGGGAGCACAGGGACTCCATACACAGCAAGAGAGAGAACAGAACTCCCAGAGTCCTTTCCTGGAGGGACGGTCCCCAGGAGTGGTCCTTTTCTACAGGGACGGTCCCTAGGAGTGGTGGCATAGTTAGAGGAGTTCCGAAACTGCCATATCCTGGCTTGTTGGAAGGCAGTTGGGTGACCCCAAACTGTCTTTCCCATAGCCCTCCAGTTTTTGTGGTGCCTCCCTTGCTGGACTGACCCTGAAGCCAGAGAACAAGGGAGCCAGGGCATGAATCCTACACATTTACAGAAGTCGCCTCTTGGGCGCCAAGTGGGGTGGACAAGGAGGGACAGTTGCTTAGAAATGCAAATGAGAGAACCTTGCCTGGAGCCTGTTGTAAGCTCAGCTGTCCGCCAGCAGCAGGGTTCAGGTAGATTCCTGAGGCACCGGTCTCTACCTATGGGTAGGTGGGCTGGCCCAGAAGCTGGTGGGTGTGCAGGCCAAGCAGCACCCCCAGGATTCACCGCATCTCTCGCACAGAGAGGAGACTTGTGTGTTCATCCTGTTGCACCTCTGCCCTGTTTAACAGAAGAGGCCAGCAATGAGGAGGGTAGTATAGAGTAGCAGGCAGTATTGGAAAACAGGTATCCAGAGACACCTGGGGCCCACCTCTTGTTCCAATCTTTCCTGAGCTTTTTGTTTTTGCCTAGTAAAGTGACAAGAATCCGCCCCAGTGTCAGATGTGGTGAGGAGGTCTTTGATCAACTCTCAGAGGCTGGACAAGGAAGAGCTTCTTGGGTGGAAGTCGTGGCTGCCTGAGGGAGGGTTGCAAGTCAGCCAGCAGAGAGAAGCTGCTCTTTCACCTTCCGGGCCGAGCAGCTCTGAGCAGTCTAACAGGCCTGGAGTGACCAGTCTGGTGCTGGGTGTGCTTGGCACACGCTGATGGCAGGTGGGTGAGCAGAACACAGGGGAAGCTCAGAGCTGGCTGTCTGACTCCAGGGGTTGGTGGGTAGAGATCCTTCCCTACTTTACTCAAAGCACACCTGGGACAGGAGCTTCCTCTCCCCTATGAATCTGTGTCCCAGCCTTCTCCAAATCTGAACTAGAGTTGTTTTATTCATGTAAAATATTGCTTAGTGTAGCTACAGTATGAAATTCAGAAAACACCAGACTCTATTGCACATGAAAGTTAAATCATCCATAATCCTACCATCTAGACTCACCATGAATGCGTGAGTGAATTTCCTCCCCTACCTTTGTTCTTTACACAACATAAACATAATGAGTAAGTATTCATGACGTAAGCAGAGAAAACAGGCTGCATGGAACTCACCCACCTGTTACTGGTGATTGTCTGCTGGTTAATTCCCAGTGCATACTGTAATGAGTCATGTGCATGTCTGAAGAGAAAGCACCTTTATATATGTACTTGTAAAATAGGAGCCATATTGTAAACAAACTCTTGTACCTTATTCTCCACCCTACTCATTGGTATCAACTAAATCAAATAATTTTTAAAAAAATGGTACTGGGGATTGAACCCAGAGCCTTTGCACTGAGCTGTTATCCTCAGTCCTTAAAATTTTTTTTATTTTTTTATTTTGAGATGGATTTCACTAAGTTGCTAAATTGCCTTGAACTTGTGATCCTCCTATTTCAGCCTCACCATGCCCAGCTCCAAATAATTTTTATGAATGTAGTTTTCCAAATTCTAAAATCCCCATCTTTCACAGAACACTGGTGTTTTGTGGAATGTGGAGGCATGCAAGTGTTCATCCACTTGAGAATCATGGATGGAGGCCTGATGAGTTGATACTCCACTCACTGCTAAGGACTCAGAGAGGCTGAGACCCTGCCCTTGATAGGCTCCTGACTTAATGCTAACACTCAGACTGAGGTTTCGTACAGTGGAGCCAGCACAAGCAACTGTGGAGTGCTCCTTGTGGCCAGGTATAGAGCTGGATGTGCACCGCAGGCCTTCTGGGTTGCGTATGAGGCCATTCTCCCTCCCTTGCTTCTGCAAATCCCACCCTTCTTTCATGGTACCCATATCTCAGGCCCACTCTTTTCAGACATGCAGGCAGCCCAGCCACTCCCTCTCTCCCTTGGTAAAGCCGCCTCTCACTGGCCCTTGATTACACTCCTAAGGCTACAGATTCAGCTTGTTAATTTCATCTTCCTATGCCTGAATTGTGACTTATTTCCAGGTGTAAGACTGATCCTTATAGCTAACCCTTAAAAAAAAAAAGTATCCTTCTAGGAATTACCTTCTAGAATGTCAATTCTGACATGATGCATTTTATAACGAAATGGGACATATTCTGGGATGTGGTGGGAAAGCTGGTGACAGCACCCACCTGGTAAACATTTTGTCTTATGCTGGGTCTGTCTTGCATCCCTGGGGCTGCTGGGTGACCAAGCTTCTTTTGGGTGACCAAGCTTCTTTTGGAAGGGTGGTACAGGGACTCTTTTCCTCCTGTTCTTTTAAGGTTGGCACTTCTCACTGGGGCAGGAACATCCAAGCTGCAGAAATGCATCTTCCGTTCTTGGGAAACCCTTCTTTTCTCATAGCGTTCATAGTAAAGTCAAGGCAAGTTAAAACACAAACATCTTAAGGTGTTGATG
Organism: Chinchilla lanigera; assembly: GCF_000276665.1. Classification (NCBI taxonomy): domain Eukaryota; kingdom Metazoa; phylum Chordata; class Mammalia; order Rodentia; family Chinchillidae; genus Chinchilla; species Chinchilla lanigera. The sequence continues at coordinate 7,497,616 of NW_004955468.1, read as the reverse complement.
TGCTAACCCTTATCTTAAAGTGTCACAGCTGGCTTGCTAGGTGACCGTGTAGATTTTATGCTAAATGGTTCCTAGTTTCAGCACTGAGGCCATAGCAGGCCACTGCTTGTCAGGCAGTATTGTGGGGATTGGGTGTTTAGGAAAAGCAGTCAAACTATGATTTTTTTGTTGTTGTTATGGTTGTGGCTGTTAGCTTCTAACTACCCTGGTGATTTCATTGACTGGTACTTCTGGACAATTGGACATTACCTACCTTAGCAACTATATTTCCACCAACCAAGTTCAGAAAGGCCAGCTTCCTGCTACTTGTGTGAAAAGATGAATAAGTGATTCATAAACTATCTGTCCATGGTCCCCCAGGCACTCCACAGACATTAGAGAAGAGAGGTGAAGGGCTAGAGTCAGCCAGGATTATATGTGGCTACAGCGTTAAGTTTGCTTTTTCAAATGTGTGACCTGCACATGCTTATTGCAAAAGAGCAATAGCAGCACCCTGGTGATCGTTCTTCATCCTGCCTCCCCAGCAAAGCCACCAGTGACAATGGTTAGATGACAAGGTGAAGCCCGCCCTGGATCCACCAGCTCAGATCTGATAGGTGCAGTGCCCTGCACACAGTGAGCCGCCCCTCTGTTTCTGCTAAAAGCGAGTAGATGCCTTCACAGGAGGAACTGCTCACAAGGAAACTGAGGCTCAGGCTGGGAGACATTTCCCTCCGCCAGGTGTGGGGCCAAAAACCTGGGGCTTGCAGAGCATGCAGGAGGCAGAATGGCACCAAAATGTTCTCACAGCACTGAACGGCTACACGCAAAGCATGGAACGCTCTAAGTCCTTTTTAATGAAAAACAAAATGCACATAAAACATTTATACATCATTCATGTGAACAGTGAGTGCCTACTCCGTACCAGTTATTGCATTAAGTGGCAACTCACACAGTTCTCTAAATGTGCTTAGGAAGCAGGGGTTCACCCTGCTTCCTAAGGTGTGGAGGTTAAGGCCTGGGGGGACGACCAAAACTTGTCTGAGATCACACAGCTCCAAAGTGGTGCAGCTTGGATTTCAACCAAGGGGTTGTGGCCCTTGAAAGCATGCTCTTCTTGTCCACGGTACCCCTCCCTCTTCTTTTTTGGAGCAAGGGAAAAATCACTTCTAAAGGTAAAAATAACTCTGAGAGTGCCTAGGGGGCTGGTGTCGGAGAAGGAGAAAGGGATCTTGGAGCAGAGCTTCCAAGTAGGCAGCAGGCAGAGGTTGGACAAGGCTCCTGCCACGACATTTTTTTCCCTATTGCAGACTGGAACCATCCTTCCCTTGGATGCAGAACCTATCTGAAAAGCCAAAGCACAGAGGCACGTTGTCTCCTTTGACCCCAGGAAGGTTCTATTCATTCCCTTCCTAGAGACTGAGAGATAGCCTAGGTCTCCCCAGAGCTGAAGGGTGAGTCTGGGAACCTGTTGACATTGTAACACCAGCAGAATTAGAAGGCAGACTCCTTTGCAATCAGTGTGACTGCCTGTAAGACAAGCCCTAAATCCCCCTGTACATAAAGAAGCCAAAGGAAGAAGATATAATATGAGTGTGGGAAGAATAGGCTTGCATATACTTTTGGGGAGGAAAGTTGACAATGCCTGTCAGGAGCCTCAAAAACCTCCATTCCCACTGACACAGAATTTCACTTCCATCAACAGATCCTGAGCAAACAAAGGTTTAACCATGAAAACGCACACACCAATACTTTTAGGAGACCAACAACAACAAAAAAAATTAGAAACAATTTTGATGTGCCAAAGTAAGAGATTGTTTGAATAAATTATGTTGCATCCACGCGATAGAACATTATGTAGTCATAAAATCATGTTTTCAAAGAATATTTAATGACGTAGGGAAATACCTTGCTACAAGGTTAGAGAACAAAAGCAGGACACAAAATTGTTTATACAAAATGATTCAAAGTTGGTAAAAAAAAAATTGGCACACATAGAAAAATGCTTGGGAGGAAAAACACAAAATGCTATCAGGGTGAGATGAAGGGAGATATAATTATCTTTGTGCATTTTGCGTTTTCTAGCTATTCTTCGTGTTATTTAATATTAGAGAAAATACCCACTAATTTTTAAAGGTTGTCACTAATTTCTAGTGGTGGTAACTCATTTTTGGCACTGCTTTTCATGTATGAATGAATGTATGTATGTATTCATTCATTTATGCAACTAGTTAATAAAGGTAAAGTGCTTAAAACAGTGCCTGGCACAGAGTAAGAATTATTTCTTGTTAGGTATGATTAATTAATTTCTTAATTAGTTCCATCAATATTTCCTAATGTCTTGTATTGTGCCAGGGGCTGGGCTAGGTCTGGCCTAGCAATGACCCAAGCTTGGGGGTCTGCCCTCTTGGAATGTCTGAATTGTGTACAAAGAACGGGCTTTTATCGCAAAGACATAGGTAGCATCATGACAAAATGGCTAGAGGGAGGTGTGCAGATTCGCGCTTTCAGAGCCAGAGGAAGCCTGGATAATCTGGTGTGGACAAAACTACATCTCAAATGCTCCATCAGATGAACTCATTTGCCTTCAGTCACCAGTGTGGATCCATATTTAAGGTGCCCACACCCTCAGATAGCAGCAGACCCTCAGATCCACCCTGCCACCCCTGCCTTCCATGAATCGAGTGCAGGTACAGATATGCCTGCAGGAGACTTTCCAGGGATCCCAGGTAGCCCCTTTGAGCTACACTGTCCATTTCCTCCATAGTGAACATCTGACTCAGCTTGGCTTCTGTTTTAGAGTCTGGTACCATCGATAGGCATTTGATGCTTGGCATATACTCTATCCCCTTGCCTCAATTCTTTCCTTTCTGTTTCTCTAAATCCATCAGACCAACCCCGCCCCTTGGTGGAAACAGTATCCATAACAAAGATTCTTTCCCTGGCCCCTGGTCCACCCTCCACCCGACTTCCATGGTCTGTCTCCTGTGCGGGTCCAGGGAGGGTTTGCCATGGGAGTGATCTTGGCACAGCCATCTCAAGTAGTGGCCAGAGTTGAGGATATGCTTTTTGCCCTAACGTTGTTTTTCTTATATGATTCCCAGTTGCTTCCTTGTAGAGAAATGCTGCCTAGAAGATGATAAAGGTCAATATTTATATTAGTAAACCCTGGAGATCCTGCTTAGTGATTCTGCTTGACTTCTATGACCAGGCTGCATCTATACGCTGAAGGCTAACTGCAACTTTTCCTGAAAAATGTTCTATGCCCAACATTTGGTCTTTATTTCTAGTGACAAACTGCACCTCTTCCACAGGTAAAATTATGACTAACAACTGGGGCTCTGGGAAACTAGAGCCTGAGAGGTGGCTGCATGCTGCATGATAAAGAATTAATGCCTTAGGAAAACTCTTGAATCTTTGACAATCCTAGGAAACCTCCCGAATCGCCACCAGCAGTTGCATTTGAAATTGGATACACTTGTTTCAACTGGTAGCTTTAGCAGTCTCCCAAATGTAGTTTACAGTGGACTATGTAATTAAGACCCCCCACCCCTGCTCAGGCAAACAAAACACAAGCCACATTTTGGCCTGAAATTCTACCAGCTTCATAGCTTTCCCCCATCCCCACTCAAACTTGACTTTGGTTGTTATAGACAACTGCAGGGCCTAGAGGTGATGCCCCTGTTTGGTCCAGGGTGTTTCAGGGCCACATCCTTGAAAAAGAACGGACATGTAGGGCTGTAATTATATCCAAGAGTTCTCAGAACAGTTCCCTGGCCTTTTCTTAACTTATGCAAAGGCATCATGAAAGTATCTCTGCGGGTTGGCCCTGCTTGGAAAATAAAGCTAGAGGAGGGAAAATTAGAATGATAAATAAGTTACCATCTTTTGGTTATTTTACAACCTGATCATTTTACAAAAGACTTTGTCTGTTGAGTTGCCTTAAATAATCAGCTCTCTCAGTCTAGGAAATCAGATTTAATTTATAAAAATTCAATTTACAAACTGAATAAACACAGAACATAACATACCTGGAACTTTAAGAAAATTCTGGTGAGTTCTCAAGTTGCTCGTTTGGTGGGGAGAGCATCAGCAGCCATGCCCTACTTTTCTGCCCTTCATTCCAGCTTTGTTTTTGAGTTTCCCAGTCTCTGGCCCAGGTACTCTTTGTTCTTGTCAGGAACTAAATATACGGGGTCTCAATCTCTGGCAAGTGACAGAAAACCGAGCACAAAATGAATTAACTTAAAGAAAATGTATTTGTTTATAAAACAGAAAGTTGCAGAGGTAGAACTAACTTCAAGCATGACTGAACTTAGGGTTCATTCAAAGCAAGTAGGACCATTTCTCTTCTCTGCTCTCCCATTGGCTGGGTTGGCACCATTCTCAGGCTTTTCTTGGTGACCTCTGCAAGCTTTGTGCTCTGATCTCTTAGCAAAGGGATGGAGACTACCGTTCTCCACATTTCAACCTCTCCCCAGTGCTAGTCCCTATTTAAAAAAACAAAAACAAAAACAAAAATTCACTCTGATTGGATCAGTACCAGTCACATGCTTCTTCCTGAGCCAATCAATGTCCAGAAAGATTTGATGCACTGATTGGCTGGAACCTGAGAGGGAAGCCAACCCAGAAGCCCTCAGGGTGGGAAAGGGCAGGCAGGGGCTGTTGCTGAGCAATTATACCAAGACAATAAATGTTTTTATGTTGACTTTGTCCCTCGTTAGAAAAGCTGAAAGAGGGGTATGGCTTGTTCTCTTTTTCTCTCTCACTCTCTGTTTCTTTCTCCCCTTTTCCTTCCTCTCTTCCTTCCTTCTTTTCTTCCTTCTTTCCTTCCTTCCTTCCTTCCTTCCTTCCTTCCTTCCTTCCTTCCTTCCCTCCTTCCTTCTTTCCTTCCCTCCTTTCTTTCCTTCTTTTCTTCCTTCCTTCCTTCCTGTAGGAGAACAGCATTCCTATTCTTTAAAAGGTGTACCTAAAGGGATGTTGGAGAAAAGTAAAGATTATCCAGGGACCAAAAGTTCCTGATAGAATAGCCAAGTAGGTCAGATGCTCCTCCAATTTCTGCTTACTCGGGGATCACCCACTACCTCTCTGGGTGCCCCTTGAGGAGTCATTCATCCTGGGGTGCTCATGATTGAGATGGCTGTTCCTTAGCCTGGTGGAGATAGACGCAAGTCCTCAGCAGCCCAGAAAACCCTGCAGGAAGTCAAGGAGACATCAAATGGAAGTTCAGGCAGCCCACCTCTGAGTACAGCAGCGTCACCTGGTTACAAGAGATGGCTTTCTAAATGCTGAGATTGAGAAGCGAAGTCTTTCTATGAGAGCCAAGTGGGACCCTGCAGGCATCCAAACCAAGTCCCCACCTATCATCTGAGCTTCTACAGATTTCATGATATCCTTTCCTTTCTGCTTGAAGAAGGTGCCCACCATCTTCCTAAAACCACTGCTCTATCTATGGTGCCTTCTACATGGCTGGAAGTTATCTTTTTTGCAGATGGGCAATTGGTGTGTGTCTGTGTGTGTGTAGGGTGTGTGTGTGTGTGTGTGTGTGTGTGTGTGTGTGTGTGTAGGGGGGCAAATATTGCCATTTGCCTTTTTATTCAGAGCCCAAGCAGTCCTCAAGGGGTACTTTCCTGTGCGCTTCACTCTTGGCCCAGGTGATGGCCATCTCAATGGCTAGTTTTAAGTTTCTCTATACAGTGAGTGAGGCAGAATTATAAGGAGAAGAGAGAGTGAAGGGCACAAAAGAGTGATGTAGAAATACGAGTAAAACAAATACTGCCGTGACTGGTGGCTGGGAGAGCAACTCCAAAGTAAGTGCAGGCTCGGTAACAGTTCATGGAGCACTGTCAGTTTTGCAACTGGAATGACAGAGGTCAGAACAAATCTGTTGGTGTGAGAGGTATTACTTTTCAAGGAGGCATCTGGAGCGGTGGGACACTTATTACAAGGTCCTCATGAGCGTCTAGCATGAAGCCCTTCCTGGCCTTGTTGCTAAGTTGGTTCAGGAGTCACCCAACCAAGGACTGATCTCACTGGTGATACAGCCACCACCCACCTAACTCACCAGCCCAGGTTTCCAGTGACGTTCATCAGTTTCAAGAAATCGCAAGGCTGTTTCTTGCTTCCTTAGAGATACTGCAGATCGGGAAGGCCCTGGTTGGAGTCCACAGGGTGGGAAGTGGCTGCCCACAGGGGCAACTAGGAAGTGTGTCAAGGCAGGACCCTGGGGTATGGGAATTGGGTGGGCCCATGGGAGAGAAATCTGCTGAAAATCCAGTCACAGGTTCTAGACCTGGTTAGGCAGGGCAGGAGCAAGGAGAAGTACTCCAGAGTTGGAGAAGGGGTACAGGGAGCCAGTACCAGCAGGCCAGAGCCAGGGGAGGAAGATGCAGACAAGGAGAAAGCCTGGGGGCAAGGAAAATAACCCCAGAGCCACGCATTGTGGAAGTGACCACAAACAACACTGCAGGAGTCTATGGGGACTATCTCTGCCCCAGAGCGATTCAAGAGTCAGATTTCAGCCACCGGGAACACCAGGCCTCTGCTTATTGTCCGGTGCCCTCCGCCTTGAGCTTGACTCCCACCTGTGGCAAGCTCCGTGGCGGGGTCTCCTGCTGCATCCCCCAAACCAATGAGAGGAATGCAGAGCGCATGGGCGCCGACAGGGGGCGCCGGTGAACCCCCGCGGCAGCTGTCCGCTGGGCGCAAGCGGTAGGGTTTGGTCCCTAGGTCCTGGGTAGTTTTTAATCAGAGTGCTGGCTACAGAAAACCTCAGTCTACCCCGAAGAGCAACAGCTGAAGTCTCCAAGGCCACCTGGAACGCAGTCTTCCTGAGACGCTTGGGCTCAGAGACCAAGGGTGCCTATGGCCTCCTGGCCTGGAAGGGCACCTTGGGCTGGCGGCTACTGCTTGGGCGACCCCCAAGATTACCAGAGAACTCACCGGCCGACTCTATGCCTTTCAAGACCCAGGAGGACCAGCTGCTGGAGGGTTAAAAGGGGCTCGACACCCCCATTCTGCTGGGGAGAAAGTGCCTTTCCTCCAAGTGCGTATAGATACTTCCTTTCTACCTGCTCGGCCCTGCGCGGCTCTTTGTCCGAGCTGTCACTTATAAAGAATCACTTGACTTACAATAACAGGTTCAAAAGAAGACAGAGTATAATCAGTTGATCCACGAAGAATTGAAATAAAGAACACCCCACTGCTCCAGCTATCATTCCCATAGAGATAGTGATATCATTGATGTGATTGCGGTGATAATTTCTATACAAGGCAAAAAAAAAGCCCTCCTGTGTTTTGGAATCTGTTCAAAAAGAATTTCAGACATATCCGATTGGAAAATGTGGACTGAATTCCTAAACTTTTTTGGGGAGCAGGCAAGGGATCTTCAAAGGGTACCACTGCACAGAACTGTGTGGATTCTAAGGAAGTAGCTGGTTGAGGTTGGGGAAAGTGATCCTCCCCTGGCTTTCCAAATCCGGGACTAGGAAAGACAGAGACCAAGAAGGAGGAGAGAAGAGAGAGGGAGCGGGAAGAGGGGAGGGGAAAGGGAAGAGAAGGGGAGAGGAGGGGAGAGGAGAGGGGAGGGGGAGAGACGAATTTACAGGGCAGGATTGGGGTGTGGGCAGCGCCAGGGTACCCACTGAGAGTGCTCTGCACCTGGGGAGTGACCACTCTCACCCAGGTGCAAGGCCTGGTGTCCAGGGCTGCTTACACCGCCCCCAAGCCGGCCGCAGACTGCCAGCTCACTCCTCCCTTCGCAAAGTTTTCTGTGCCCTGTCCCACTTGGGCTGGTGTTTGCCACTGAACAGGTCCTCGGCTGGAAGGGTAGTGATGGGAGGCTGTGGCATGCTTTTTCTGTATCTTTGCTTTTACTGTATTTTGGTACAGGGGTCTAAAACCGGACAGTTATGCAGGGGGGAACTCAGTTCCAGAGGGTTGGGAGAAGTCTTACCTGAATCTGTTTTAAGTACCCCTATAACGGCATTTTGAATAATCAATCTGTCTCCACTGGTTCTTAATCACGCACAGCACAGGCCTCTCTGTCTTCTCTCTCTCTACCTCCCTCCCTCCCTATCTCCTTTATTTATCAACTCTTTAGGATCTTGTCTTTCTGCTATTAACATGCCTAGTGTCACATGCGAGCTTTTCTTTAAAACAAGCTCTGCATTGGTGTGTCTGGATACTTCTTTTATTATTATTACTCAATCTTTTTTCTTTCTTTTTTTTTACCCATAATGACACCAGGATCATTATATAATCCCATAACAAAGAGGCTTTTGAGGCACCAGCTTTTGTCAACTGTAGGACAGAGAATCCATAATTGCATTATTCAGCTTTTTCCCCCATTCTTTCGACCCCCCCTCCCTCACAGAAACCCAACCTCACACACCACTCAAATCTCCACCTTGTTACCTCGGCTTATATTATTTACCAAAAAAAACGTTTGCCTTGAGGACCAGCCTTTCAAAGTTGCCTTTAAAAAGTTATTTTGTTTGATAATTAAGTCCTGGAGCCCACCGCCTGATGATTATTCTGGACCCATAAGGCAGAGAACCTGCGTGACGTTTTTCTCGAAGTTTAATTACCGTATGCTAATTTCCCTGCCTACTACGTGATTAATTAAAATCATATTTTCATAATCATTTGGCACTAGTATTGTTTTAGAATTATCATGATCTCCTAAATAGTGTCTGTAAATAAAGTCGCCTCTAATGGCAGGCGCGGGAGGCGAGGCTGAGGACCTCTTCGTGTTTGTATCGCGGCGATTGGCAACATAACTGCCTTATTTACATTAAATACGCCACAAGGTTACAGCGCGGATCAACGTCATTTGATCGCTGATGACTCCCTTAAACGCCCGGGCTGTGACTGATTCTCCGCGTCCCGCTGTCCACCGAGATTCACCCGGGAGTTTTTTTTTTTTTTTCCCCCAGAAAAGAAACAGACTTTAAATAGTTTCAGGAGCAGGTAAGAATTACGCTTTTTCCTCTCCCCCTTTTCCCTCTCTCTAGGCTCTCCCTCCGTGGCAATCTCTCTCTCCCTCTCTGCTGGATAAAAAATTCTTTAGTCAAAGGCAGGAATGCAAAGTAGTGACAAGCGAAGGGGCTGATATATGTCTCAGTAACGAGTCTGACAATCAGAATGTAGCTCTTGGAGAATAGATAGATTTTAATAAGTGTGTTTACATGAGCTCAAGGTCAGAAGCAAGCTGCGCTGTGTTAAATGGTTTCTTAGTTGCTAGACAGAGAGAAAAAATGGACGATCACACACCATTCTTTGTAGATTATTATATCAAGGGTTCAGTCTCTGGCTCATCAAAGCTAAATGCCGCAAGACCTATCTAGTTGCTGTGAATTATGCCAGGGCGACAATGGAGAGCGTTTTTAATGGTACAATGCATTTCACCTACCAGATAGGGGGAGGCCGAGCCGGAGATGGGGATGTCTACTGGGGATGGGTGATGAGTATCAATGAACGGGGCGATTCTGAAAAGAGGCTGATGAAAACCGAGCCTGCCCTGCCCGGGCTGGGCTGGGAACAGTTCGCAGGGCTCTGCCGAGTGGGCGAGCGAGGCGCGCGAGCTGGGCGCCCGTCCCCCCTCAGCCCCGGAAAATGATCAAGTCAATCATGTGGACATGTTTCATTATTCATTGAACACAATCTTTTACAACGCTCCGTTTACGTGCCCGAGTTTGCTCCCGACGCCCGCGTTTCAATGTTTAAGGTAAGGAAAACAAAGGTGGGGGGGGAT
>NW_004955468.1:7485866-7487783 GCF_000276665.1 Chinchilla lanigera | reverse complement strand
GGCGTCCGGTAGGTGGCAAAGTGAGTTTGGACTCTTGGCGTGGCCCCCGGTCCCCTCCCCCTCCCCATCTCGGCAAGGCCTGCCGCCCGGTTCCTTCTCGCCCCATCGCGATTAAAAAATACAGTCTAATTAAATATCCGTGGCTGTGACGTTGGCGAGAGAAGCTGTCAGCGGGGGTAAAAAAGAGGAGGAAAAAAAAAAACGGGAAAGCGGCGGCGGCGGGGCATCGAATGGCGCTAGAGAACTTCCGCGGCGAGCGGACCCGCGTCTGGGCCGTCGCCTCCCCCGCCCGCGGTCCCGGGACCGTTACTTTGAAAAGGAGTCTTGGGGCCTCTCGCGGCGCGCGCCGGAGGGGACCCCGCGCCCAGCTCCGGCCCGGCCTGCGCCCCCGCCCGCGCGCGCCGCGCCAGCCGCGCTCAGACCCCGGGAAACTTTCGAAAGGGTCTGAGGGTGGGGAGGGGGGCATCGCACCGGGAGGGGGAGGCCGGGCCGCGGAAACTTCTGCTCAAGTGACTTTCCCCATTTTCTCCTCCGCCTGGGGCTGGGGGTCCCCTGGCTCTCCTCTTGCCCTCGCGGCGGCTAGCTGTGGGATCCTGGCCCCTCTGCCTTGGAGACAGAGGGTAATTTGTAACCTTTTTCTTTCTTTCTTTCTTTCTTTCTTTTTTTTCTTTCTTTCTCTCTCTCTCTCTTTTTTTTTTAAATCAAAGTTAGCTGATGCTTACAGTGTGTCCAACTTGCGGGCGCCGAGGCCGCTGAGACCTGCCATTTTGTGCTTTCATCGGCCTCCTGCGCCCCAGGAGCCTGGCGAGGCCCAGGCTCGGGCCAAGGTGCACGGGGGTCCGAACCCGCGACCCCAGCAGAGGCCGCGGCGCCTGTGAGCTCGGTCGGCGCCCGCAGCACCTGCCCTGGCGGCTCCGGCCCTGGGGACGCGGGGTCGGAGGTGGGGGGGGAGACTAAATAAATAAATAAATAAGTAACAGGTTATGGAAGGAACTGAGCCGACCAGTCCGGGGCTGGAGAAATGAGGCCAATCAGAGTGAGGAAGTGCGGCTGTGGGGTGCTGTGAAGCGGGGGAGGCCGGAGAGGTGGGGGCCTCTGGGAAGAGTGCAATTTAGGGGAACGCACCGGGCAAGAATGGTCGTTGTTAATAAGCCTTTCTGCTTGCTTTGAGACATTTTTTGAGGATGAATTAAAGAAAACAGTCGTAGGCGGGAGTCGGGATGTATTTTAGGCATAAATAAAAATAAAATAAAAATAAGGGGGGGGGTCTCTTCTTCGATGAGTAGGAAAGTGTCCAGATCTCGATGCGCCCATCTGTTGCAGCTTTGCAAATAATTTAAAATACAGATATCTCTGTATAGGTTGATGTATGGGAAGTGAGGGAAGGTGGGAAGGCAGACGCCTGGGAAGTTAGAAAAAAGAAAAAAAGGGGATGGGGCGGAAAGAGAGTCGTGTTCTTCCTCCCCCCAACTCTGAGGAGAAGACTCCCGCGGGGCTTTCTTTGGGGACAGGTGGAAAGTTATCCCCTTCCTCCTGCCCGCCCTTTCACTCCTGTGATGTGAGTCTTTCCACTCTCCGTCTCTTGGCGAGCTTGTACACAATTCCTGAGTTTGGTGGAGAACTGGAAAGAAGAGAGGGTGCAGGGTTGAGGTTGACCGGGGCAGTAGCAAGGGCCCGGGGGGCAAGGAGGAGCAGGGCGGGGTCCCAGCCCCGCGCGCCGGTTGCAGCGGTGGTGGCCGGGTTTTGTTTGCCGGATATTGTTATGTCTAACGGGTGCCTCGCAGGAGACGTGATTTGTCAGCCGCTTCAGTTTTCACTTAAGCAGAAAATACAGCGGCCGCGCGCCGTCCTGGCCTGCGGGCTCGCGCGCCGGGTGCGTCCCGGGCCTTCAAGTGCGCGCGGGCGGGAGCGGGGGCC
>NW_004955468.1:7437389-7484976 GCF_000276665.1 Chinchilla lanigera | reverse complement strand
CCCAGTCCGGAGTCCATTTGCATAATTGGATTTTTTTTTTTTTTTTTTTTGCCTCCTTCTTCCACCCCCGAAACTTGTTTGAAAACCCAAGTGAAAACCGCGACGACCTGCGCACTCAAAAGCAAGTGCCAAGTAAGTGCCCTGCGGTGGCCTCAGCGTGCCCCGAGGTCAGCGCGCAGAGCCGGCGAGCGAGTTGCCGGGAGCGGCAGCCGGGCCTCGGGTGAGAGCGGCCAGCCGGCGGGAGCACTGCGTCCGCGGGCTCCCGAGCTGCCCGGCCCGAGGCTTGCAGAACTTTCCCCCCGCTCTATCTCCCGACTTTTCGTGCCAGGTGAGATGCTAGGGCCACCAGGGTACCTGTAGCGACACTGGAGAGGCGATCTTCGGGACGCTGTGGAGTTGGGCATCTCGGGTCGGGGGCGAGTTTCGGTCCGCCGCCGCCGCCGCCGCCGTGGAGACAGCTGCGAGCTAGCAAGCGGGGCTGGCTGCTCGTCGCCGCGCCGCGCCGCGTCGCGGATGCAGCTTGTCGCCAAATGCCTCCCCCATTATTCTAAGGTTTGTGTCTCCGTGTGTGTGTGTGTGTGTGTGTGTGTGTGTGTGTGTGTGTGTTCAACTGTGCTTTAAAAGAAAAGCAACCAAAACAAGCGCAGGAAGGGCTTTCCCTTTAGCTTGCCCTCCTTCCCCCAGCGTCATCTATTTCTATTGCTCGAAGGAGAAAGTGCAGAGCTTCTGCTGAAGACCGGGTCACCAACAGATAGACAATTTTGGTGGAAATGCATACATTTTATAGCCGAGATGTAACTGCATTCATAAAACGCCGGCTCTTGCTTGATGAGGAAAATGGTTTTACAGTGTCTCAGATTATTAAAATATACATTATTATTTACAGTGTGCAGAACCGGGCAGGGGAGTCGATTGCTTGGGGAAAGACTGTAACCCTAGTTCCTGTTTGCCCGGCTATCCTGGGAACATGCTGGGGGCTGGGCCCACCGTCGTGCTGGGAAGGGGCCTTGGACTCAGCTTCCAGCCAAGGGAGTCGCAGGGGGGCGCCCCCAGCAGCCCTCTGGCCTCGGCTCAGAGAGAGCCTAGGGCTTCTGGCTGAAGGCTGCTTTAGTTATGATGTCATTCTGATAGCAGAGTGCAAATGTCTCCTGATTCCACCATTAACCGCCTGGCTGATTTGCTTGGTAATGATAGCGCTGACGTCCAGCTCCCTGACAAATGCAGGACCGCGGAGCCCTGAGAATTAACTTTTTCCCCTAAGAGGAGGGAACCAGCTGCCAGAAGTATCCCACTGACTCCCAGACTTTGGAGGACTCTCTCTGGTTGCCTCGTGGATGACAGGCCCCTGGACCGAGGGGTCTCTGTTTTTCCAAAGTTTGGAAAACTTTTAGAAGGCTTTCATTTCCAGAATACCCTTTATCCACTAAAACTGCAGTCTGACTGTGACCTGGCAGAGACGTTTGATCCCATAGATGGCTAGGACTCCGGGCTCTGTGTAGCATTGGATGGAAGAAGGGACTGTGACATTTGCTTCCTACCTTCAGCCCATTAACTGTGACTTTATGTTAATACCCCTGGAAGTAAACCGGCTTTAGTGTTGATTTTTAAATAGTGTACAATGATTTAAGATTTCTTTTGATTTACTGTTCAAATGAAATTTGCATAAATGTGATGAAAATGAACTTAACATCTGGGCATATGAAAAAAGGTTAGTACCTCATATGTCATCTGCAGAGAAAGTCTTTAAAATGCTTTCACCCTAAACTGGGTTCGGGGAAGCAGTTCCTGGAGACATAAATGGTAATTATGGAAAACCTGGAGAAAACACTTTCAATAAATTTGCATTCTCTTGGACCAGTGCTCTGAAAACCCATCTTGTTCTATGCCTGGAGTGCTTAACTTCAGAGCAGGCTTGAGATCCTCACAACTCAGCAACTTAACTGCTGGCCAGGGCTGTCTTCACGGGAGACTTAGGACAGGCATTGAGCTGCAGTCACGCTACGATGGTGCAAGCCAGAGGCCAATTGCTCCCATTATGGAAGAGGACAGGGAGGTGGCTGGGAGGTGCAGCCCTACTAATCACCGTTGCCCACTGGGTGCTGAAGGCAGGGCTGAGATGTGGAATCACTGTTTGCTGAGCCCCAAAAAACTGACCGATTAGGTTGCCTACTCTGCCTTAGGTAACTGAATAAATTTTCATCGATTGAGACCTATAAAATCCACTAGCTCGTTCAAGTGAACTCTGACCTGAGCCTCACTCTTTGAGCAACACAAGCTTATCTCTGGCATCAGGAAATCAGCTAAACAGCCTTCCCCAAATGTGGTTGCCTTTTGCTCAAAAGTTGGCTATGAATGGCACAGGTGTTTTTAAAGTGCCTTGAATGGAAGGGGGAAAAAAGACAGCAATGACGCTCATGAGAATATAGATGAACTTATTTTTTTTTAAGAAGAGGATCATAAAGGAAGAAAGCAAATAGATTTATTTTTCCAGTTTGAATGAGGACAATTATAGCTTTTTAACATCTTTGGATTTAGTGTTTTTAATAAGCCTTTTAAGTAAGCTGAAATATCGGCTTGCATTTTGTTCTCAACATTATTTAAAGTGAGACTTGATGCAAATTTAAAAACAGATGTGAGTTTTCTGTAGGTCAACTTTTGTTCATGCTAGTGACAGAAGTCCCCCTCTTACCCCTGTAGCATGTGCACCCAGACCTAGGACCAAGAAGTGCCCAGTCCTGCTTGATCCTGTCTCCAGGGGAGGCCTTAGGTTTGGGGTAGCTGGCCTTTGGAGTCTAAGAGCAAGGTACGAGTTCACTCAGGTAGTTGAGATGCCTCTGCTAGTAGGAGCTTGTGAACTGAGGGGCTTCCTCAGCAAACCCACCTTCCTCTGCTTTCAGTCATGGCGTGTCCAAGGCCCGCTATGGCAGGGGAGGCCTAGGGTTGCAGGCACAGAGGGAAAGGAGCAAGTCCTCAGGGAGATGGGGGATGGGGAGCAGCTGGGCTCGCACAGGTGTTTTATCTGGTACTTGTAGAGCATTGTGGGGAGAGAGGCCTTTTGTGGGGAGGAAGGACTGGTTGCTTAGGTCTTGACTCTTTGGGCTACTAAGATGTTCCCTTGAGTGTCTTAATGGGGGAGAGCAGCTAGTTGTGCAGTCAGAATGATCTAAGCCAGGAAATGGTCCACTAGGGTCTCCGTGGTAGTGACGGTCATGTGTGCCTGTGTTTGTGCCTGCATGCACTGGGGGAGGTGCTGCCTGCTAGACGCACCTGTTCCGAGATGATTTCCTTTTCATCCGCAATTACACTACCCCTGAGAGATTAGTATGTCTGCAAGTATGCGTGTGAGGTGGAGGGCTTAGTGCAGGAAAAAGCGGGAGGCAGGAGAAAGTGCAAGGAAATGAGCCCTCAGGACGAGGACCCTGAGCAGCATAGGCCGCCTCTCTCAGAACCTGGTTTATTTTTCCCAGTGAAGGCAGACGTGGATAGTAGCCACTTCAGGAAGGTGGGCCATGCAGGAAGCCACCTACCTTGGCCATGACAGGGCCTGAGGTGAGGTGAGGCCTTCCGTGTCTAGTTCCATCCACGGGCTTCTGTTGGCTGGCTGCTGTGGGGCAGTGCTGTGCAGCTGTAGAGCTGGTTTCAGCTGCCTCTTGGCTGCTTAAGGATCTCCTCTCACTGTACACAATCTGGGCATGGGCTGGACAGAGTGGCGCATGGCTATGGTCCTGGCACTCCATGAGGCTGAGGCAGGAGGATCACAAGCTTGAGCCCAGCTGGGGCAACTCATGGCTTAGCAAGACTGTCACTAAATAAAAAATATAAAAGGGATGGAGATGTAGCCCAATGTGAAGGCCCTAGTACTACTTAGTACCACACACACAAAGTCATGATAAATCATTGGTCTTTTTCTTTCTTTCTTTTTTTTTTTTTCCCTCTGGTACCGGGAATCAAACTTATGACCTTGTACTTGCAAGGCAGGCGCTGTGCCGCTGAGCTAAATCCCCAGCCCCCATTGGTCTTTTTCTTATATTAGAATAATTACAGAGCATTGTAAGTACGTGGCTCTCTTCATGCTCTGAGTCTGCTGGAGATGCCTCTGGAAATAAATATCCTCTCTATTTTGTCTAAGAGACAAGATTCAGAGTCCAGTGAGGTCTTGGGTAAATCTTGCTAGAGTAACGTGGGCATCATTCCTCCAAACTGGGGCCTCTCATTCTCCTTGGAGGAGTCTGTCCTTTGCTAGTGGGATGTTTGGCAGCATCCCTGCCCTCTGCCCACTCGTTGCCAGCAGCCGCCTCCCAGTTACAATAATCAAACACGTCCCTAGGCATTGCTGTGTATTCCCCCGATGGGGGCAAGCAGGCTCACTTCCTACTCTTTTCTGTGCCGGGCCTTCTCCTGGGCCTCTCAACGGGGACAGGTGGATGTTCCCACCCTCAGGGAGTTCACAGGCTGGAGGCAGACGGACATGTCCCAGAGCCCTGCAAGGCCAGGAGGTTGAGCCCTGCCCCAAACACCAGGCAACCCACAAGGGCTGGGAGGAGTCAGAAATTTCAGAGTGGACTAATAATTGGAACAATAGAACTTCTGGAGTTAAGATGTAGGGGTCCAATGGCTTTTAAATATCAGTTACTAGATACCCTAAAAGTGGCCCTGTGGGTGGGAGCTGTATCTCCGGGCCATGGACTGTGACATGCCAACCAAGTAGCTGAAAGAGACAGCTCTGAGATGGACACTCTGCTTGAAGGATACTAAGAGTTGTTTATTTTTGAGCCCTTAACCATGGAGAAAGCTCTGAGCGCTTTGCAACTTCCCTATTAGGGCAGGCACCATATTTGTCCTGAATTTTCAGAGTGGAAACTAGGCAAGGAGTAAGGTGGTGGTAGTGGGGGGTTGACCTAAGATCAGCCCCCATCCGTCTGCCTCCAGAATTGGTGT
This sequence comes from Chinchilla lanigera, assembly GCF_000276665.1. Taxonomy (NCBI): domain Eukaryota; kingdom Metazoa; phylum Chordata; class Mammalia; order Rodentia; family Chinchillidae; genus Chinchilla; species Chinchilla lanigera. Next base: position 7,480,038 of record NW_004955468.1, on the reverse strand, counting down.
GTTCATCCGTGACTGCTGTAGACCATGTCCCCACCCCATGCTCAGCTCCCCTTCCTGCCCCTGCAGTGGTCAGGGAGTGAATGTCGACTGCCAGGGCAACCCAGCCCTCCCTGAGGCATGTCGGAGCCTTCAGGTGGGTGGCGGCAGCAGCAGGAAGGTGATGCAGGTGCTTTGAAGGTATTCAGAGATGCAGGAAGGAAAATCAGTTCCTGCCTATTCGTAGTCTGTGGCTTTAAAATAAGAAAATGAAGTGCCGTTTTGACACAGGAAAAACGACCACCGTAGGCTTGAGCTGACATTAGCCTGAAAGTTTTCTATCAAGGCATTATGGCTTTGATTACCTGAGCTATGTTTAGTTGGGTCTTTGATTATTGAGGTGGGTTTGTCTCCCGGGGAATGAGTTCCTGTCCCTCCCAACCCTGCTGGATTTTCAGCGAAGGAGCTGGTCTCCCTGCTTCCAGACGTCCCCCAGACCTTACCCTTTCTGTTCATCCTTTTGAAACCATCAGACTCTTCATAGCTTTTAGCCTTTTTGTTGCTTAATTACCAAATCTCCCCACTCCCTCTTTCTCAGCTCTACGTGGGTTGTAAAAGTCAACTCATAGATTTCCCCCAAAATCAAGATTAATCACAGAATTGCCCATTCAGCCTCAGTCATAATGATGTTCTCATTTGCATTTCTGAGGTCCCTATGTAATTCCCATAGATTTGAGCAGGATTTTGATTGGAAGGGCTGGATGGTAGCGCTTTCAGGTGTTTACATTCATTTAGAGGACATTTCTGCCTGTTGTGTCCAGACATCTGGAAGGGAGGGTCTGGGTGGGGCGCTGGAGTAGATACGCAGAGGTAGTTGCAGCTCTGTGCTCCCCCCATGCTGGGTGGTACGCTCTGTGCCTTGGGTGCATTGTCTTGTTTAAGCCGTTTAACCCAGGGAAGGGGTCTCCCCACCCACCTTTCCCAGAGGGCAAAGTGAGTGGTGTGACAACTTGTTGCAGCCAGGTGGCCGTGGCATGGCCTACCAGGGATCTTAAGCCTGCTGCACCGGCCTTGGGAGGCTCCTGTTCCTAACCTATTCTAATCTTCTGTCCTTCTGTGCAATCCTTAAGATTGAGAACAGAAACTATCCTTGCAAAAAATATCAACTCGCCTTTAAAATGGAAGTCAACAGTGTGAACCGGAACTCGTTGCTTTGGGAACGTATGCATTGTTGTTAATTTGTTGGCAAGGAGGAGAAAATATTTGGGAACTCCATATCAGCTAAAGAGTCATTCTAGAGACTGTCAATAGATCAGAGATCACATAGCTTTTATATGTAAAATTTAATCTCTTTGAGGAGCTTCATGTTTAATTTTAATCTTTCACGATATCTAGAAATGGTTATCTTTTTTTTTTTTTGGACTAGCGAGGGAAAGCGGCACAAGCAATTTGGAAGGAGTTGTTTTTTCTAAAATTTTAATTCTTTATAAAAATCTATTAAAGTCGAATTTGGCAAAGCCTTCTAAATTATTAAGGAAAGGCTGCCATTTATGTGAAGCCTATTGAGGGAAGTGGAAGTCTTATTGAAACTACAGCAAAAGTGCTCTAATTATTGGGCCGCCTCAGCCAGGACTCCCAGTTTGGAGTTATAATCTGTTGAAGCCAAATGGCTATTTCACAGCCTTAAAGGTGCAGTAAGCAGAGAGTGTCTAGCTCGTGGAACATGGCTGGATCTGCTAAGGAAACCAGCCCCTGATTTCTGCAGCATCTCAGGAACTTTATTCACCAGCGTTTCCACCCGAGAGAAGGTCAGCAGTGGTGGGTGGCAGTCCCCGTCTGTTAGCCCAAGAAGAGTTCAAAAGGTGGAGAAGTGGTAGTGTTGGAATGTGGGGAGGGAGAAAAGCAGCCGCATGCCGACATGAAAGGATTTAATCTGTGCAGCCGGAACCTCCTCTGATGGTGGACGGCCACCTCTATGCTGGTCTTGGCAAAGCCACTGGCTCTCTGAGTCCTGCTGGTGTTCTTGACTTGTGACTTAGAGTAGTCTCAAGCCACCTCCTGCCTGAGAGCTCTCTGACTTTCCGTGCACCATTTCTTAAGCAGAAAGCTAGATACTCTGCAGTTTTTTGTTGTTGTTGTTTTTTTTTTTTCTGAGCTCATTGATTTGACAACTTGATATTTATTTTCTGTGTGTGTTTGTTTTACTTTGTGTCACCCCCACCCCATTCATTTCCTCCTTTTTGGTTCCCTTCCACCTTTTGCGTGTACAATATAGTTTGAAAAAGCTTTTGTTAAAGTTTGGTAGGGGCCGGGGAACATGGCCGTTTTAGTTCCATTTAAAATTCCTACCTAGAATATTCTGGAAGCAGATGAAACAGAACCGACGAGATGAAATGAATATTTGCATCATCTAAAAATGTACTGATGAAGCTGGTAAGGTAGCAGTTTTCTCCTTTTAATAACTACTGTCACCCCAAGGAAGGCACAGTGGTCTTCTGAGTACGTGACAAATGATGAACTTGGCCAGGGCCTAGTCATCGGCTTGGCATTTCCTATGACAGTGCCCTGTGATGTAAGGGATGGTGACCCGGCCTGTCTTTTGGCCAGGGGATGTGCATGCCGTGTCTGTTGGCATGTTTATTCTGCAGTGATGGCTGTCTGATGAGCTCAAGTAATATATTCCAGATATTAGAGTATGAAACATCTTCAAAATCCTCCCTGAAGAACTGGTTGTATTTTGACATTCTGCCCTTTTATCTCACCGACACCAGCAACTTGATCCTCACGTTTTTGCTCCTGTCTCAAAAGGTTGACAAGACCTAGATCTGTGTGAGATGGCTTTTTTTGAGGCACTGGCTGAATTAGAAACTGCCTGCTTAGGTGAAAAATACCAGGCCGATATGTGGATCTTGGGGACAACAGGGGCCTGTTGTTAAGAAAACTTTCCCTTTGCATGATAATATTACTCAGATGAAAATCACTTAATTTTTGCGTGTGATCTCCAAATACCACCTTCAATAAAATAATTTGTTCATTGATCTAAAGAATGAGTGGTTTCCAGCTGCTTACTTCCTGAGAATAGACTTTCCAGTTGGAATCTGTCTCTTTGAGTACTGTCTAGTAGAGGTTGGCCTCCCACAGAGGTCATTGTGAAGGGGCCAGGAGGCCTGGGGAGGCTGGGGGTAGAGATCTTACTTCTGTAGGAAGCAGAGGGCTTAGCGGAATCTAACGCAAATTCATAATGTGCACATTTGTTCTTAAACTTGCAGATATTCGTGCTCCCTGATTTCTGTCTGAGAGTACACAAATCAAAGTTTTGCTGGATTGGGTGGGGGTGCAGGGGTAAGGAAACCATTGTTTTATTACTGTCAGTCATCATCCAACTGTTAACCTTTAGATTAGTGCAGGGAAACTTCATGCATTTTTCCACTTATTGTATCATTGCTCCAGAGAGTGGAGAATCTAAAGAAGGATTCTTTGTATGCATTTTATTTGCTAATTAAATTCTTCGCAAGGGTTACATGGTACATGCCTGTTGCTTGACATATCAATATCTATAAGTTCATTTTTTGCATAATTTAATTTTTAGGAATGTTCTTTCCCTTATTTCATGATTGAGATACTTATTTCATTGAACTGGAAATGTTGTTTGTAAATGAGGAAGAGCTTGAAGCTTTTTTTTTTTTTTTTGTTGCTTTGTTTTGTTTTGCTCTTAAGCAGTGTCATACATCGATAAAGAGCTCAGGACCAGTCAGATGGGACCTAGTTTGACACCCACCTCCTCCACTTACAAGCTGTTTGTGAGCAGGGCATTTGGTCTTCAAGGCTTGGTTTTCCATAGCTAGAATTGGAGTAATTCTTCCTCCCTCATAAAGTAGCAGGAGTGAAAGAGAAAATGATTAATTAAAGAGCCCAGGGACCAGTTATTGAAGGAATGGCAAGCCACTATTATTACATGCTTTCTACATTTTGTTGAATATTTTAGAAACACAGTACCCCCACTCCCCTACTCCCCCAAAAAACCTGTTTGCCCCAGATGTTTGCAGAGCTTGCTGGAGAAGTGTCTTTCCTCCTTTGTTATTACCCTGGCCGGTCTTTGTAGTTATTCACCTGGAGATCAATACCTATTGGCGAATTGATTTCTTATGTTTCTGAAGATGCATTTTTAATGGGTCAGTGAAGTTCATGGAGGAGTCTAGGGTGGGGGTGCGTTCAGCATCTTCACTAAACAAACATTCTCACACATCTGTCACACATGCACATACAAGCCTGTGCACACAGGCATGTATACATGTCACATGTACACATGTTCATACACTTACACATATACACACGCATAAGTAAACACACACACACATGTTAGTGGGCCCATGATAACTTTGTTGTCCATCTTTTCCCTGGAGTCTGAGCCAAAGACCCCATGGTGGTGTTGTCTTTTGTTCATTCATTCATGTTTAAAAATATTCAGTGTCTTTAAATCCTAGGTAGAGTTGGTGCTATGACCGTAAACAAAACCACTGCTGGGGTGTTGTATCAAAACAAAAACAGAGTGAAAACAACAATGCTCTCTTGGGATGTGGGTTTCAAATGAAAGGATGTACAGACATGCACACGTTCATACCAGGGACTTGCTTGCTTTACACACTGCAGGCTGTTCACGTGTTGATTTCAGGGGAACCTTACACTTAAGCATAAAGTATAAAATTAATGAGTTGAACCCATGGCTGGTGTATTCAAGATGAGTCACCAAGGGAGAAGTGGGGAGCTGGACGTAACTCTTTTACTTTCTCGCACAGAAGTAAAAGGTAGAATTCCAGCCTAGTTTTCCACCACTGAAGGGACCCCCAAATCTATTAGGAATGGAAAAATGCCAGGCTCTCTTGGAAACTAGGAAGTACCCGGATGCTACTGCGTAAGAAGCAGGAGCCCATCTTCCTGGGGGGAAATTTGAAATCAAGATCAAGTCTTGTAAATAAACCTCTAGAATTTATTGAGTGCTTATTCAATAGATGGGCTTGGGTTTTAAAATGCAAGGTGTCATTTCACTTAATCCTTGGAACACTCTCCGACTTTTGACGGAGTGAGGGGTTCATCCACGGGGCGTGACTTGCCCAAGGTCAAGCTGGGGTGGGTGGCCGTGCAGAGCTCTCTGAACAGAGCTGTGCCTGTGCTGTGTGGGCTGCACGTGTCCCACGGAAGGGACTCTTGGCCCCCGCCAGAGCGTCTCTGCAGATGGAGTTCCTGGGAACACACATAGCAGTGCAGCATCAAGGGCCGGGAGACAGATGTGCTTGTTTTAGTTGCAAAGATTCTACCATACTTACTCCTTGGATCCTAAAGGGGGACATTTGTTCTGAGCATGTCTGAGCACAAGAACCATTTCTCTTCATAAAACTCCTTTAGGGCAAAGGCCTGGGAATGAGCATAAAACCCAGTGTCCCATCCTCTGCTCTTGGTGGGTGAAGGTGTCCATTTCAGGACCCTGTAGGCATCTCTTGCTCTCCTCAGAGAGTCCTTACCTTTCCTGTTTCTGCCCTCATCACTCTCCTCCTTCAAGATGCAGTGGGACCTGGCCTGTATTCCCTATCACGAGTGAGTTATTAGTCCAAGCTGGCTGCAAAGGGGTTGATACTGGCACATGGTGAGGACCCCTTGTGACTGGCTGTGATGGGAAATGTCCAGTCTCTGGAGCCCTAAAGGAACATCATCTCTTCAGGGAAGTGAGTTAGAAGTGCGAACCTCCTTCAGCCTCCCCACCAATTTTCTAGGGCAGCCCACGGCTGAATACTGGTCTTCCAGGGAGGCCTCGATGAGCCACCGTAGGTGAGGCTGGCTGTTCAGGAAAAGCTCCAGACACCAACCCTAGCCTCCTAGTGCAGCCTGGACATTGCCCAAGCCAGTGGGCTATTCAGCCAGGCTCTGAGAAGGAAGTACTGGTAGCTTCCTGGACTTTTTTAATGACAGGTATTAGGTGCTTAGGCTTCAGGAATCTTGGTTGAGATAATCAGCAGGGAATGCAACCTTTAGTGGCGAAAGGCAAAAACATGTGGTAGGGATCAGCATGGAGGTCTGGGAATGGCACTTTGGGAAGGACAGTGTCTTGGGCAAGTCTCGCCAGACAGGCCTGGCACTGGCTTACTTGACACTGTCCCCACAATGGGAACAGTTCAAGTCCTGGGGCTGTGACATTGGACAGAGAGCTAACGGTCTCTGCTCTCATGGAGCTTATATTCTGATTGAGGGAGAGTGAGGATAAATATATGGTGTGTCCGTCCAATGGTGATACGTGTTCTAGGGAAAAGTGAAAGCGGACGTGGTACAGCAAGTGGAAGGGGTAGCTGAGAGGCTCAGCTGGGGAGGGTGGGGAGCCTCCCTGGGAAGGTGGCACTGAAGCACAGACTGCATGGAAAAGCCTGGATGAGAGTACTCCAGGCTATAGGAATAGCAAGTGCAAAGACCCTGAGGCAGGATTGCATTCAGGGTTGAGAAGTGAGTGGTGTGAGCAGAGCTCATGCGGGAGCTGGTTTCTTCTCACTCATTTCTCTGTGTCACTTTGGGCAGAGGCAGGGTACTGACAGGTATTTACTGAGCAGCTGCTATGTGCCCGGCACTGTGTTAGGCACTGGAATACAGAGATGGACCTGAGATGGACATTCATGGCTCCTGCCACTGAAGAAAGTGAGACAGAAGTGTATCTGACATTCTGACTGTGACCATGAAGAGTGTGAGGGGCAAAAACAGAGAGGCACGGTGGAGGGTGAGAAGGAGTCAGCAAAAGAGAGTAGGGAAGAATTCCAGGCAGAGGGCATGGCAAGTGCAAAGTCCCTGAGGTTGGAGAGGTATTGGTATTTTGGGAAGAATAACGAGGACCAGGGTGGCTGTAGGTCCCCAAAAAACAGCCCAGGCTTTGTTTGCATGGCGTAGGGGTCCTGTCCTGGTGGTAGCTCCTCCCTGGCTCTCTGAGCACAGCCTGCACGGGGCCATGCCAGAGAACACTGGCTGCTTCAATTTTTCTCTGCCTCATGACCTCTCTTAAGGTCAATATTTTCTGCTAGTGGTTCTCCTTGGTCCCCTTCAGTTATTCCTGTGCAAATCATGCAGCCTACAGATATCCGTTCTGAACATCTACTCTGCGCCAGGCACATAAAAAAGCTAGAAAATGAAGTTGACTGCAAAGGCACAAGTGATGGCTTCTATTGAGATTCACAAGGGGTCCTCTGATACCTGCTCTCCTGTTCTCCTTTGTCTCCCATGCCCAGCTCCAGCCCGAGGGTATGACTACACGATCCCTTTGTGTTTTGTTTGCGTATACAGAAGATGCCACATAACAATGCTTTGGCCAAAGTGGATCATATTTATTAGCATGGTCCCAAAAGATGATACTGGAGTGGAAATATTCTTACCACCTAGTGACACTATAGCTGCCATTACGTGGTAGCACACTACAATACTCACGTGTTAGATGCTGGTGTGAACAAATGTACTGCACTACCAGTGGCAAAACAGCACAGCACATGCAGTTAGATATGGGACATGGTACTTGACAATGATAGTAAGTGACCCTGTTACTGGTTTGTGTATTTGCCATACTGTATGTTTTATCATTATTTCAGAGTGTACTCTTTCTACTCATTAAAAAAGTTGTAAAATAGTTTGCTATGCTTCCTGAGTAGTCTCACATGTGTCATAATTACCACGTTGGTTGGTAACATCCAGAGGCCCCGTGTGGTTCACCTGGACCTCTACGTCTGCATAAGGATGCTGTGTGATGCTCGCACAAAGAAACTGCCTCTCTAAGCGATGTGTGACTGTCCTTGGCTCTGCTTCATACAGCCTGGGATGTGAGGGGGTAAATCTTGGGTCTGGTAGCTGCAACTCAGGGTCCCTTTCTTGCCTTTACATGGCCACTCCTGCTCTTCTGTCCCTTCCAGCCCTTGCCACTGCCAGCAGGGTGCTGAGCCCCAGGGTGAGGAGAGACAGCTGGCCAATTGGGGCCCCTGGGAGGAGCGGGTTTAGGCTTTCTTCTGTATGCTGGACTTTGGAAAAAGTTTCCACTACTTCTTTCCCCAAACACTATGGAAGTCATGAATACCTGTCTCTGTAAGGAGAGGGATAGGATGACAGGAAAACTGGGTCCTTGTTTGTGACATCTGTAGCTCCAGGCACAACATTTTGATGTAGCATGGGTGAGCACATTGCATGCCTGGTCTTCCCGATTTATTATCTAAATTATCACAACGGTAACTTTTTAATTTAATTTTATTTTTAGTGGAAAATGAAGTATGTCCTGGTTCTTTGGAAACTGAACTTTTTCCTCATCATTTGGTTTTAAATGGTTAAGTAAATTTCATTAAATAACTATAAACATTCCAAATCCTCCTGCATACATATCGTATTTCACATCATCGTAACTTAGATGCAAAATATTAAAATGTAAATGACTCAATAGAAAAATTATGGAAACAAATGCACGACTTTTATTACACTTTCAGAAAAGTTGCTGAAATATTTCTCCTTCCTTAGCAAAAACCTATGATAAATTAAAAGAAAAAAGTGCTTAAGGGCAGTATAAGAAATAAAGACTAAACGAACAGACTTTGGCATACAGTTCCATCCCTAATTTTATCTATTCAACTCTGTGAGCATATGTTGGTTATTGTCCACTTACTAACTTGATTACTATAAAGTAAGATATATTAAACTTGACATAATTATTTTAATTTTTAAGCATTCATTGAAATAGTAGCTTTGCTCAAATATATAATACAGATCTAAATTTATTTATCATGTATTATGAGATTTGAACCAACAGTTCTGTTTTTCCTCTTTAGAAATATTTCGGTCTATAGTAAAAATTGTCTGGGAAACATTTGGTATTTTATTTTAGTCTCCATCACAAATTTCCATGTGATTGTTCTATAATAATCTTGAAAAGTGACATGAGGTTTCTTTTCCATAATAAACAGCAACTAATGTAATAATAACAAATGATAATGCTAATGAAAAAATTACATTTTTCCCCAACTTAGAGAAGAGTGCCAACAATAGGTAGGATAAAATAAAACCAATATTTTGACAGTGCTCTATTATGTCTGGCTCATTAATTTGGAGACAACTTCTCCGTTCAATCCTAAATCACCAAGTGTCAACAAATAGTAGTTTTAATATCTACTCTCATTCCAATGCGTTTAATGCTTTGCGAGTTATTTTTGGAGGGGAAATGATTTTTGATTCTGCAGATGTATAGAGATTGTTTTGTGTAGGTTTTTGTCTTGGGGAACAATGAAAAAGTTTGGCCATCACAATTTGTATTCAAGAGATTGTTCATTCCAAATTCCAGTTCAGCACAATGCTATGGAGTTTTCCATAGATACTTTACATATATGAATATATATTTGTATGTGTATATATACTTGCATGTATTAGTACCTATGTATCCATACCCTCTTAAAAGCTATATTCATGCACATGCAATAATTTTACCCAGTTCCACTTAGCTTCCATTTCCTTTAGAAGAATCTAAAGTTTATGGTTTCCAAGTACTGATTGTCAGTTGATTAAGGTCAGTGCCAGCACTTATTCTGGTTCCTATTGACTGGGGCCACGTGATATAAGTGATTGATCTGCCTTAGACACAGGATTGCTAATTTTCCTTTATAACTGGTCCTTTCCACCTAGCCCTTTCCTCATCACCCTGAGTTCTTCATGCAGTATTTCAGAATGATCTGTTCCCCACCCCCAGGTGCAGTGCTGTTACATTAATGTACAATTACTTCTCTCACTTGTGTGAAAAAGTATTTGTATCACCGATGCCTGTCCTCCTTTGTTTTCAAGAGATCACAAAAGCCTGGGATTTAGAATAGCAGATAATAACATACAGTGCATATTATTGATGCTGCTTTAATTGTCTTATTGACAACTCACTTGAACTTGGAGAAGCATGCTAATATTTATCATCCTGTGAACTCATGTGCATTTTCTTGACTCAAGCCATAATTACAGAAGAATTTCAAAACTTAGGTGTCTGCCCACACTGCCTCACCTTCCCTCTGTTTGGACAAAGGCTTGCCGACAGCTAGATCACAGGAGGGCCTCAGCCAGCTCTCTCTGCTTACTGCTCCTTTACCTTTTGGCATCCTCTGGACCTTTCTCTCTCTAGGGGTGATCTGGCCAATTAACGCGTTGACCAGCACCTGGCCAGGACAGAAGGTAGCACAGCCCACGAGAGTGGTGGCAGCGAGGCTGGCCTTGGCAATACCTGGAGGTTTTTGGTTTTTCAAAGGGACAGCTGTTTCTTTCCTTTTAGGAAATGCCAGTGGAGAACATTAGAAAAAACTGAGAACAGGCAGAAGCTAGAATCGAGGCCAGTGGGCTGGTGAGGGGACACAGATCAATTTGAGGAGGTTTTGATCAGCTCGAGTTGAGGAATGGAGCCATCAGTGCCTAACCTGTGTCCACCTTGCTGTTCTCATGGCCCACTCTGCTCCTGCCTTGCCCACTCAGCTCTGGCCCAATGGCCTTGTCTTAGTCCCTTGGACACATGGGCTTAGTTTCTTGGACACAAGACCTCCAGGCCTTGGCACTGGCCATCTCTTTGGCCCAGAACACTCTCGTCCTCTCTCTCACCCTTCCCACAGCCACTCCCCATCATCTCCGCATCCCTCATCTCTCTCTCTCTAGTATTCCTTTGCAGAAGGACCTCCATGGCTTCTCTGCACCCACCTGCTAGCTGGTTGTCCTGTTTTCTTCACGCAGCACACCTTGGTTGATTCCTCCATTGTTGGCACATGTACTCTGCTTCCACCCTCCCTCACCCTAGGTCTCCCTGGTGCCTCTATTTCCAGCACCTAGAACAGCGACTTACAGAGGGTAGCCTGTTAATAAATATTTTGCAAAAGAATGTCATTTCCCTGAGGAAGAACATGGGCTTGCAAGTTTGCCCTTGACCCTTTGGGAGCAGTGCTATGCCGTGGTGTGCGCCATCCTGCAACACGTCCTTTGCTCCATTGCTGTAGGTGGAAGGCGAGGTTGCGGCTGGTTTCTCATCCCCGAGAGGGCTCTGTGATAGAGTCCTATATGGGAAATGTGTCGGTGTCACCGCCATGGTTTTCTGTCTGTGAGGGCAGTGGCTCAGTGAAGGGCTGTTCTTCCAGGCTTTCTTTTTCCCTCCAACCATTTTCCCACCTGTGCCATTTTGTCTGAGGTGGGTCGTGTGGTTTCCACCACAGGCTTCTCCATTGACATCAGTACGTCGGGCACGGAGAGTTGGGTTCCTTGTCACTGCTGAGAGCCAGCTGTGTGGGGCCCTGATTAGCACAGGCAGCGTTGTTAGTCGCTCTGCGTCCTTGTCTTTGGCAGCTCTTGATGGGGGTCCCTGGGCAGAGGCATCGCGGAGACCGGAGGAGATGCCTTCTGTGTTCCTGATTGGCGAGCCGTTCATCTGACTGATGAGTGAGGTGGAGCAACCCCACTGGCTTCAACAAGACACTCGAATCACAGAGGATGATTGCAGAAGGGGAGAAAGGACTTTAAACCTATGTCACATCCTGTTGCCCAAGCAACTCCCATCTCGGGGAGCCTCACGGTGCTTGTGTGACTTGAAGAACCTATTTTCTGAGAGTGTTGGAAGCACTCGTCTTTCTCCTCCCAAGTCAACAACAAGTCAGACTTTCTACAGAAAAATAAAAGGTGCAAATAAATCTGGAAATGAATAGCGAGCACCTCTCCATTTCCATCTGTCTGTTCTGTGGAATTCTTTGATGGTCTAAAATTTCTCCCTAAGCTGGGTGTGGTGGTGCATGCCTATAATTCCAGCGCTCGGGAGGCTGAGACAGGAGGATTGCCAAGAGTTTGAGGCCAGCCTGGGCTACTTAGTGAGTTCAAGGCCAGCCTGAATGATGCAGTGAGACCCTGTCTTGAAAAACCAAAAAAAAAACCAAAACTCCCTTTTGTCCAACTTCTTGTGTTTAGTCTATGAGTTAAATAGAAATATCTTTTTCCTGTGTATGTATTTGCTCAACTCAACTGCAGGTTCTCTGAGGACAGACTTTTCCTTTTTCTTTTCCTAATGTGCCAGTGCTGTACCAGCCACCAACTTCCCCCATTCTCACCCTACAAGACAGCTGACAGCTGGGGTTCGGGGGAGAGGAAAACAACAAAACCTTAACGAATGTAAAGACACATAGGCATGTGCGTCTTCTGAAAAGATCTAAAATGATTTCCATTGAAATATTCACGGTTTATGGGGTCTTGGTCTAAAAAGTATTTGCTATCTAGTTGGCTACCAATACTAAGCTCTATCTTCTCAGTTGAATGAGTTAAAAGGTTTGCTAATTATTGTATGTTTATGAAAATAAAGACCCTAAGACAAGCCCAGAGAGACCAGAGGGCACTATTACTTATAGCCAAACTTTTCTGGGAGTGACTCTCTTATCACAGATGGGTTCCTTGACCAATAAGTTAAAAGACTCCATGGTGTGTTCTTCTTGGTGACCTGCTGCATTTGACCTTAGTTATGAAGGGGAACCCTGCCTCCCATCACGAGGCTAGGTGGGCTCTGTTTCTTCCAGTTTTCCGTCAGGACCTTGTTGTGTCTCTCTTATATCTGCCACCCAACTTCTCTGCTCCAGGGTCTCTGAGTTTCCAGCTTCTTGTTCCATTGCTGTGCTGCAGCTGCTCGACTCTGTGACTAGAACTAAAATGTGTCTTCACGGGACCCTCTGATTCACAATCAAGCACAAGATAGAGGGGGAAAATCACAGGTGCTGGTCTATGCTTGGTTATTCTCTTGGGCAATTTACTACTCCAGTTGGAGCTCAGTTTCCCTATCAGTAAAATGAGGAAGTTGCACCAGGCAGTGGCTCTCACACTTTGGTAGGCAAAATAATAATTTGTTAAACTTCCAATTTCTGGGCCCCACTGGAGTCTCCAGTTTGAGAGGAGGTGCTGTTGTCTGTGAACCCTCATGTTGGTCCAGGTGGTCCTTCCCGCTTTTCCCCGGCAGTTTATGAAGGGGACCTGGAGAAATTGTTAGACATTAGCAAAACTTATTTACTGCCTGCTTGGTGTTTCTCCAGCTTGTCCTAACCTAGTGATGTTTTGCAAAATCAGAGCACATTCCAGGCCACAATCACAAAGGTCATTCCCAATCCTTGTCACTTGAGAACCTATCACTTCTTCATACAGGTCACAGTATGAGCAAGCCCACTCCGGGCAACAGAAGTCCCCCCAAATCCTTTCTTTGACCTCATCCCCCTGAGACTTCTTTTCCTTGAGTGCCACATGTCAAACATGGGCAGAACTTACCCAGCCATGATCACGCAGAACCATCTGTAGTGTGCTGGCTGAATCTGTGTGTAAGTTTAAACCAAATAGGAGACAATGGAAGATGACAAAGGAGCTACTAGGACTTAGCAACACCCTCCCATGGCATTTTAAGACCTCATAGTTTTAACAAACAAACACATCTGCGGAACTTTCTTGGCCCATCGGTCTGCAGATTTCTATGTGGTGAAGTTGGGGAAGGTATTCTTGGGAGATCTAGGTGCCTTGAGCATATATGATTGGAAAGAGACTTCAAACCCTTCATCTTATAAACCATTCATTCCACATGAGTTAGAAATACTCTTCGTAACTCCCTAATGGAGCAAGTGGGACAAGATGTTATTAATACTGCTCCAGGTGTGCTTGGCTTTTGACCTTAGCCAGCAGTGGTTCTGAGCAGCCATTACTTCTGATGCCTATTAGATTTCATCCTTTAACAAGGAAGAATCTTGAGTAAATGAAAGTCTGGTCCTTCCTTTTGTCTTTTTCTTACCCCTCCCCCAGAAGTTTGGTGACATTAAGCAGGAAGGACAAATCATTACCATTTACAGATTTCATATCAAATAAAAGAACTCAATTTGCTGCCAAATGGGGGTTTAACCTCTCGCAGATCTTTGGTTGTGCATAATTAATGTATCGTTCAGCAGTTGACTTTTGTGCTTTTCATACAGATTTAATCTTAAAGGATGCTTCTGGATTCTGTTCTCACAAAAGCACACTCTGCTTATTTCATTGTTCTTTGCCTTTGCATTTGGGGCCTGGCCTTGTCTGAGAATTCTTGAAGAAGATGAGCTGTGTGGACAAAATACCCCTGTGCCTTCAGTGAATGAGCAGGCATTGATCCAGTGCCTAGCACTGTGCTCCCAAATGATTAGAAATAAATGGTTGCAGTACAGCTACTGCTCTTAATACTGGGTGTGAGGAGGACCATCATGGCGGTGACTGATGGTAACAAAGTGGTAGCACAACACAACGGTGTGGTATATGGGCAACTTCATACATGTTTTCTCACTGGATCCTCAGCAGCCCTGGGAGGTGGAGTCAGCTGTCATCAGTTTTCCAGACAAGGAAGCTGGATCTCAGAATTGCAAGTGGTCTACCAAACCATGTGCCTAGGAGTTGACTGGGTTCAGCAGAAAAATCTCCCATCAGTGCCCCCATGGAACTTGTACTTCCCACCATACAGTGTTACTATGCCTGTGATTATTCAGATTTCATCTGAGGAATAGAGAATGCTGCCTTAGATTTCATCTAAGGAAGGGGAATGCTGCCTTTCTGGGGAATTGGAACTGGAAGGCAAGGGGGAGAACTGATGAAGCCACCAGGCTCCAGTACCTTTCCTGGGGAGGCATGCAGCAGATGCCCTATTTCTGCCCCCTGTTGGCAGCACTTAGGGGGCATCCTTTGAAATGATTGCTTCTCTGGGTGAAGACAATGCTCCCTGAATTTGCCCTCTTGCCAAGTAGATGAGATGTAAGAACATGTTTTCTATTGATTTTTAAAAGCAATTCAGGACCCAACTGGTAATAATAGGTGTGACCTGTGCCATTTTCCAAGCAGTCACAGCAGCTCGGAGCCTTGTTGTGCGACTCTGATGTTTGGGATGTGCATTCTTTGAAGATTACTTCTAAAGCGAGGCGTCCAAATCCTTAATTCACGATTCTGTCTATTCCTGTGGTGTTTACATTCCACCATGGCAGAAGATCACTGTAAAAAAGAAAGATGAAAATGCACTTTTAAAAAGGGCTTTCTCGCGCAGGCTTCCTTCAAAGACCCTAACCCTTTCCCCTCTTGTTGACGCTGAGGTCTGTGTTTCATCTACAGGAACATGTACATTAGGGGGTGATTTAAATGGTTGGTGCATTGTGGCACATTCAGGCTGAGTTGTTGGGGCCCCAAGCTGCGTGGAGCAAGTGCTGGTGTGATTCTGGGGGTCTGGGCTTGTCTGTCTGGCCTCATGAATCTCTTGCAGTGCTTTCATGTATTTCATGAGGGAGTACTCTGTGCCCTTTGCTGGAAGGGTCTGGGGGAAAGAGGCTTGGGGGTTGATCATTTGGCCAGCGGACAGAGGAGGGCTGGGGTGGGCTTGGTACTAAAGGAAGAATGAGTCTCCTACTTAGAGACGTCATTGAACTTTGGAGCTCAAGAGCTGAATAATGTGTGGATGGGACCAGCTAAAGTCTCTTGATTCCCTCCACACCAAAATAGCTATTTCCTCTCCTGGTCTCACTGCTCCAGGCACTAAAATGCATACTTAATGCAAGGACCCACCTATTTCTGATTGTCTCAAGGATAATTGTCTTGATGCTTTTTTTTTTTTTTAGAGGGGCACAGATAATGTCAACTACTTAAAATACAATTCTTTTGTTGTTATTATTATATCTGGATTTTGAGATCCAGATCAAAACACACATGGGCTGGTCCTCATATTACCCAGGGTTTGGGTTCAGGTCTCTCTGAGCTTGAGACCCTTGACCTGGCTTATGATGAGCATGTGCACCTATCTTCCCCCCCACCATCCCCAAGGTCAGTGACACTTTGGATACCTAAGACTCCCTTTTCAGAGGGGAGCCTAGTCCACCTGAGCATATAGTGCTCTTGGGGTGACCTTGGGTGTCAGGGATCCAGTTGGGTGTAGTTTTGTAGGAGACCTGTGTCTGAGCTCTGAGAATCCAACCAGAAACTACTTCCTGTGCTGTTTGTGCCTCCTGCGATAGTCTCTCCCCTTCTTACCAAGGATAAGTAGAAAATGACAGATCAGGAAAGGTTCTTAAGTCCCCTGAGGCTAACATTCATGCAAACAGGACTGAGGTAGAGACCGCAGCTTTGGCGCTGACTTTCTCTATAACATGTTGAGAAATGGAGAACAGGCATGCACAGATCCCTGAGTAACATCCCCTTGGTCCTTTACAAAAAGGCTCCTTAACGTTTCACTCGCTGTTTATGGGGTAGTTTGGCCTTAGAATTGAAAAAATATTAAATACTAGAAGCTCTCACTTGTAAAAATGCTTCTAGTTCCTTTAAGGAATACTTCTTGAAGTTGTTGTTGGCTCTGCATGGCTTTGGCCTTGGGCCGTGCCACTGGTCCCCCAGAGATATTTATGTCTCAGGGAAGCTGGAGGAAGTCCAGAGTAGGGATGGGTAGAAACACTTGCTTTGGGTTGGGGTCTGAGCCTTTGCCTCCTCCGTCTTTTTCACACTGACAGCATCCTTTAAGCTCTTACTCTGGAACTGTTATTTCGTTTTCTGCCCGTCTGTCTGGAATAACCTAAAAGATATGTGCCTTACTTATGTTTGAGTGTACAGACACACACTCAGATACCTCATGGAACCATCCACAATCAAACACTAAGGGGCCTCGAAAGATGGGAATCTTGGCTTGTAAAATGGTATGGCTAAGGTCCTGAGGTGGGATGAAGACAGGTGGATTGTGGTCATATCCCTGATAAATCCACTTGGTAAATTCTGAAGAAGTCTTTATTATCTTACATAAAGATCTCAGAAGAGAAAGATCCCCAACTATGGGGAATATTTAGGGTATATCAAATTATTCTAAAAAGTTGCTGTGAGTCTCATAAAAATCATTTAAGTTTAGCTCCATTTGCTCCATGGTACTTAGAAGAAGGTAGAGAATACTTTAAAATGATGATGGTGATGGTGGTGAGGATGAGCAACGGAGAGCTGAAGGATCTGAATCGGCTTCTGAAGTGTATGTCCACCGGGCTCAGTCCCATTGGGACTTTCACCCTTCAGGCAGGTCTTTGCCCCTGGGGGGCCTCACTTCATCAGCCTCCTAACCGCAGGGAGACCCTCCTAGTCCAGTATGCAAAAGGATCCTGGCTGGTGTTTCCAGAGGGCAGTGTGGATGATAAATACTGTTAATATTCAGAAGGAAGAATTGATTTTAAAAATATGCCTTTGATTCACTAATCTCTGACATTGAGACATTTTTTGAAGTCTGTTGCTATAATTAGAATTCTATAAGCCATTTTATGTCTCTATCAAAATTTTAAGAGACATAGAAAATTTAAGGTTTTTTTTTTTCTTTTTTCTTTTGGCTTACAATTCATCATATCAATACGAGGCATTCTACAGTTTGGGCTTTAGCATGGAGCAGTATTTTAGGACCAGGAACTCGTTCTGTCATTGGGCTGTGGTTGATCATGACCCTGGTGCTGCCTGACAATGCAGAGCTTGGATTTTAAGAATAGCTAGCTGCTGAGCTGTGCTTCTGCCTTGATTTGTCCTTCCCAGCCCAAATGCGGGGGCTGAATTGATCAAGCAAGAGGTGCATGTACCTGTCATTAGAATCCGTGATTCCTTCCCCGTCTGTTTGCTGTGTCTGTGTGTCCTGGCTGGGTGGGGTGGACAGTAGGAGTGGGGGAGGCTTGGTTACTGGGGTCGGGTGGGGTGGTACTGCCAGCTTTGCCTGCACTCAGGTGAGTCATGGCTGAGCTTTGAGATGGGTAATTGGTGACATGTGGCCCGAAAGCCATGTGAAAGAGCCCTTCCTTAGTCACAGGGAAGGGAACATGCATTGCAAGTAAAGGCTTCATCAGATTAGTGAGTCAGAAAAGAGGCTAATCCCCACCCGATGCTTAATTTCTACCCCACCCCCCTTCCTAAAGCAGAAGCTGTTCTTGTTCTTAAAAAAAAAAAAAAGAAAAAAAAAAAACAGTTTGCAAAAAAAGACTGATTTAACCACAATTGCAAAAGGGGGGAGCCGTGTCACCATTGCACTATGATGATTAGCATGAAGATGAGTTGCACTTTAGCCGGGCTGAAACTTGTTCCTAACAGAATGTTAAATACTTAGTGAAAAGAAAGATTATGTCTATCTAGTTACACCATTCCTTGATATATGCTCCATGTCAGAGTGCCATTGTCTCCTGGGTAAAGACGGAGAGTTCAAATACCCACTATCTCTCCCCTGGTGCTCCAAATGCTCTGCTTTGAAGTTTTTATAATCCATCTGTCATCTTCTAGCAAGGAGGGCACATGTTCTGTACCACTCAATTACAGAATTCTCCTTTGCCAGCTCCAGTGAGACAGGAAAGAATGTTATGGGTGGTTGAGAGAAACTGTCAGATATACTAAATTCCTAGGATTCATATGGACGGTGTTATTCCAGGGTAGGAACACAGCCTGCCTTATTGTCCAAGTGCATTAGAAATACATTTGGCATTGGGGTAGAGAGCCTTTGATTATTTTTTTTTCTTTCCGTTTGAGAGAGTTGTCTTAAATTTGATTGTTCATGTTTGAAAAAAAAATCATTCAAAGCTCCCCTGGAATGTGGACCCTCTAATGTGGATTGAAAAGATGACATTTGTTTTAGCTAACAAGGAGTTGTCGGTAGCCCAACTACAGAGATTGGAAAGTATCGGAATGCTTTTGTTTCTGTGGTTTCACTTTAGTGAAATAGGATTTTTACTTGGGCTTGATAAAAGATGGTGACTAGATACAGCCTGATCTCCACAGTAATAATTTCCATCATCCTGTGAACTGAAAGCCCGAGCATTAAATATTCTGCCATCTGGTGAGATCTGAGAAAGTTAGCACTGGACGGGAAAGTCTTTAAAATGGGTTATTTTATTTAAAGACCATCTACCTTAGAGTGGTTAGTGTTGCTAGCTATCCTGTTAACTTCTCACTCATTGAGTCACGGGTGGTTAAATTCGTTGTCTTATGTGAAATGAGTTTGATGATCTCGGCTTAGCCTCTAGTGGGTATTAATTCACATTATGAAATATCCCAGAATAATTTAGCACCGTGTGGCATAATTTGCATTTTTACTCAAGATTGGGGCAATGATAGTGTCTCTGGATATATTCTTTTTTTCTTTTCTTTTCTTTTATTCAGAGAAGATGAGTTTCATTTGTGGCTTTTAGGGTGGTGGCTTGTGGGGTGACTGTTATTAATTTGTGGGGAGCGAATGGTTTAAGAGCTTTGGGTGGTGTGAATAATGCATTTCAGTTTGGGCACTGAGACCTAACAAGAAATATTTTCAGGCACATAATTACAGCTGAGACAGGCTAGGATTTCATGACCCTGTCCAGAGTTGACATCTCTTACATGAACGTGTCATTTACACAGAGACACAGACATGACCCTGAAGAACATGTATTGGGATGGATACATTCAGTTTGGGGGGCTCTGTGTGCCCCACAATTAGTTAAAGGCATGTCTTTCCTTTACAAAACAGAAAGGATTTCCAGAAATGCAAGATACAGTTACAGTAATTAATTTAGTGAAACTTCTTAAATCTGATATTCTGTTCAAACTAATAATGGGAGGATGGGGTAGCTCGATGTCGTTAATTGAAATCTGGAGACAATAAAAAAATGTCTTTCTGCAACTTCAATACAGCAGTCTGGAACTGTCGGGTCAGGCTGTGAACCAATTTTCTTCTCATTACTTTTGATTTTGGAGTCAATACAAATTTCATCAGTGATTGTAGGGTGCAGATCTTCGTCTGCATGGACCCTGTCATGGGAGAATATGTATGCGTGGCTTAAAGATTTACGGAAAAGCGGTGCTGGTGAGTCAAGAGAGAGGGAAGGAGGTGCTGCAACGCACAGCTCCCTTTGCAACTGCTCTGTTGCTCAAGGGTGATTAGTATCAAGAGGAGGCACTCGGGTGGGGAAGAAGGCTCAGCATCTGCTGGCCAGCCGGGGGCAGCTGGAGTGGCCTCTGCTCTTCTTTTCTACTGTGTGTCCCCTTCCAGACCTGGGTTTCTACGACTACATTCCTCTTTCTTCTACTTTCTTTCTCTCTGCTACATCTCATCAGTGTACAGATGTGCAGGCAGTATTCCGGCCGCACACGGCATTTAAAGTCCCGTGGAAACTCAACTGTAGGAAACAGGAAAAAGAGGAGGTTCAACTTTGTAGGACTTTGTGACATTTTGAAAACATCCTGGGCAAAGAAGTCTTTTGTGTGGAAATGTAGATTCAGGATGTCTTACATGATTCTTCATTTTTCCTGCATTCAATTTACATCTTTGCAAGTCATAGGATCAGCCCATCTATCATTAGGTATTGGCCTAATTGGATATTTTTTACGAGCCCAGTTTGCTATTTATGTTAAAAGCAATTCGCAGAAATGCCCTTTCTTCATGATTCGGTGTTGGCAATAGCGACGTATGTTTAATCACATTTTCCATGAGTAATTATCTAATTCGCATGATTACCAATATAAAACAGGCAAATAGAATAGGGGCTTAACTCAGTCCTGTTTGGGTGGTAACTCAGGCACACAGAGGGACTGGAGTGAGGGCGAGTGTTTGCTGGTTCTGTTTTTCCTCTGCGATATCACGGAGATTTTTATTAGCAGCAGGGGCTCTCTGAAAGCTGGGCATGTGGAAAGGAGAGGCTCTTTGGAAGTCAGCTATAATGCAGTTTGAGGTTCATTCTGTCTGCTTTGGTTCTTCATGTTTGGGGCTGTCCTTTTTGAAGATTTCCGGGAGACGGAGGTCACATTTTTTATTCATGTTGAAAAATATTCATTTATCAGTATTGGTGCAACTGTAAACAAGTGATAAAGTGACAACATTTACAACAGTAAAACTGACAGCATTTACTTTAATTTTCTGTCATTTTGGTAATTATATCAATCAAGACCCAAAACTAAAATGATATTTTAGCATGCAGTAAGAAATGAGGAATTCAGATCTTAAAAGACCATTACAATTAGCTTTGAAATGTTCACCATTTTACCATAATTGTTTCATATAGCTTATATGTCTTCATTTACAGCCGAATATTCTGTTGATCTTTTATAAACAAAGTAGCACCCATCTGCTCCTTGAGACACTCCTGGCGCCTATTCATTGCAAAAATAATACATGTCCTAATGACTTCCACATATTTTGAAATCTCCCTTTTGAAATTGGTCTTGGCAGATTATTTGCAGGTACTTGAGTTGCATCTGTTTGCAATTTTGCAAATGCGGAAGACTTTAATGTTGAGCACTGCAAGAGGGCTATTTTAATCCTCAGATAACATTGGCTGTCATCAAAAGCCACATTTATCTTTTCGAAGGTGGGGCAAATGTTTAATGTTAAAAGACAGTAAAAGGTCAAGGCCAAGTCTGAGGTCTGAATATTTTCCTTTCATACGCCGTGCCTTTCGCGGACTCCTTCTTGCATTTCTTTTTTTTTTTTATTTAAGTTTTAGCTTAATACCCATTGCCAAGAGGATGTTTTGCTGATAAAAATGAAAGATCAGGAAGAGAGTAAATCTGAAATAATTGTGAACTCCAGGCTTTTGGGCTCATTACCGCCATGTGGCTAGCAGCTGACCAGCTTTAGGTCGAGTCTGTTTACAGGGCAGAACTAAACAGCTCGGTGCAGGGGGATTCTGGGCCTTGAATGCAACTGCTGGCCTGCCTCCCAGGAGGGGCCTAGCCTTTTTGGGGAGGGACACTGGTCGCTGCAAGGCCAGCTAGCTGGGACTCCTGGGCAGACCCATCTGCGATGGAGGAGGCACTTCTACCAAGAGTCTAGGTAGGGATTTGGGTTTTTGTGCAACTCTGAAGCCAGGAAAACTGAAGTGATACAAATGTGCATCGCAGACTGGTGCCTTTGACTGGTCAAGGTTGAGCATACAGTGAGCTGTCTTGTCACTTGTGTCATGGGAGCCCTCCAGAGTGGAGGCAGTGGGACAGGCTGCTTTTTGAACTCCTGGCCTCCTTCCTCAGCCCTTCCAATGCATGTATACATCACGTGGAGCTTAAGCTGAGGAGTTTGTCTTCTCTCTGGCTGCCATGTTGGCCATGAATCTTACATCAGAGAAGGAGGAATTAGGTCATTTTGTGGTTAAATGGGCAGAATTGGCCATGGTAGTTGGACATATGCTAAATACAACCGTGCCATCTACCAAACCTACAAAACCAACTCATTTCCAGACCACTTCCAATGAATCTAGTGACAGAAATAACTTTAAACCTGAAAGTAACACTATCCTCCTTTTCAGCGGATGGAAGAGCAAACTATATAAATGCTCTTACATGGCCCTAGAGCTTGGAGTTTGCTGCAGCGGAAGGTCTAGGCATGCGCTGCCCCTCTGGGTATTTCTAGAGGTCTTTCTGGCAAAAAGCATTTAATACACAGTTGTATAATGTGCAGTTGTTTCCTGTTTGGTATATCCTGGTAGTCAAAAGAGAATGTCTACTAGATACGTTATCAAAGAGTTCTTATCACTTTTCCTGATCAGTCAGTACCTTGGCCCTCTCAACTGATCAGTGGTACCAGCTGATGGGGGAATTATTTACAAATGTGCATTTTTGTGTTACTGATTCTTTAGTGCATAAGTCATATACCACAATTCAAAATTTTTACTTTTTATTATTGTATTTGTATAAGTGTAGCATTGAAGATATCACATTATGAGAATAACAGCTCAACCTCTCCTGCTTTATTTTTATTCTATTTTATTTGCAGCAGTAGGGAGAGGGGAGGGTAGTGATTTGCACAGAACAGGAACTGGCATCCAACGTCTTTGCTTTTTCTGCGTCATTTATATTCTGATGCTTTCATATATGGGTGATTACACTTTAAAGAGAAAAGACCTCACACTCCTCGGATGATCAAAAATTTCACATTACCGAAGGGATACATTGGGGAGCTGGGATGTAGTTCTTCCCATGTGCAAAAACTCCAGCAGCAGGGTCTTGAGATTAAGGAGGGCAGTGATTTTCAAAGTAGGGTCCCTGGCCAAGGGCATGGCCATGGGGCGGAGGACTTGTTCAAAATGCAAATTCTCACTCCCCTCCAGGGATTCTGTCACGTTGGAGTCTGAGAACCATTGCCTCTGGGTATATGAAATGGGGGTGGCTTTTCACAAGTTTACCACTTGATCACTGAGATATTAAAAAATGTAGAGGTGACTGAGGTCTCCAGTATGTTTAGTTTGCTCGTGAATTCTGAGGAATTCTATCTGTCCAGACTGTAACAGGTCAGCCTGCAAGGGCAACTTTTGACATCCAAATCCCTTGCTGTACAGGGTGTTCTGTGTCTCCCTGTCCAAGCTGCGGAATGTCACTGTAGTTGTTTGTGCACAAGAAACACCTACATTTTATGGAACCCGTCTAGTTGTCTGTTTCAACTTTGCAAGCAGAGAAAGAGGGTCCTTTTTTTTTGTGGCAGAAGCTGTTAATGAAGAAAAGCTACAATTGTGGGGTCATCAAGAGGTGGCCATCCTTATCCTGTTGGGTATTGGCTTCTCTCAACTTTAGCTCTCTTGGCAATGAGAAAAACTCTTGGCAGTGAGTTTCAGGTGGAATCAGAATGAAATTCATTGGCCACTTGCTATGCTGCTACTGAGGCTCCTCCTCTGGGCTGGAAAGTGGCAAGGGGACAGCTCTCTGTTAGAAAGTGATGTTCCATGCACCAGAAATGGCTACCGTATGTAATTTATCCAGCAAACCTGTAAAGCCTGAAGACTTGAAGGAGAACACAGTTGGTAGGTATGCCCTCAGTGCCTCCTGATCCAGCCGTGCTCAGAGACAGAGAGAGAGAGAGAGACAGAGACAGACAGAGACAGAAAGAGACACAAAGAGACAGAGACAGACACAGACAGAGGGAGAGAGACACAGAGAAAGAGAGACAGAGAGACACACACACACACACACACACACACAGAGGCACAGAAAGAGAGAGACAGACAGACAGAAAGAAACCAAAACCCTTGTGCTCCAACCCCAGACTCCCTGACCTCAATCTCAGGTGTACCTGCTGACATCTCTCCAAATCTGCCTCGCACTTCCTGAGATGATTTGAGGTAGTACATGGATAGTAAGTTTTAACAGGTGGCTACTTTAAGACCTATTAGAGAAATATAACTAGCATATTATAGCTGTGCTTCTGCAGATGTTATTATTTAAGGTGAAGCTAAGTTAACAAAAAAAAAGAGTGACTCGATTTAAAGTTAGTTTAAAGAAAAGAATTAAGCAAAGGAAAATCCAGGTGGCGCAGAGACAGGGAGGGAATTGTGAAGGAGGTTTGTGGTTGAGTTGTGGGCAGGATTGCCGGGAGGGAGGTGGTGAAGGTGTCCTAGGGCTCCTGGGCTGGCCCCTGGGAAGGGCTGCTGCTCCTCCAGATATGTAGGGGGAGTGTCCTGGGTGACTGTTTTACTGATGGGAGTCTCCCCACCTCTCTCATCTCATGCTGCTTGTAGGGGGGCACTTCTGTGTCTTGTTGGCAAAGCAATTACTGGCACCATGGGAGGTCCGCAGGTTCAAAGCTAGCAATAAAAAACCTAGTTCACCCCTTTCTGATATGTGGGTTTGGTTTAGGTGGCAACGGTGGTGTTTTCTAAAAGAAAAACTCTACCATGAAAGAGAAAGAAGAACATGGAGCCTGATGTCTTCTTGGGCCAAGAGATCTGTGGGCCCGCCTGGCTGGTCTCCTCAGCACCTTCTCTTCCTTCCTTTCCACTGTTCTGGCTAAGACACAGATTGACGTGATCCGAGTGAGAAGGGCCGGTCTTTGAACTGTCCCACCACGTTTCCTGGAGGGATAAGAGTGACAGAAACACTTGTCTACTTTGGGTGGACACGTGTCAAAGCCTGGGGTTGTACTGACTCAGGTTATTAAGAATGCCCTCTCTGGTGCCCGCTGTGGCTGTACTTTGCTTTTTGTGTTTCAAGGACTGGAAGTGTCTTGCTGGGGTCCATGACGCCCTTAGGGTTCTCAGAGGTCTTGATTGCTGAAGGTCCAGAGGGACCTGGGTGGTTGTTGAAGAAGGGGGGAAAATTATGTCGCTTCCAAGTGGTAGAAATGTAGGGGACAGCTTCCGCCTTTGTATCCAGATGGCTGGCTGAGGTTTGTTGGGTCAGTCACAGGAATTTTCTGAGGATGACTCCAAGGAGACTGAGATGTGTTTTCTGCCTTCCTGAAGTTGACTGCCCAAATGGAGAAACAAAACCAATCTCCATGGGAATGACTGCCAAAGGCTGGTGTTCCAGGGACCAACATGTCATGGTGGGAACTTGAGACAGGCAAATTTGGAGAAGACCTGCCATATTGCTGTGAGCCCTGTGAGGGGGCCCTGTGAGGGGGGTTTGTGAGGGGGGCATCCTAGGGCCTTGGACAAGAAGAGTGGGGCAAAGAAAATGGACCCTCAGGAGGAGCAGGCAAGAAGGTTGCTGGAGGTATTTTCTTTATGAAAATCCAAGATAGTGCACAGAGTGTGGCATGGAGTAAATGTTCAATAAATGGTGATTTCTGAACTGAACGGCCAGTAAATGTTGCTTATTGACTCAAATATTCAAATTTTTGGTTATTAAGCTGGTCAAGGCTCTGGCCTGCTTTGTGGATGCTGGATTTTGGAAAGAATTTGCTGGGTGCCTGTGCTTTCCTGGAGCCCAGACCCGAGGAGTCCTGCAGAGCCCATTTTTGGTGCTGTCACCTGGAACTGTCAGCAAAATCCACTGGGACAAATGTCCCTGGGTCTTCTAGAGACTCCCTGCTCCTTTTAGTAACTCCACGCTGAAGGAGTTGCTTGTGCTGAGAAAAGAGGGGGATTAAAAATAAAGGGGTGATGCGTGTCTGTGAGAGTGAAGATGCAAGGATAAATGCTACCATGAATGAGGATATTATTCTCAACTCAGTGACTCCAGTCTTCTGTACTGTTAGGTCTTTTCTGAATCACTGCCCCACTCAGCCCCATGTCAAAAATTTATTTGCGCTAATCAAATTTTCAGCTACTCATTCTGTTGCAAGGAAAAGTCTCCTGTAGTCAAAATGGTGTGTGCATGTGTTTATTTTTATGTATTTATGGATTAAAATCAGATCCTGTGTTTCCTTTGTTGTCTACCTCTAACTAAGTTAAAAGCTTTCCTCTGAATCCTTACCGAGGCATCTTTCTAGAAAGAAACTCTGAGACTAGGCTAGGTTGAAATTTAAATACACACACACACACACACACACACACACACACACACACACACCAGACTACACAGAAAAACTACAAGAGGGAAAAAAAAATGAGAATACCCAACAACCCAGAAACACAGTAAAGAACTTTCAGTTTTTCCTTTCCAAGTTTGGCAGCCTCGTGAACTTGAAAGGTTAGCTATGAATAAGCATAATCAGATCTTTCTTTTTGACCATATTTAATTCAAATGAGACAGCTCCGCGTTGACTTCTAATACAGAAAGGCCACCCACTATGGCGATGCTCCCAGCCAATGAAGCTGGCTGGCGAAAGCTTTCTTAAATGGTGCTAATCAGCCCAGAGAGGCCTGCCCTGTATCCCCATCAGTACTCTAAATTCAGATGTGCTGATAACCTGAAATTGAATGTGTCAGGATGCAGACATGTGAAGGAAAGAGAGAACTCCGGGCTAGAGGAGCCGGTGGCTGGGAGACAATGCCTGGAGCGGGGCTCATACCCTCCTCTCAGCCCCCTAGAACCCACCTCCCACAGTCGTGTGTGCATGTGTGTGCATGTGCTATTGTTTGAGGCCCAGGAACAAAATGGAAGATGTCAAGTTCTGAAATATTTATGGGGAAGCTTTGGATTTTGTATATGTTAAAAGAATCAACAGATATTTTGGCTGCTAAGGGGTGAGTGGTAATTTGTGATTAATTTTTGTTATAAAGCTGTGGCTATTTAAAAACCTTTCTCTCACTCTCTCATATGAGAGACAGACAGACACACACACCCACCCCAGTCTGGTGAGCACGTCTCACAGGGAAGTTTAACAAAAGAGTCGCTATTGTCACTGTCCCAGCCGGCAGCAGTGCAGCTGAGGGTCAGTTGCTATTTCTATTTTAAACCTTGATTTTTGCAAAGTTTGTCTTTTGACTGTTCTCATTCTAATCAGGCTTAGTTAGGGGATCCGCTCCAAGCTCCACACCAGGCTGGAAGGACAGAGAAAGATAAACCGGGGGGATTAAACAAAAAGTTCTGCTCTGTCAATAGTTGTATGTGTGTGTGTGTGTGTGTGTGAGAGAGAGAGAGAGAGAGAGAGAGAGAGAGAGAGAGAGAGAGAGACAGAGACAGAGAGAGGCAGAGAGACAGAGGGAGACCGAGAGACAGAGGCAGAGGGAGAAAGAGACAGAAATAATGACAGATACAGAGAGAAACAGACAGGGATTGGTTGATTAATTGGCCACTCCATTAAACAGATATTTCTTTAATTTCAAACAAGGTGCAATTTACGATGGAGCTGTTTTCTTCGTGATGCTGTATTTGACTTTATGTGTGACTTCTTGGCAGTGCCTTCAGGGCCCCACCTCTGAGCCTGCCCTTTGCACCCAAGACTGCCTGTCCCTAGCCCTGTGGCTTTTTCAGTCCTCCAGTCCATCCCAAAGGTGACTCAGATGGGTGTCTCTGCTGGGGCTGAGGTCCGATTCCGCTTTGATTTTGCTTGTTGCTGTTTTGATCTGTTCCTAAGCCATCTTGTCTCTGCAAGTTCCTCCACGATCTGTCCCGGCCTACACCTGCCAGTGAGAGTCACACGTTGCCCTCTGTAGCTCTCCCCTTGCTGTCTCACCTGTCTTGTTTAGAGACATCAGTGTACATCTTGTCTTTCCGCTGTGGGGAGCCCCTTGAGGGCTGGGACAGTGTCCAAGTCCCCTTTGCACATCCTCTGAGGAGCGTGGAGATGGGCAGGTGCGGGAGTCACAGTAAGAAGAGGCTAAATTGCTAGGAAATTTGTTTCTCAGGACTTCTGAGATCCCTACTTAGAACTTGCCATATTCAGAAAAAAGGCTGGTGAGTAAAGAGACAGCCCAAGAAGGAGCAATATGGTAAAGAAATATAAGTAATTTTTTTTCAACTCAGCCTCATGTAGTATCACTTGGCATCTCTCACTCCTCTGGGCTGCCTGCAGGGACATGGGTGTGTCCTGCCATGTGAGTGGACACTCTCCTTCAGAACTCACCATTTTTTCCCGAGAGATTGTTCTGTCAAAGGGTAGGAAACAGGTTCCAATTTGTAGCTGCTCATCTCCATCCTCATCACAGTCACACTGATTGGCACCATGTGGCACGTCATCCAGAAGGACCAAGAATCCTTCCCCGTGGTTTGGACCCAGTGGTGGCTTCCCCAAGGGAATGGCTGGCATGTGTTTAATTATTCATTGGTGTTCTTGTCTGTATCTCCCCGCTCCTTGATTGTTTTGTCTTTTCCTAAAACATATTTATTTGAAATTCTGTGATCAAAGACTGAAAAACAAAATAGAGCAGGATATTAAAATGAAAAAAAATTTTTAGGAGGTTGGAGTGTCAAGATCATTTTTATTAGAAAAGTTTACAAGATGAAGCCACGCATTATTTACGTAAACTTCATATAGTGAGCATAATACTCCCAGCCATGCTTTGGTGAGGGATATTGCCTGGCATAACCTGGATTTAAGATACCTTCTACTTAAAGCAGGAAAAAGTCATTTTAATTAAAATTAAAGGATTTTTTTCTCCCTTGATCATATTTTAGCACACACATGCACACTCACACACATCTGTGTTCAGAATTGATAAAGAAAGAACTCTGGTTAAATAATCCACTTTTGTCTGACAACGGAATCCGTTATAGAGGTGCAAATATGCAGAAAGCTATTTGGAAATGCATCCTAGTAGTTGTCAGGTTTTATTATGCAGGAAGGTGTCATGTTTGTTACGAAGCTGAGTGCAGATGGCAGAGTGGAAGAAATGGATCACTAATTTTAACAATGATTAATGAACAGAGATAGAAAATGAATTACATTGGACTATCGGAGGCAAGAAATATTTTTGTGAAAATTTTGAGTCATCTGCTGTGCTGTTCTCTGCAAATTATTTTCAGAAATTCTATATGTTGTCAACAGTTGACTGCATTTCCCATTACTGTCTATTTCTGTTCTTAAGTACTTTTGTGTTATTAGAGATACATAATTTCAAAATACCAATACATTCCTGATTACTTAGAGAAAATATATGTAACAGTGTGACTGTTCCATAGATGCTGGCCATAAAAGTCCTGTTTTATAATAATCTTTCATTCTTCCTCATTTTATCACTACATTAGGAACGTTTGATAAAAAGAAAGGGGGGTGGGGACCGTTCTAGCACACGCAGAATGAAGGGAGAATAGGAGCAGAGGTAGCAATAGCAATGTGGTCTGGTGGCTTATTGTGGTCTTCAGCTGCTGCCAGCCCTGTCACTCTGTGTTCTCTGCCTGGCGTGATGGGATGTCCGGTGTTAGCCTCTGTGGTCCGTGGCCCACCCTGTCCTAGCTTCTGCAGGAGTCGCCCCAAACATCCTGTGACTCCTTGCCTCTACAACATGGGAAATCATCACCAATCTTGAAGTTGTCTCAGCAGTTGTTTTCCTCAAAGAGGCTCTAGTCCTATCTCTGTTCTAATGGCTCTGTGTTGATAGTGAGTTTTCATGGTGCTATTCTTTCTTTCTTTCTTTCTTTCTTTTTTTTTTTTTTGGTACTGGGAATCGAACTCAGGACCTTGCACTTACCAGGCAGGCACTTATGCCACTGAGCTATATCCCCGGCCCCTCTTGGCGCTCTTCATCAATCTTATCAGCAATAGTACTTGCGTGCGTGCGTGCATGTATGCGTGTGTGTGTGTGTGTGTGTGTGTGTGTGATCTGCAGATGAATTCTGCTTACTTAGTTATGATACCTGTTCTTGGCAGGAGGCACACCTATGTGATTAGCTGGGGAAAATTGATACTGATTTTTTCCTCCCACCTCCTCCCTTCTTCCCTCCCTTCTTTTCTTCCATCCCTTTCCTTCTTTCTTCCTTTTCTCCCATCATGATATTAATCATTTAGATATGTTGGCTTTGAGGCTATACATTTGCCTGCAATCCTCTGCAACTGTGAAATGATCTACTCCTGTTTGGACCCTGTATTGTAATGGGAAGGCACTTAATTTTGTTCATCAGGAAACACGTTAGCAGCGCTATAAGTAAGTGTCAAAGTTAGTACTTCAGGGTACTCGCTATTTCGAGATGTCCCAGTCATAGCTCAGGTGAGCATCTGAGATTGGTGGTTATTTAGTCCACTTCTAACCCCACCAGCATTTCATACTTGGTTTACATGTTAATTTGTCTGAAAACTGTACAAATTCAAGGGAGAGCCCTTGTGTGGTTCGGATAGCTCTGCAGTTTTCCCCTGAGGGATGCCCCAGGATAAGAGGGCAGGGTGTCCCTGGAACCTCCCAGTGGGCACTAGCTGCCCAGGGCTCTGGCTTTTGTACACAGCTAAGCTGCCTCCTGAGAGCTGCCTGGTGTCTGAACAAATGGACAATCTATAACTACTTCCTTCTACAAACGAGCTTTCCAAGTTTCCAACTTGACTGTTTTATTTATGCTCTTGACCTGTAAAAACAAGCAGGCTGTTTAAAAAGCAAAAAGTACTTCCCATGATTAGAGTACTTAGAGTTGAAATAAATTGCAAAATGAAGAGGACATTGCTTGTCGCTCCAGTGGAATATGTTGGTAGCGGATCTGCTCCGTGCGCATGGTCTGTACTTCCACATGTCAGGGCTCCCCAGTCTTCGTGGCCTTAGGGTCTCCCCAAAGGATTCATGTATCTTCCTTATTTTTTTGCTTTTCAATAGTGGAGAATCCTAGTGAACACTTAAAAGGTGCTTGCGAATGGTTCTAAGTCAAGTAGTTTGCATATAATTAGGGTCCTGATGGGAAAACACTTTGGAAAAACAACTAGTGATACAATGCAAGTCCTGCTCAGGTTACACAGCATATGCTAAACACTGAGGAAACACACACAGTCTTTAGTGAACAAGGTAGGCGAATGCTCCAGGGAGCCAATTTAGAATGTGACTCAAGGCAAGCACGGCTTTTTGTGTCTCTTTCTTTTGGCAAGTGCATGGAATAATGGTGGTCTTCGGAATTCCCCATAAACCCAGCCACCTGCCTGGGCTGGCTACCACGCACAGGCTGTACAAACCAGGTGGGAGTCTGGAGAGGGGTGTGCTGGTTGTTGGGGCTTAGAGAGGCTCCAGGTGTGGGAGGTTTGCTTGGAACAGAGGTCACTTGCCAAGTGCTCAGCTAGAAGTTACACCAGGGGTAATTTAGCAGCATAGGATGTGGAGGGAGGGTCGGGCACAGGCAGGGAGGGAGAGAGAATCTCACCATGTGTGTGGTTAGGGAGATCAGGAAGAATAAAAAGAAATCGTAGATGATCCACTTAAGAGACAAGTGATTCCTAAATATAGAACTGTCTCTGTGATTCATGGTTCAGGTTGCTTTCGAGGCGATAAGTCAGGTGGATGATCTATAGGAATAATTTGGAGGTACTTGAGGTTTAGACATTTGGATCTGAACACCAGGAAACAGGGTGGTACTCAGGTTACATTCTTTCATCAAATACCAGTGTCTCCTGGTTATTTAACCTGACTGCCTTGGTATCAGTGTAAATCTGGCTTCTGGCATAAGTTGGTCCTCAGGCTCCGCTTGTCCACCATAGGATGCCTCGGCCCAGTATCTGCTGGCCTGGCCTTCACACTGCCACTTCCAGAAGCGGCTGGTACCCAAGTCACTGTAGGGGAGAAGTCGAAGGCAGTCTCACTTTTAGCAGGTCCCAGAGACAGCTCCGTTTATTTTACATAGGCTGTTTTTTGTTTTGGTTGGAATTGCATTCATATTGACCTGAAGTAGTTCATTAAGCTAGACTTGAAGAGTAAAATGATTTGAAAAATAGTGTAAAATGATTTTTTACACTATCCATTTTAAGGAGAATTTGTCCAAACCAACAGGTAGGAACTTCCCCACCCCTACCGTCTGTGACCACTACTTTTGGTACTTCCAGGGAATACACATTTACTTGGTGATTCCTGTGCATGTAAATATAACACCCACCTGCCTATAATTCTTCATGGATGCAAAGTTCTAAGCATATTTTCTGAGTGTGCCTTCTCAGCCTGCCAACCCCAGGCTTTATATATATATATATATATATAACATATATATATACTTAAGGGAATTGAATAATTATGATGCTATGGCCTATAGCAGGAGCTGGAGAATATTCAAGATGTCTGTCATCCTTCTGTTACCTCAGGTAAATAACTGATTGACCTTTTTGGGGCTCTGATACTTTACTAATCAGAACCTGAAATCTGTATAACAACACTTCATTTACTTGATAGACAAAAGAACAATTGCACTTGAAGTAATGTGATTTCTAAATAGACACTGCCTGTCAAAAATAAATGCATTAGAAGTAAAATGTAGCTCAAGGAGACAATTAGCAAACAGAGGTGACACCGTAAACAGGTGCACCCATTATTCCCAAAGCTTGTGGCAATATATTCGCGTCTTTTAGAGTGATGGAAGATCATGTGACGGTTTGGTGAATTATCTATCGGTATCATCTGACTGATGAAGCCCGCTGCTGTTGCAGATCATTTAAAAATGCATCTCACAAATTACATGGTAGCTGGGAAAAAAAAAATGCGTGTTTTTTTTTTTGTTTTTTTTTTTTTAAAAGAACAATGCTTTTCTAAAGCTATGTGCTGGCATACGTAATTTTTTTCTTTGAAAGGATGGAGACCATTTCATTATGCTGGGTATACAGTCGGTTAAGGTTGTGCAAATTCATTACAATGTTTGTTAATGTATAAAACATTTTCCATTCTGGTTTTAGTGACATTGAATTTTTTTTTATAATGTGCTGTTTCTGAAACATCTGCCATCCCTTGTTACCTGTGGGCAGAGGAGAAAGTATACTCTTTCCAAGAATGTTTATAAAATCTTTACCAAAATGGAAAGGCTTGGGAGATGAGAGAGGAAGGAAATTTTTTTCCTTTGCTGTGAACTGTTAGATTTCAGTTTTTCTGGAATAAGAACTTCAAGCAAAGGGGGTGGCTGCTAGCTGATCAAGAGGCCGGGCAAGGAAGAGGCCAGACTTCCCAGGGGCTTTCTATCCCCCTGTGTTTGTACACCTGGCAGTGGATACTGCCTTCAGAGTGGCTGCTTTTGGAAGCTTTCTGTATTATTTTTTTATCTGTCATCTTTTTTTTTTAATGCTAAAGCATGAAGGATGCTTGAGGGGCCCACAGGTCTGTTTGGCAGTTACTACTTATTGTTTCTACTGTAAAATCATGGGAAAACAGTGTGAAATATTCTCCATGACCTCCAGATTGGTCTGCTCTTGACTTTTTTTTAGCTTTCTCCAGAGTAACCAGTGGCTGGAGCCAAACTTAATGTAGATTTAGAGGCAAAGACCTTTCAGTAGGACAGCAGCATTTTGATCTTACCTTATGCCTGGATAGAGAAAAGAAGAAAACACCACAATTCCCATGTCCTCTCCCCAGAAGTCTCCAAATTCCTGCTGGCTTCCAGCTGGGGAGGTGGCTCATGTCCATCTTATACCGCAGCCTGGTCGCTGCTCCACATCAGGGCCCCTCTCTAAGGAATCAAAATTTATCCTGGAAGCCAAGGAAGCAAGGATGGGGCTTTGGAATGTATCCTGTTGAGGAGTAGCGATCCTGAGGCAGCCCCAGGAGATGCACCACAGGAGGATCTGTAGGCCTGGACAGTCCTGAGAGACACAGCTCAGATCCTTTTGTGAAGTTGAAATAGTGACAACCCAGAAAAGAAGTAACGGCGGGATGAGGTCTCCTGCCTCTGGGATCTGGGTTGAGTGCCAAGTGTGCTTCTTGAAGAACGGCCTGAGCAGCCTCTCTGGGATATTTTGGACACCAGCTCATCGTAGCAGTGGCAGCCAGAAGGCTTCTGAAGGTTCCCAAATCTCTAAGCACTGGAGAGGTTTCCTGACGTGCAGAAGTGGAAATATCCCAACCAGGAAGGTAGGGGGCAGTCACTAGGCTTCTTTCCTCTCCTTTTTTTTCTTTTTAAATTAATCAATTTTTTCAGAGCAGTATACAGTAAAACTGACCAGAAAACGTAGTTTTTATATCCTTCTTGCCCCTTCCCACAGTTGCCGCAACCTTTAACATTTTAGGTTGCTTTTGGATATTCATTATCACTGATGAACCAATATTGGCACATTATATTGTTAAATTTTTATTAACATATATTTTAATGATTCATATTAAATTTACATATGTATAGTGTAAATTTCAATACATGAACAGAGTGGGTGATGATCAGACCAAGCTGGTTGGCATATCTGTTACCTCAGATATGTATCATTTCTTGTGTTGGGAATATTCAAAATACCCTCTGTTAAGTATTGTTGCATTATTATTAACTAAAATCCATACTTTTGGTTAAGTTTACTTTTTTTTGTTTTCTTTTCTTTTTGGGGGGGAGGGGTTTTTCCGGTAGCGGGAATTGAACTCACGACCTTGTACTTGCCAGGCAGATGCTGTGCTGCTGAGCTAAATCCCCAGTCCCAAGTCTACTTTTTATATTGTATATTCCATTGCTTCTGAAAATCTACAATAACATGAATCTTACCGTGACCATTCCCCTAGTTCCTTCTCTCTCTTAACCTTTGCCATTCACTGGGCTTTTTACTAAGCTGTTTTGCCTTTTGCAGAATGTCATGTACTTGGACTTATGTTCTGTGTTTTTAAGATTGACATCTTTCACATAGAAATATGTACTTTAACTGCATCAATCTATTTTCATAGTTCAATAGCTAATTTCTTTTTAATGGCTGAATAATATTCCATTGTATGGGAATACCACAGTTTCTTCACCTGTTAAAAAATATTTTGATTGTTTCCAAGTTTGGGTAGTGATGTTATACATGGTATTGCACTCTAAACATTCATGTGCAGCTTTTACAGTAGGTATACATTCCAATCCGTTTGTGTCCACACCAAGGAGTGTGATTTCTGGATTGCATGGAATGACTATTTTAGCTTTGTATGAAACTGTCCAACCATCTTCTGAGGTAGTGGCTCAATCTTGCCTTCCTATCAACAAAAGGTGAGAGTTCCCAAGGTTCTGTATTGTCACCAGCATTTAGTGTTGTCAGTGTGGTGAATTTCAGCCACTGTGATATGAGTTAGTGTGTAGTAATGTCGTATTTTTGTTTTAATTTGCAATTCCTTAATGGCAAAAGGATGTTCACCACTGTTTCTTATGCTTACTTGATATCTGTCTATTTTCTTTGATGAAGTGTCTATTCAGATATTTTGCTCATTTTTAATTGATACATTTCTTTCTTACTGTTGAGTTTTAAGAGTTCTTTGTATATATTGGATACCAGTCCTTTATCGGATATATGTTCTGCAAAGATATTCTCTCAGTGTGTGGCTTATCTTCCTATTCTCCTAACACTATCCCTTCCTAATGTCCTTGGGGACTTGGCTACTTTAGCCAGTAAGCTATATTTTCATATAGCCAAGCAGCATCTATTTTCATCTGGGACTTGAGGTTTTTGGAAATTTAAAATCAAAAGACACATGTGCAGTATATTCTCAACTATGTTCATGCTCGCATACACATACACATGTATGGATATACACACGTACTCCATGCACTTACGCACAAGAATGGAAGGAAGTGTGTGAAACTATTAGTGGTAACCACAATGAATGATTGAAGTATGTATTAGTGTTCTTTTCTGCTTTCTAACATCTTTCACGTTCTAGGTTTCCTACCAAGAAGCATATCTTAATTGATCAACCAAGTTTATAGCAGTAAAAAGTACATAAGCCGAACCACAAGAATGACCTCTGTTAAGGAGAACTTAGGATGGCTCAGTTAATACTTGTGTAGCTTCTCTTTTGACCTCAGAGATCTCTGAGAGCAATATTTCATGTGATGTTCAGGATAATATATTTTCTTTAAAAACTTGCTTCAGAAAACAAGCTAATTTTTAGCATGGGCAAATTTAGCTGTCAAAATAGCCTTTTTTTTGGCTAAGCTCTGGATCAGCACTGTATGAGGTATAAAGAAACAAATAATACAGTGAAGGTTTAAGTAAAAAATAAATCATTACAGTAAAAGACACAGTGCTGCTAATCTTCCTCAAAATATTCCCCCTTGCTTCAAACACACTGTTCCCATCATTCTTGCCACTTTCTGAACCACTTCTGGAAATCTTCTTTCATAAGTGTCTTTTC
The DNA here is from genome assembly GCF_000276665.1 of Chinchilla lanigera. Taxonomy (NCBI): domain Eukaryota; kingdom Metazoa; phylum Chordata; class Mammalia; order Rodentia; family Chinchillidae; genus Chinchilla; species Chinchilla lanigera. The sequence goes on along the minus strand of NW_004955468.1, from coordinate 7,443,736 downwards.
ATGACTACCTTGATGTCCCGAATCAATTCAAAAACATTTATGTAAATTTCTGTTACATAAACACATTATGGTGTCCTTACCTACCGTATTCACTGGATCTGGCAACATGTGATTCCTGGCTCTCCCTTGAAGTCAAAAAGATCATGAAAGGTAAATGTTTCAAGTTATTTCAGGACAGCAAGGCAGCCATGACTGTGTAACTAAAGCCTAAGATTGAAACATATAGCATAGTTTTGGATTGCACCTAGTATTATATAAATATAATTCAGACCACAGATGTGAAATCATGTATGTGACTTTGAATTTTTTAATAGCTGCATGAACCTGATGGAAGAGGTGGAATTGATTTTAAGACATATTTTGCTTCGTTCAGTGTATCCCAAATATTGTCATGTCAACGTACAGAAGGTATAAAGAATAATGAGACATCTTATTGTAGTTTATATTTCAAATGTACAGCAATCTCAGCTTGGACTGGCCACACTTCCAGTGCTCAGTAGCAACCTGTGACAAGCGGCTACCAAGTTGCACAGTGCAGCTCCAGGTGACAGCTGAATATCCAATCAATATTTGATAAGCAGAACATATGAGCGGTAGTACTGCCTGCAGTAGTGTAAGTGAAATAGAAAACAGTTACTTTGTGCTTTTCAGTTATTTCTTCTTCAGGAAAAGTGACTTACATGGATACCTTGGGATTTGATGATGCTAGGAAATATCTTGTGTAAAGGGATAAATATGTTTGGTTCATGTGGTGACACGATCCTTTAGAAAGCATTAAACTTTTTTTCTAGAGTTTTTTTGAACCACTGTCTCTGGGGGACAAGAATTGTCTTGGATTTACCGTCCTGTTGAGTCTTAAGCTGATGTGCCTTTTTTTTTTTGCCATTTGTATTTCTGTAAGTAGAGTGAGATCTGAGGCCAGGTTGGGCAAAAACTTTGGTAAAGTGAGGCTCAGAGGGAGCCTGTTAATCCCTGCATCTCAGAGGAAATGGCCTCTGGCCGTAGGTGGGGGCAACCATTCTGGTTGGGCTCAGGTTCTGGGAATCGGCAGGACAGCTTGAAATGTGAGTTCCTGAGGCATTTGGAAAACATGTGTGCTGTGTCTGGTTTGTGCTTCCTACAAGCCTGGGCTGCCAGGTGAGTCCTGCTTCTCTAACTTGTCCTGGGTCAGAGTTACCTGGTTTGGGATGTGGAGTAGGAGTCTGTGTGCAGGATGGTGCCAAGGTGGGTGTGTGTCTCAAGGCACCGTTGTGGGCTACTGGATGGCTCTGATCTCGGCGTCAAGTGGACGTTAAGGAACGTTCGACCACCTTTGAGATGGGGCTCTCCAGGGCTGGTGCAGGGAAACAGCGCGGCTAAGTGGGTTACAGCACAGGCCCTGCAGTCAGCCCACCTGGATCCAGTGGCGTAAGCTCCTAAGCTTAATGGCTGGCTCCTCGGTTTCCCGTCAGCCAACGCACAGGATAATAACACCTACCCTGTTCTTGCGAGGCTGAAGTGAAACTGTGCGTGTCAATTCATGGAACTCTGGGATGTGGTAAACGCTTAGTAAATGTTAGGTGGTACTCCGAGTTTCAGAATGGTTAAGCAGTGAGCAGATTCCTTCAGAAGGCACGCGCATGTGTGTGTGTGTGTGTGTGTGTGTGTGTGTGTGTGCTGTAAATACATTCTGGCTGCTTCCTGGACCATATTTCTTTAATTGCTCCTATCTCTCCCACCATGGGCTGAACCACCAGCAAGAATATCTTCCCTCTCCTCACACTTTCTCTCCTTTTCCCTTTGCAGGGCTGTTTTGACTATGAATTAATTGTAGGTTGGGAGACTTGCAAGCCATAATCAAAGCCAATAAACTTCAAAAGGATAGGGAGGACCAGGGCCACCGGGGGAGTACAGGGGGCCAACTGGGGCTCTTGGTGGCGGTGGGGTGGGATGGTGGGGCTTTCTATGTTTCTTCAAAGAGGACACCAAGTGTTTCAGATTGTCACTTAAAAGCTCAGAGGCAAAACTTTGGAAATCTGGGCAAGAGGCGACGGTTTCCAAAACAGTTATTTTTATCTTTTGCCAGCAAGCATGGGCCCAGTGGAACGTAGAGTTAAACTTGGAATTTCTTGGCAAGGGTTAATAATCAATGTAGATCTCCTAACAAAGGAGATGCTGCCTTATTATACTGGGAAAGTTTTTTTTCTTAACTGTCAGTGAAGCAGTACTAATTATTACTCCAGTGTAAATGAGGTCATTTCCTATTAAGAGAACAAAATGCTCAGCCTCGCCTTGCCAATTCATACCAACTATTTTTCACACATACTCAGCTTTTTAGTTTTTTTTTTTAAATTTTGATAAAATCCATTCATTTGTATTAGAAAAGTGTAAACCATCGAAATAATAGTTGCCCATGATTACCCAGATGAGCTTTTGTAATGTGTGGGTTGTTTGAATACCATGTGTTAGCTATGGAACAATTAGGCAGCTGAATGGATCTTTAAAACAATCAGATACTTTTATCTCACTGAAAAAATACATTCCTTGGATGTGTAGTGTTAAACCGTAAATTCCGGGGAACATTAAGCTCGCCTTGCGAGGAGAACTTTCGGATATATGTTGATCAAGGACAAAAAGACATCCAAATTTCTTGTCTTCATGTTTTCATTTTTTTATGCAAGCAAAAAGATTTAAGGAATATTGTAGCAAACAAAGGGTAATTGTTTTAGCCCAGATGTTGCTTTTGCACAACAAGCAGGTTACAATGTTCCCACAGAGCTGATGAGCCCAATCAGGGAAATGATTAAAAATTGATTTTGTCCCTGTAATTACAGTATGTAAACTACTTAGCTTGGATTGCAAAGGAAGTGATTTTCTAATTACGTATATACTCTGGTGTCTAATGATTGGTTTTTTGAAGTAATGAAGAGAGAGCACTAACGACTCCTTGGTGTTCTGTTGTTTAAGAAAGACCATCTTTAGAGTAAGCAGCAACAGACAAAGAGTTTAAATTGAATTTTCAACACTGTTAATGTGCACATGGATTTGTTTATTAAAGAGACAGGGATGTAATTTGATTGGCTCTGAGCAGCTTGCCTTTTTTTCATGCTAAAGCATGTAAAAATACATGCACCGGGTAGGCAGGCGGAGGGGAAGGAGCCGCTCATCTTTTATCATCCCAGTGCCTGGGATGATATCTTAGGGTCTCAGGTTTCGGGAAGCGTCTGATGTCTATGTATCCTGAAAGCATTTAGATCGAACAGGTATCAAATAGCTTCTCCATCAAAGTTACCTTTGTTTCAAAATGAAAGAAGAGGCTTCCTTTGGAAGCATGTCTGGGCAGCCCAGCGCACTCCGTGTTGTACTTTTTCAGATGCCTGCTACCGTGCTGTGCACACTGGAGCTGATCCATGCAGGAGCACGCATCTGCACATGCATGCGTATGCTCACACGGGTCCTACTGCCAGTACTGGGAGGCCTGACCTCAGTGGGACAGTTGTGGGGTCCCGTGGAAGAGACCAACAGGTGTAGGAGGAATCTGGCTGAGTTCCTAGAGTTCATTTCTGAGACACTCTGCGGATGTTGAAAATAGCTCCTTAGGCACCTGCTCTGGAAGCAGTTAGAAGAGGGTCCCCCTTTCTCACGGTGCATAGCCTGCCCTCTGGGAGGAGGGTGGTGGCTTCACGGTGACACCACCAGCCAGCAGGTGCCTTTTGGGTGCTGCATTCAGTAGGCCCAGACTTGCACTTTTTCTGAGCCCTGTCCTTTCCTCCGCAGGGTCCATCTTGGTGATTTGGGACCTGATGTCTTCCAGTGTGGACGTAATTGTTGTTTAGGGACACGAAGCCCACAGACCAGGGGACAGCAGCTACTGACGAGAATCTGCTACTCACAGTTCCCAAGAGGAGGAGCATGGGGCCAGAGTGGGTGCAGAAGAGAGGGAGGGTGAGGGCAGGATGGAGGGGAAGTGGGTAAGAGCCTTTGTGCTGTTTCCTCGGACTAGGCGTGGTGGGTAACTAGACTTCAGGCTGGCTGATCTGCACCATTTTTGCAACGGCTGGAGGATAGGGTTGTCTCCAGTGTCTGCTTCTGGCAAGGGTGATTAAGGCCAGGGACAGTGGCCTCGGGGGAGTGTGAGAGCCTTGTGAGATCCCAGGGAAGGAGACAGTTGGGGTCTGGACTCTGGATTGCTTATTTTGCTCTGGACAGAGCTCCCAGGGGGTCATCTGCAGACGTAGAAATTGCTATCTGGGGAGGCGCAGTCTTCCAGGGTCTGCGAGGCCCCAAGATGTCAGAGTGTGGGAACACAGCTAAGGTGCCTGATCTCTGGATGGAACTGGCTGGGCCGTTGGTGCCCTGCGTCCCCGGGGTCCTGGGCTAGGTGAGCACAGGTGACTCTGGGTTCTTCTTGCCCTCGGTGTTCTGCTTGGCTGCATCCTGAAGCCCATCCCGAGTCTGCCTGCTTCTCTCCTTCGCCAGGAACCCCACTCACCTGAGCAGGGGCCACAGCCTTCCAGGGGCCTCCCTGCCCTTGTGCTGGTCCCTCTGGTCTGTTCTCCCCATAGCAGACACAGTGCTAATCAGATCCTGGAGTCCCTTTTCAGAACCAGTCAGTGGCCTGGGAGGAAATCCAGTTTTCTCCCCATGCCTGCCATGGAATGTGGCTCCTCACTGGCCCGTCGTCACCCCTTCCCCATCTTACTCTCTGCTCCTCAGCCACAGAAAGCAGATGTGAGCCCAGAAGGAACTTGATCACCAATGGTAGATGAGTGGCTGATTCCCAGGGGCATTTTTCCCAGGTAGCGTTGCTTACCAGAAGCCTCTCCTGTTGGAATCTCTGAGGGACCACGGCTGTGTCATTTGGGGCAGTGTCCATCTACCAGAGTTCTTTGAGGCCAAGAGAGTCACTTTGCTTGGGAACAGAACTTCCAAATGCATTTTGAGGGAGTGACATTTTTGGCAGGGCCCTGGTGCTCAGTTAACCTGATGACACCAAGCTCTGGGCTGCAAGAGGGACTCAGCACCTTAGGAGGGACGGAGTGAACTCTGGAGGGGGGTGTGTGTTCAAGGACAGCCTACATTTTAATAGAGCTCAGAGGCATCACCAGGTCTGCAGCCTCAGCATTCAGGTGTTATCTGGGCAGAGGTCCCTGGCCACCAGGAAGTGTCTCCCATCTGGAGCTGGCCCCTTGCCTTTCATTGGGCAGAGGGCTGGAGGTGGCTGTCTGGCTCTTTCTTAGGGTTCTTCTTGCCTGATTCTTTTCTGGAAGGTTAGTAGTGTCCCTGGCTCCCGATTTCCGCACTGTCCCCCTCCTCTGTGACAGTGCTTGCTCCCCAAGTGCCCCCAGGGAAAGGTGATCCTCCGTATCTCTAAGAGTATACCTCCCTCCATGGGATGGCATCTAGAGTGGACAGGACATAGGGACAAGGAGGAGTGTGGAACAGGACCCAGAAGGGGTGGGAGGAGCCAGCTTTCCTCCTCCCCTTCATTCCAGCCTCCTTCCCAGTCGAGCTGAGGTAGTGACCCTACCTCCCCTTTCCCCATCTTCCTGTCTTTACTGCGCACCTTATATTGGCCTTTAGCTTCCCAGGCCTGCTCCCTTCTTCCTTCCACACCCCATCCTAACCTCCCTTGTTCCTCCTCTCCCTACCCCAGCATTCCTGCCTCCCATGTCAGAGCCAGTGGTTTAGGTGCGGGGAGCCTGGCACAGCCCATGTACCCCAGCATGGCACCTGGTGCTTGGCAGGGTCTTAGTGATGCTCACTTGTTAAGGCTTTCAAGTTCCCATGGTACAGTCCGAGGGACAGGCGACTGTGTAGAGACAGCATGCTGCCTGGAGGACAGCTCTGTGGATTCAGTGCAGGCTCATTACAGGGGGCCCACGTGACAGCAGGAACATCCCATCTTTTCAGCAGGGCTCTGTGGTAAGCTTGGGGGCATCGAGGCTGCTGTGGGGAACAGAGACTCCTCATGGTGTGACCAGCCTGGCTGGCTGCACAGGGCCAGCCAAGGTTGCTGTCAAAGGCAAGGCACCAGGAGTCGTGAGCTCTGGAGGAGGCAGGGCTGGCAGTAAGGGATGGGGAAGGCTGGCAGACCTGACCTGGAGGTGGGGCCGGCTTCTAGAGGGAAGCACAGCAGTCGCTGCAGCCCTGACAAGAGGGAGAGAGAAGGTCCTGCAGAGGTAGAGAGGAGAGTCCTGAATGCCTCTTTCCAGAGAGGATCTTGGGTGGCATAGGGCAAGGAGCACAGGGTGCCGAGGCAGGGACTGGAGAAGACGGGCTTCGTAGGGCCTGAAACTGTTCTCAGGCCCCTCCAAGGACAGGGAGGGGAGAGGAAGAGATGGGAAACTGGGGGAGTGAGAGAGAGA